>NC_041380.1:422089727-422145533 GCF_002162155.2 Triticum dicoccoides
GGCGAGTTGTGGGGGCGGCGGCGCGCGGCGGGCGGCGGTGGCGGTGGGGAGGGAAGTGGTGGCGGGGCGCGTCGGCGAGGAGAGAATAGAGAGTAATGGGCGGGGGGCTACGGGCCGTTAGGTAGTGTCCTCTTTGTCGTCCGCCTTTCTTTGCCGTCCGCCCTTTTGCCTCTTTGCCGTCTGCTGGCAGACGGCCAAGAGGTGGGCCGTTAAGTTTTTTTCCAAACGGGCAGGGGGTGGGGGCCACCTCTCTCTTTGCCGTCTGCCAGCGGATGGCAAAGATTCTTTGCCGTCTGCTGGCAGACGGCAAAGAGCTTCTTTGCCGTCTGCTTTTGGGTAGCTGATGGCAAAGAGCTTCTTTGCCGTCCGCTAGCTGACGGCAAAGAGCTGGCAGATGGCAAAGTAGCTGATTCCAGTAGTGTAAGGTCGTCTGGATGGGATAATTATCCCTTGACGTACAAGCGGATAAAATATGCTGCCCTCGATGCCCGTGTGAGTTTCAAGATAGCTGCAAGGTCCAAAGAGCTTGTTGCAAAGCCGTCTCCCACAGAGAATGAGAAGAAGAAGAAGAAGAAGAAGAAGAGGCTGCACCAGCAGGAGGGCATTATGGATGGATGAACTATTTCCTCTCTTGTAAAAAAAATTATTCCCTCTCAGTGTATATTGATATAGATGGACCATTTTGATGGTGTGCATGTCTTTAGAACAGAGTAGTAGCGTGGGCCCGCTTGACTATAAGGAACTATTTATCCGCATATATAGCTTTCTCTGCTACTCCTTCCAGTGATCGGTATGCAGTGCATGTGTCCGTAGACATGACAGCTTGTGTGCATGACATGTGGGCCACCTAAAATGCGGCGAGCATCAAGTTTCCACCACAGCCACCCGAAATTACCACGATGCCGCTCGAACCCATGAAACCACATGTTCCCCGACCTGCGGCTCACCCCTCTTGGCCCCACTGCCCCTCTGCCTACGGAAGCATTACATGTGGACCAGTCACCTATCAGGTCCACATGTTATTGACTCAAAGGTAGGTGTAGTAAGGCGCTGAAGCTCAGTCCCGACGGCCTTGAAAGGGAAATGTAACTCCCGCGCCAGGGCTTGTGGTGCTCCCGCAGCATGAACTCGTGCCAAACTCAAGATTTGTTTCTTTACTATACATGCACGCAACGATTTAATGGACATTGTAATCTCAACATGTGATGGGGAGCTATAAATTTGAATTTGAAACTTATAAAACGAAAAGATTCAAAACAAATAAACTGGGAGAGAGGGAGTATATCGTAGGATGTGTCCCATACAAAATAAGTCCCCCTTATTTGTCACCGCGAAGATGCGGATAGAAAGGAGCACAACGTCTTCCTACTCGTACAGCAACAAATCGGCCGCAGACAGCATGGTCCACCTTTGACCGCCATGTGCAAGGTTCGTGCTATCTTCTTCAATCTCGCCGTGGTTCCATCATACCAATTCATGCGGTGGCCCGTTGCATGGCTGATCCCAATGTTGGATAAAGGTTCTACGGGAACGGTGTCACCGTTGTAAATGTTGTGCAAATTGATGTTAGTACCCTCCTGCACATATGCAAGCCAATCTCCACTCGCACCGAACCTAACCTGTGAAACAGTGGGCAGGGGGAGAATTAGGAAATGGACACAGAAGTAGTCTTTAGAATGCATTTACTACGTGATCAAACTCATCTTACCTGCTCATCGGAGGAAATCCGAGTGCCCCTCAACATCGGCATCTCAAGGGGCGTCAACTTGCAACTACGGCCATGCCGCGCTGGAGATACCCCCAAGGAAACATCCTCATGCGTTCCACGGAACATCAAGATACATTTGTATGAGTAGTTTATCTTGTGAGAGAAAAGGATGAACGAGGGAAGGCCTCTAGAGATAGAGATGGACACTACTACTACCAATGTGCTGGCCCGTGCATTGCAATGGATCCAAAGTAGTAGAATAATACTTGTTCACGTGCTTGAAATACAAACACTCTAGTTTTGATATACATGTGTCAGCAGACATGACAGCTTGTCCATGGAAGTTGAACCACGGAGACCATCACGTTTCTTGTTTCTACCACTGCCACACCCACACGCGATTCCCATGACGCCGCTCCAACCCACGGCACGACGTCCCCCGATGTGGACATGGATCCTCTGACGTGGCTATCACTGCCTTGCCCTGCCTTTCCTTCACTGATAGGTGGGACCCACGCTTATGGGTCCCACATGTCAGTGACTGATTGGTAGGATTGTTCGCGTCAGGGGATCCTCATCCCCCCGACGTGCCCATCATCCCTCTCGGCCCCACCGCTCCTCTGCCTTTGTGTGCATGACATGCGGGCCAGCTGAACTGCGGTGACCATCAACTTTCTACCACAGACACACCCGATTGGACGCGGTTTGCCTGCTCCGCTGCTGTGCTCCGATCCGTACTCTCGCACCATCGAATTTTCATCCAGCGGTTGTGACACATTTCGTCGCAGGCATCAATCCTCAGCTGGAGTACTTATGTACTCCCTCCGGTCCTTTTTACTCTGCACATTGGATTTGCCGAAAGTCAAACTTTGCTAAGTTTAACCAAATTTATATTAGAAATTATTAGCATCTATAATATCTAACAAATATAATATGAAAATATATTCCATGATGAATGTAATGATATTGGTGTTGTTATGTGAATGTCTATAATTTTTTATATAAACTTGGTCAAAGTTGGATGAGATTGACCACGGCCACGCCACCACCGGCCAGTTCATCTCGAACGAGTGAGTCGCGAACCACGCCACCACCATGAGAATGAAATGTGGGCCAGCTGCATTTAAGGTCCGCATGTCATTGACTCATAGGCCGGGCACTAAGCCACTGAAGTTCGGTCCCGTGGGCCCCGAGAGGGAAATGTAACTCCTGCGGAAGGCCTTGTGGTGCTCCCGCAGTACGAGCTCGTGCCAAAACTGGAATTTGTTTCTTACTACTACCAACCAAGGTTGTCAGAATCGCGATTCTGTTATACGATTCTAAGACTCTACGATCCAAACTAACCCCTATGATTCTATGATTTTAGTTCTTAGAATCTATGTTTCTACGATCCTGATAGTGAAGATTCTACGATTTGCGGTCCTACCATCGAGGCTCCGATCTGATTCAAAATCGTGATTCTGACAACCTTGCTACCAACTACTAGTACTAGTAAGGTAAACATGCATTGCACGCATGAGATTGTGGTGGTTTGTGCATTATGCTTCTACATGTGGAGCTTTCTGGATCCTAACAATTGGCAAAATCTGGTGGAAGGTAAGGTTAGGCAAGTTTGATTAACTTAGGTGAGTGTTTGGTTCAAGCCACACCTTAGGCAAGCCACACTAAGGCCCCACATGACATGCACACAAAAAATGTGGCAAGATTCCCTTAGGCTTGCCAACTTGGTTCTCTCGTTTTAAAGAACTAATAACTTTGCCTAAGCTTAGTTGTGGCAAAGTTAGGGTCTGTTTGATTCAAAGGATTTTCATATGATCTTTGAAGGATTAGAATCCTTAGGAATTTTTCCTACGTTGGTCGTTTGATTCGTAGGATTGAATCATGTAGAATATTTTCCTAAGGATTCATTTGTACTACGTTTCACAGGAATTCTAACATGCACTCTAACCTCTTGAAAGAAATCCTTTGTTTTTCATGTGACACAATCAAACAAACTCAAATCCTATAGGGATCCAACGAACATGCCATTCCAATCTTACCTTTTTCCTATTCCCGTGTTTCTGCAATCCTATGAATCAAAGAGGCCCTTAGTCATGAATTAAGTTCAACCATGGAGTCTTCTAGATTATACATGTGGCAGAATCTGGTGGATGATATCCAACGGCCAGTAGTGCTCGGATTTGCCATCTTTGTACCGTCGGATTAGCTTCATCCAATGACCAACTTTCAAATTTTTTCACACACTATATAGGGGGTATAGATATAGATGTGTCGGTCCGTTGCAATGGATCCAAAGTATATATATCTATTTAGTGGAGTGCACTCTAAACACATTATCTATTTATTTTTCTCTAACCTTCCGTAGCCATGCAACCAAGCCACATAAGCTTCATGGGTGCCCCCCACATCATATTATTCATACTATGTTGATTGAAAAAAAAGATAAATCACCCAAAACAAAATCTTCCCGTTTTTTATTCCTACGATGTACTAGTAGGAGTACAAACTTGGTACTAGTAGGAGTAGTACTAGTACAGAATGCTCCTACTCTATCAATGAGCCCCATCTGACACCAAATTTCTTGGCTTCTGTGCTACAGCTAGATCTTCCACTCGTTTCTGTTTTCCAACCCGGCGGCGGGCGGGGTGTCGGTTTGCTCAACGGAGGTCCGACATGAAAGTGAAAATGCTAGGCAACACGCCTTCCCTAAGCTATGTGTCATGCCAGATGGGCCGTGTTGTACTCCCAATTCCCGGGCGTGTGGAGGTGCGACGTGAACGCGGCAGGCCTTTTCCTTTTCCCAACAATGTGCCCGTGCATTGCGATGGATCCAAAGTAGTAGAATAGTAGTATTTGTTCACAAACTTGAAAGAAATCACTATTGTTTTGATGTACTCCTAATATATTACTCCCTCCTTACCTAAATATTTGTCTTTTTGAGATTTCAAATGGACTATCACATACGGATTATATAGACATATTCTAGTGTTTCTAGCAAGATGCCCACGCATTGAACGAAGTTGATGGAAAAGGTAAGCACAACTTATAAATTGATGGATGGAGTAGTAGTTATAGTGATGCATATAATTAAGCAAAGGGATCGCACATGTCGGTATTGACTGGAACGAGAATGCAACAACACAATAACAATTAAGTCCACGATGATGCGATCGCAGTGGTGGTTACAGAAGGCAAGAATAAAGATGGATCCACGAACGTACAACCTCCTCCTCCTCAACTTAGTGCGCCGGGCCACCGACCGGCGGCTAAGGAGTGGCGGATTTTGTGGCTAGGTCGAGGTGCTTCTCAGCAAAGGCATCCAAGGCTTCCAACCGGTTGAGGAAGGCCAACGTCGTAGCGTCCTCACTGGCCCTGTAGATACCTATGTACACGATTTCCTCGTACATGTGGATGTGTAGGTCGATGAATTCTTGCAGGGCGAGGCGCCTCGCGGTGAGCGTGACCTCCAGGTGGACATTCTTCGTGGCGTCGGCGGGCAGTCGCAGGGCCACCAGTGCTTCAAAGAGGTTCCGGCCATGGAGGCCGATTAGGGTGGCAGGCAATGAGGAGCCCAGGCGCGCGGGCTGGAGGAGTACGGCGATGTCGTCCGCGAGCTTCTTGAGGACGGTGAACTTGTTGCTGGTGGCAACGATCATCTGGTCCAACTGAGAGTCGTAGTTGGCGTCGAAGGCGGCCATCTACCAGCCGGTCTCCAACACCATCTGGAGACGATCCTCGGCGCCATGCCGCATGCCGGCGTCGTGGACCATCTGGCGCAGCCGCTGGCCGCTCACGAGCATCGCCACCATGGGTCTGGAGTGAGCTCTTTTGTGCTTAGTGTAGGTGCTTAGGCAAATGCTTAGGTGCGTACAATGTGGTAGATGCATTGGAATGGAGGGGCGCCTTTATATGAGGGCAATGAGGGCAAACTGCGTTGCATTCACATCGTGCAACCTCTTTTCCTGGACCTTCTCCCATTACTTCCCTCATGCATTAATTGAAGGTGGATGCATTGGCCGTTCAACATATCGGGAACCGCTACTCCCTCCCTTGTCTGCATTAAAGCCGTATCGGGAACTGCGCCGCCCACTGTCAAATCGAATACTCCCTCCGTCTAGGTGAGTATTAAGTCATCTTACGAAAACCAAATAGTAAACACATAGGCCTGTTGCATTAACTCTCACGTAGTTTCTTATTTTTTGACATAAATAGAGGAATCAACCAAGAAGAGATGTGGGGCTTGTATGCTTTTAATGACTTGAGACTATCAAACATGACATACAGTGGTCAGTTCGTTGCACAAGAACAAATACAACCCACGTCAGCACACACGCATCTTATATAGCATCACATCCAATGGCTATAAAATATGAATGCGACCAAATTATATCTCATCTAGATGAGTTCTAGCAAAATTGTATTAATAATACTTAGTACTCCTGCGCCATGTATCATATATTAGTATCATGTAGTACTTTATTTATTTATGAGGTATCCAGATGGCACTGCACCGCCAAGGAAAGAGGGTAACATCAAAATTATGGACTACTTTTTTGAGTATGTTGGTAAGGTCTGGTCATAGTCACTTGTTGGAATCTCTAAAAAGACAAATACTCCCTCCGTTCGGAAATACTTTTCATCGAAATGGATAAAAGGAAATGTATCTAGACATATTTTAGTTTTAGATACATCTCTTTTTATCCATTTTAATGACAAGTATTTTTGGACGGAGGGAGTAGAAAACAGAGTTGGTGATGATGGTGTGCGTGCCATCCTGCAATATAGGCCGTCAGATTTATATCTAATGGATAGGAAAGAAACTATGGCAATTTTGCAAAAATATACCCACACGTCTCTCCACGTTCATAAATAAGGACTTCCCTCGTTCAACCTTTTCTCTCACAAGATAAACTACTCATACAAATGCATCTTGAGGTGTCCATAGAATCGAAGAGAGGGATGATGTGTGTGTGTGCGCGCTCGATCGATAAAGAGTGCCATCGAATTTGTGTGTGCCCACGTCAAAGGTATAGAGTGGCTGGCCTACTAGAACGTGAGATGGGACATGTGCTGTTTGTCTCTGTGGCATGGATACCTACCTGCAGTGCTCGACTATCGGTGTGTGGTGGGGGAAGAGGGAGGCCCAATTAACTATAGAGGTACAATGGCTGGTATATGTGTGGAGGAGGAGAGGGGCCTACCTCATGTATTAAGGAGATTGGTCTGCCTCATGTATTAAGGGATATCGATCGACATCCATTCATATGTGTCGGAGAGGAATAAGGTTGGGAGAGAGACAGAGCTAGTGTGTTGGAGGGGGTGGTAGTGGAGTTGCTTCTAACAAATGGTGGGATAGGCTTGCTAGACAAACGGAGGGCGCGCCTGCAATATCAATAAGAGAGGAGATGGCTTCTTGTAGTCTGTGCACATGCGTGTGAGAGACGGGTCAGAAGGCATGCACGAGTGATGAGGGGGGATGATGTGGCTATGGTAAGCAGACATAACTACATAGGAAGATCAATCGCCCTTTGTTAGAGAAAGGAGAGACATAACTTGTGAGGTACGTCGATCGATGGGGGGTAGTTATAGTCGATCTAGGTATATGTTGGGAGATCGATTGGTATACATGCATGTGTGTGTTAGAAGCAAATGAGGCACGAGGAGAAGGATAGTGAGAGAGGGATGCATGTAGGAGGTGGTACGAGAGGCATACTATATCAAGGGGGGAGGAGTGTGCGAGTACAAGAACGATGAAAAGAGTGGTGGGAGTGAGGCATGGACGGTGACAAGAGAAGAGGGGAAGCTTGTGTTTGTGCTAGGCACACCTGGCTAGAGAGGCATATCGATCAATGTGTGCCGTAAAGAAGGATCTGGGGGGCCTACACACACCGTTGGTGAACGACCTAAAGTGAAAAGACGAATTTGCACGATGGAGCTAGAGAATGCTGAGGGAGGGTGAGAGGGATGCGGGCGTGTGCATGCACAAGAGAAAGTTAGCACTAGCTACAAAGATAAGAGGGTTGTGTGGGTGTAAAAGATGAATAGAGATCATATATACTTCATTATAAAAATTGAATTCAGATATTTGAAGAATTTATCATTGTGTTTCAAACTGACACATGTTTGAATATATATAAGGGCAATACACATGGTGTGGTTATGAACATGTTATACTACATTTAATATATTTTATGTGCCTGCCATCCTGCATTATAGGCCGTCCGATTTATATCTGGCGGATAGCAAGGAAACTATGATGGTTGAAGTTGGCAACAATCATGATTGTAGATTCTTATTGAAATAGAGAAACGAATTCAAATTTAGTTTGAATTGCAGCGGTAGTATAGACATTTGGAATGCACTAAAATGTTTGTATGAGTAGGTTACATGCATTATACAGCAAGCGAAAAAATTTAATCGGACATAACATGGATTCATACTCCCTCCTTCCATCTATATAGGGTGTAATGAGATTTTTAAGACCGTCTTTGACTATTGACAAGATTAATAGTACATGACATGCACAATGTGAAAATTATATCATTGAAAGAACCTTTCACAGATGAATTTAACGGTGTGCTTTGTGTAAGTTGCATGTCATATATCATTGCTCTAATATTTGGTCAAAGTTAGCATCGAAATACGCATTAGGCCCTATATAGATGGAAGGAGGGAGTAGCTTTGAATAGCATTTGTATAGTAAAACGGGGCAAGACTCTCTCTTTGTGTGGTGTGAATAGTTTTATTTTTTTCGTTTTCTTTTTGGTTGAGGGAAGTGCGAATTGATTTGGTATGTACAAGTACAATATTACTACACGTTAGGCTTGTCCCTAAAATTCAACCCGCGTCTTGTTATATCCCGAAAATTTAGATATCGTGCTCCCAAAACTGGCGCCTTCACAACCTGCGCCTTGCTATCCCGAAATTACAACGCGCGTGCCTCCAGCTGCCAAATCCTGGCACGCGAAATCCCCCTTCTAACCCTGAGCCGAAAGGGCCGCTAGTTCAAATCGGTGGGGGTACTTTTGTAACACACACTACATTTTGGACAAGCGTGTCCCTATGTCATGCTTCACCCCCTTCCATCGCCCCCTTTTCGCCATTTGAAATCCCAGGCCGCCATAACCTCTCCGCTCCAGCCGCGAAACCCCACCCTCCTCCGTTCGCCACGTCACCGCTGCCAGGCCGGAGCGTCTTCCCCGATGATGTCATCCACCGCAACAGCTCGACGTCCCTCGTCCACCTCCCCGGATGAGGATCCGTCGTCCATCTCGTTGTCCCGCCGGTTCAGCCGTCCCGTCCTCCACCTCCAAGGAGTTGCTCCGACGATCGCCTCATCTATAGTGGCTACTCCATCCCCACAGTGCTGCCTTAACCTGCTCCACCGGAACCGCAGCATCCTCACCGACTCCTCGGACGAAGCCGAGGCCTCCTCGGCGCCACCAAAGAGGTTGTACACTCATCGCATCGCACCTTCTCCTTAACTCGACCTCCCGGCGCCGACGGTGCACCATCCCGCACCCCCATGGAGCGGATACCTTGAAGCCGGCGCCGCGGGCGACATCTCCACGGCGGCTCTCGCCCAGTGTGAGGCCCCTTCAGCGGCGGCATCCATACCAGCCGGATTAGCTGCTTCTGCTTCCGCTCTCGCTCGCTCACGCTCCTGCTGCTGCTCCGGCTCTCGCTCGATCGCTCGCTCGCCCATCTACTGCTGCTGCTCTCCCCCTCGCTCGTGCTGCTGCTCTGCTCCGATTAAGCCACACTTCAGTCGACTGAATCGACTTTTGGGTCAGTCGATTTTCAGGGGTTGGGGGGGCTTGCCGGAGTTAAGGAAGAACCACCCACAGCAGGGACGGGGGCTCGCCGGAGAGGTACCCCACTATCTATCTTAGGGTTCAGGGTGGGGTGGGGGCCTAGAGGGCTGGCCGGGGCGGCGGTGGCGAGTTGTTTCGAGGCGGTGAGGCGACGCTGGGGCCAGCGGTTCGGCCGGTGGTGACTGGCAGCTCAGGGGGGTGCAGGTTGAAGATGAACTGCAGGCCCTCCCTAAACTACATGTTAAGTGCCTCTCTGCTACCATTGCATTCAGTTTTGACAGTAGCATTCAGATTCCACAGTAAATTTTAGTTTTCGACAGTTAAGTTCAGAGTCAATAGTTTTTACCTCATCTGTTGTAGTCATGTGGTTTTTGGTGATGTTAATTTTACATCCATTTTACATCATCTATTCGAGATGTTATTAGAATCCCACTTGAGATTGATGATGTCTGTCTTGTGATGCTTCAGCCTTGACGTCTTACGGCTCACCGGAGCTGCTCCAACAACACAACGATCCATCACAACATAGCAGTGCCCTGGACGCCGTCTACAGATTCCTCAAATCTTCCTCCACACCTCCGACAGCCACCTCTGCCTCAATTGTTTCAGCGACCAACCCAATGATGCTGAGGTTGAGACGGCTATGGCAAAGAGGTTGTACACTTGTTGCATCACTTATTACTATACATTCACGTCGATCCATTAGGGCTATTTTGGTTCAACGGAAAAACGTCAATCCACTAGTTGTTACCATCACTCTAAATTTCTTCATGCTCTCCTTACATAATTTCACCATATTTTTTTCGTATGCATGTTAGATATTGTACACAGTCATGATGAACATGTAGAGAAAAAGAGAAGAGTTTTGCGCGGCAATACAATGTCATGCAGACATCGCTCCATGGTGGGTTCAATGGAAAACCCTCCCCCACCCCTCTCCAGATTGTAATCCAGAGGAAGATATTTGTTCTGAGGCGGATTCAGATGCCGCTGACCACTCCTATTTACCCCCCAAGGTGTTTGCTCTACCTTGGCATGATGATGTTAGTCATATCATGCATATGTTGCCTTGCAGTGCCTACTTTTGACATCATATATGTCATCTGCTTAGTTTAGACATGTTCTGTAAAGCCACCTGTTTAGATTCTATATCATATATGGGAATTATGCAGTCTCATGTCTTTTAGCCAGCCATAATATATGTGAAATGTGCAATGCCATCTTGTTTAACCAGGCATCATATATTTGAATGATATCTTGCACATCCTTTTCTTCATTACATTTCCATTTGTCGACAATATTTGTACATTAAACTACTCTTCCTGTGAATCAGCCATTTGGGTGGTAGATGGAAAAATCTGGAGTGAAAACAAGGCCTTCAGAGCAGACAGTGCTACCTGTCGAAGCAGATCTCTTGTTGGGTCCCGATAGATCCTCAGAGATGGATTCAGAGACAGATGACCAGTCCTATTCCCCCACTGAGGTGTATGCTCTAACTTGGCACAGTTATACTGGTCATATCATGCATACGTTGTCTTGCATTGCATAGTTTAGACATCATATACACAATATTCAACACCATGTTCTTAGTTGAGACATCATATCGAATGCCCTCTGTTTAGCATATAAATCACATATGTGAATTAAATGATGCGATCATGATTACTTAGATAACATGTAGGTGAATTATGTCATGCGATCCTGTTTAGTTATTCATCATATCTTTGAATTATGTTATGCTATGCTATCCAGTTTAGATAGACATCATATATGTGAAATTATGTCATGCTATCCATTTTAGTTAAACAATATACATGTCAACTATTTCATGCCCTCTTTTTTCCACACTATCTATTGCATCTGTCTCTCATACAATGTCTGTACATTCAACTATGTTTCCTGTTTATCAGCCATTTGAATTGGAGCGGGTGATGCCAGTATCTAGCGGACTAAAAATATGGTCTTCAAATAAAACAGTGCTACCTCTTCGTGGAGATAGCACCCCGGTTGTACATGCACAAGAACCAGCCCTACCACACATAACCCAAACTCTCGCAGATTGTACCCCTATTGCGATGGACAGAGAACCAACTTCATCCAATCTAACCCCAACCCCAGCCGATAGTAACCCAGTTCCTGTTGACACATCCCCATCTCAACCACAGAGCTCCCAAACAAGAGCAGTTAGTAAGGTAGCTCCGGTGCCCAAAGGGCCAGTACTATCACGGCGAACCCCAACTCCACCAGTTAGTACCTATTCCTGTGGAGGAAGCACAACCAGCTAGTCATAGTTTAGCATCTATCGCATTTGATGTTGTTAAATCGTATGTGCGTATCTGCCCATCTTGGAAATATTATACTGAAGATGAAGGAAAATGCCAGTTGCAGGTGTTTATCCAGGAGTTATGTGTAAGTAATGTTATTCATGGCAATTACTTTGCTTCGTCCCATACATCCTGTTGGGGAACGTAGTAACTTCAAAAAAAATCCTACGCACATGCAAGATCATGGTGATGCATAGCAACGAGGGAAGAGTGTGATCTACGTACCCTTGTAGACCGACAGCGGAAGCGTTAGCACAACGCGGTTGATGTAGTTGTACGTCTTCATGACCCGACCGATCAAGCACCGAAACTACGACACCTCCGAGTTTTAGCACACGTTCAGCTCGATGACGATCCCCGGACTCCGATCCAGCAAAGTGTCGGGGAAGAGTTCCGTCAGCACGACGGCGTGGTGACGATCTTGATGTACTACCGTCGCAGGGCTTCGCCTAAGCACCGCTACAATATGACCGAGGTGGAATATGGTGGAGGGGGGCACCGCACACGGCTAAGGAACAATCACGAAGATCAACTTGTGTCTATGGGGTGCCCCTTGCCTTAGTATATAAAGGATGGAGGAGGAGGAGGCCGGCCAAGGCAATTGGTGCGGCCAGGATGTGGAGTCCTACTAGGACTCCAAGTCCTAGTAGGAGTCCACCAAGAGGGGAGGAAGGGAGAAGGAAGTGGAGGAGAAGGAAAGGTGGCCGGCCCCCTTTTCCCTAGTCCAATTCGGACCAGAGGGGAGGGGGCGCAGCAGCCCCTTGGCCCTTTCTCCTCTTCCCACTAAAGCCCATCAAGGCCCATTGCTTCTCCCGTAACTACCCGGGACTCCGAAAAATACCCGAATCACTCGGAACCTTTCCGATGTCCGAATATAGTCGTCCAATATATCGATCTTTACGTCTCGACCATTTCGAGACTCCTCGTCATGTCCGCGATCTCATCCGGGACTCCGAACTCCTTCGGTACATCAAAACTCATAAACTCGTAATATAACTGTCATCGAAACCTTAAGCGTGCGGACCCTACGGGTTCGAGAACAATGTAGACATGACTGAGACACGTCTCCAGTCAATAACCAATAGCGGAACCTGGATGCTCATATTGGCTCCTACATATTCTACGAAGATCTTTATCGGTCAGACCGCATAACAACATACGTTGTTCCCTTTGTCATCGGTATGTTACTTGCCCGAGATTCGATCGTCGGTATCTTAATACCTAGTTCAATCTCGTTACCGGCAAGTCTCTTTACTCGTTCCGTAATACATCATCTCACAACTAACTCATTAGTTGCAATGCTTGCAAGGCTTATGTGATGTGCATTACCGAGAGGGCCCAGAGATACCTCTCCGACAATCGGAGTGACAAATCCTAATCTCGAAATACGTCAACCCAACATTTACCTTTGGAGACAACTGTAGAGCTCCTTTATAATCACCCAGTTACGTTGTGACGTTTGGTAGCACACAAAGTGTTCCTCCGGCAAACGGGAGTTGCATAATCTTATAGTCATAGGAACATGTATAAGTCATGAAGAAAGCAATAGCAACATACTAAACGATCGGGTGCTAAGCTAATGGAATGGGTCATGTCAATCAGATCATTCACCTAATGATGTGATCCCGTTAATCAAATAACAACTCTTTGTCCATGGTTAGGAAACATAACCATCTTTGATTAACGAGCTAGTCAAGTAGAGGCATACTAGTGACACTCTGTTTGTCTATGTATTCACACATGTATTATGTTTTCGGTTAATACAATTCAAGCATGAATAATAAACATTTATCATGATATAAGGGAATAAATAATAACTTTATTATTGCCTCTAGGGCATATTTCCTTCACATCCTACCTCCATGATTGTTATAATACAACAAATTTTCCCATTTTTCACTATAGAGAAGGACCAATTTGGAAACTCAGGATGAGGTAACATGTGCTAATACCTCTGCTATCTTCAAGAATGCTTGGTGGCAGTATCGGAATTACCTGAAGAAAACGTACTTCACCGGCGAACAAACTCATCGAATTCCCTTACGTTCTCCTGAGACACATTTGCTGGACGATGACTGGGAACGCCTTGTTCTATACTGGTCTCGACCAAGAATGTGGTAAGGTCTATGAGCTCATTTTCTATTTTAAGTATTATATTCTTGTGCCTTACTGTACTCTGTTCATGTAGAACAAGTGCCTAAACCTGAAGAACAACTGTTCTAATTTAAGATTTCATTGCTATCATAGTTCAAAAAAGCGCTAGGCGTTAATTGTGTGTTTTGCCACCGCCTTGCGCTTTACTAACCAAAGCGCATGCTTATGCGCAGTTATGCACAGATTAGGTGTAGTTATGCGCAATGCATTTTGCCAACGCCTAGAGCCTAGGCGCGCTTAAGCGCTCGCTTAGGCGCGCCTTTTTTAACTATGATTGATTTGCTCTTGCATCACTGTATTTACTCATACAAACTTATTTTTAAATTGACGGATCCAATCGAAACTCCAATGGCACAGCAGGTATGTTCACGCATGTTTCTTTAACATGTTTGCTCTTATCAATAGCTCTGTTGATTTCAATTTCAATTGTGTATAGAGTTGACTTTCATATCATGCACATTACTAGCATCACAACAGAGCCAATAGTGTTGTTGTACATGTAGACCCGTGGTACCCATCTGAAATCTTGTTGTGCCGTGTAGTTTCCCACGCTTTGTATTCTTTCACTGCTGCTTTGTCTTGAACTGATATGATTTGAACCGTGTCTCTATTTTGATTTGGCAAGACAATGCAGTGACCATAGGACATAGATGTATGTTTGTTTGATGCTTTTATTATGTACTAGTATGTGGCAATAGAAGACTTGGTAGTTTAATCATGTCCACCTTACTAATGAACTGGTTCACCGAAATGAGTTTCATATACTAGTATATGCTAAACTTGTTATGTGTCTGCTTGTTTCTTCTTTTAGAATGCTAACAGAATATTGCGGAAGAGTGCCTTATTAAGCAATGGTAAAGGAAGTAATGCAGATAAGGTTCAGGATAGTGACACATCCTTGTTGGTCTCCAACGAAGCTGATAAAATAGCTAAGGAAGACTATCTTGAAGACAGCGAGACAACCCCAAAGTCTTGTCTTGGTTTAGTGTTCGAGTTACTGGCCACTACCTCTTGGACAAGCTATTCAAACTCACTGTCTGAATCAGTTCGGTTTCTTGAGTCTCAACTACAAGCTGAAAGACATCGATCAGCTATGCTGCGACAAGAAGCGGAAGGACTGCGGAAGTCCCTAGAGCATTCAGATGCATACTTTTTGGTGCAACAGCAAGCGTTGGACGATTTTAGCGCCAAACAGGACAAAGCTAATCAGCTTGCTAAGCTTATTGCCACCATGGTGGATACCCAGGATAACGTTTCTTAAGCTCTTCTGAAGTTGTTTTAGTTATGCTCTTGTTTTGCTGCTGCGTTTATTTGCACTGGTGGCCAATTTTGACGGCTAGTGTATGTAATGTGCTGCTTTGTTCCCTATATTTGCACTAGTGGCGAACTTTGATGCCCAGTGGATGTAATATGTGTAATAGCGGTAATAGGCTAGCGTTAATTGCTTGCTTATTCATTTCCTTATTGTCTTGTTTAGTTGTTTGCTTGTAGTCACTGCAGTTCTTTTTCTATTTTTTTCTAGTGACCACAATAGCCTATTTTTGGTAACTAGGCCAAAATAATCATGGGCCTTCTATGGGACGTATGATCCATGGGCCTTCGTCCGGCCGTAGGATCCATCAGCCTTCTATACCAGCCTTAGGGTCCAAGGGCCTTCTACGGGCCGTAGGGTCCATGGGCCTTCTACGAGCCGTACGATCCATGGGCCTTCTATGGGTCGTACTATCCATGGGCCTCATACGGGTCGTACGATCCATGGGCCTTCTATGGGGCGTATCATCATTTCGCCAATCATGGGTCGTACTATTCATGGACCATAACGGGCCGTTAATAGGTCATATTTGATAACTCTATGAAAACAGCCCAACGGGTTTTTTACATGAAAACGGCCCAATGTATTAACGGTCCGCAAACGGGCCGACTGTAACGACGGGTTGAATTTGGCCCACAAGCAGAAAATGCCAGTAACGGGCCATATGTAACCGAATGCTGCAAATGAGCCCAAGAATCAATGGGCCCTGAGAAAGCCGAAAGATTATTTGGGCTGGAAATGGCCCAATGGAATAACGGGCCGTTAATTGGTATAAAATGATACAATGTTCATTACGGGCCAGTTTCACCACGGGCCATTAATGGTCCAAGAGTTACAAAGGTCCTCATATGGGCCGAAAGAAGTCATGGGCCACACATGGGCCGGAAGTGAAAACGGGCTGTGTCGTGGAATTGTCACGGCAGATGTCCTAGTGTGAGGACTTAGTCGTGAGGCCAACGTATCTAGGTGGTAGCTTGAGAGGGGTTGAGCGAAATCGAGAGACGCAACACAAGACAAGGATTTAGACAGCTTCGGGCCCCGGGAAACATCAACCGGTAACAACCCTACGTGCTATTTGAGGCTATCTCTCATTATGATCATGAGGAAGTCACCGTAAACCGGCTCTCCCAGTTAACCCTAACCCTTTGAGATTGTTTCTCCTTACTTGTCCCTCTTTGGGGAGCCCTGCCCCTCCTTATATATGTTGAAGGGGCGGGTTACAGGTAGAGTCCAACTCGGACTTAAGACTTAACTATTATGACTTCTCCTCATGGGCTTCTTAACATCTTGGGCTTCATAATGTCTCGGGCTTCATAACTCCTAGCAACCCAGTTAGCACTGCCTGTCGGGTGTTAACTGGTGCCGGTTTAAGATTGTCTGTCGGGAGTTAACTGGTGCCGGTTTAAAATTGTCTGCCGGGAGTTAACTGGTGCCGGTTTAAGATTTTCTGCCGGGAGTTAACTTCTGCCGGTTTAAGATGGTCTGCCGGTTTAAGAATATCTACTGAGTTATCATCCGACTTAACCCCTGTCTTAACTGTCAGCCGGTTTAACAACCTGCCGGTTTACCGTCTGACTTTACACCAACCGGTTTACCACCTGTCTTAACACATGTTGGTTTACCACCAGCCTTAACACCTGCCGGTTTACCAAGTCCCATCTGGGTTATAACTCCGGCCGGATCATACTGCAGTGTATATCCCCGACATTAGCCCCTAGTTTAATTTGGATTTATCCATGTTAAACTGATCATGATCATCCTTAACTCCTTGTCACTTCCCTCTTCTATAAAATCCGAGTCAATGGACCAGCTTCATAATCAATTTGCTAACATTAGTTTATCACAGAGATATATTGCGAAGAATAACTCCTTTGACTTCAGCTCCCAATGCTTAGCAAAAATATTGGCCTTTGAAATACTCATTTGATCTTCAGCCGGTGTAGAACTTGCCGGTTTAAGAATGTAGAACTTTGCCGGTTTAATAATGTAGAACTTTGTCGGTTTATCATTGCCGGTTTACAAAGATTGATGGCACCAGGTCATAATTGTAGTTAACATCAAGCTTGAAAATATACCTCTTATATGTCTATCACTTGTAGCCCACAAGTCTTAAGAAGGTAGCATAGCAACAACTTAAGACTTGCTTCAATATGAATGTCACAAGCTTGAAGAAATCCGGGTTGTTCATCTCAATCACCAGTCAGAACTGAGTGTTCCACATATGTAGCCCCCAAGTGCCGGGTGGACTTGAAATTGCCTTATGCTTATAAAAACTTCAACCAGTGCAGCCCCCAAGGGCCAGGTCATTATGCAATAATGAGCAAGGACTTTGTAAATATAATCATGTAGACTTTGAGCAGCAACATGTAGTCCCCAAGGGCTGGCTTAGTAAGATAATATTGAGCTAGGACTTTATATATAGTTCATTGTGAATAACATTATATAATGTAACCCCCATCATGGGGCTTGAACCCACGTCCACAAGGTTGAGAGCTTTGTGCTTTACCAACTGAGCAATGGATCCTTTAATAATAGATGAAAATTTATGTACCTTGAATTGTTAACAAGAGCAATAGGTAGCCCCCAAGGGCCGGCTCATTACGATGTGATGAGTCGGGTCTTCAATAAGTGAGAAAACAATGACTTTGCATTAGCCCCCAAGTGTCATGGTGCATTCTTGCAACGACATGAGACTTGTGTATTTTATGTAATCCCAATTTGAACAATGTAGCCCCCAAGTGCCGGGTCATAAGCCTGCAGCGACTCGGGACTATTCCTTCCATTGTATAATAAATCATATCTGTTGATAAAATAAGACGAGGATTGCGCTAAATCGAGTTTGAAAACCTCAGTCATAATATTGGTTATTGATAACCATAATAAAAAATCCAGCCGTGTTGGCTATTAAAGATTTGAATAAGTATAACCTGGTTTGAAAACCGATTCCTGCCATATAAGCCGGTATATCCATTCACATATGATACATGCTATGATGATGTAATGATGATGTATGATGATGTATGATGTAATATATGATGATGTATATGTATGATCAAGAGGGTTTAAGCTATGGTTCGGATATGACCAGAGCTCTCGTGTAGTCATAATTATGGCATTGCGCCGATCAAGAGGTGTAGCTATGGTTCGAATACGACCAAGCCCCCAAGTGATTTCCCTGGTGCCCTTATGCCTATCAAGAGGTGTAACTATGGTTTGAACCCATAGCCCCCAAGTGACTTCCTTGGTGGCCTTATGCCTATCAAGAGGTGTAGCTATGGTTCGGATATGACCAAGCCCCCAAATGATTTCCTTGGTTGCCTTATGCCTATCAAGAGGTGTAGCTATGTTCGGATACGACCAAGCACCCAAATGATTTCCTTGGTGGCCTTATGCCTATCAAGAGGTGTAGCTATGGTTCGGATACGACCAAGCCCCCAAATGACTTCCCTGGTGCCCTTATGCTTATCAAGAGGGTATAAGCTATGGTTCGGATACGACCAGAGCCCCCAAATAATTTCCCTGGCGGCCTTAAGCCTATCAAGAGGTGTGACTATGGTTCGAACATAGCCCCCAAGTGATGTTGTGAGCTGTGCTCAAGGGATACCCATGTTTGAGTTGTGCTGTGCAACAGAATTCTTTGACCCTTTATGATATATTGGCTTGATAGCCGGATTACGTAAATAACCAGAGCTTTGCTTTTATGATAATATTGGCTTGATAGCCGGATCAAGAGGTGTAGCTATGGTTCGAATACGACCAAGCCCCCAAATGATACTGTGAGCTGTGCTCAAGGGGTACCTATGTTTGAGTTGTGCTCTTGCAACAGACTCTCCTTGGTCCCCTTAACTTTTCCTGAGAACTCGAACTTGCGGGAGATTATTCTTTTGAACCGGAAATTGTTAAACCGGATACTGAGGGCTTCAAAGCTTTGCGGGAGAGAACTTTCCCTCGAGCCAGATTATAAACAGCAATCTTTCTTTTTAAGCCGAAAAATTGACGACCTTTAAATTTTCACCAATATGGTGATTTAGGGTCCTGCATTAGATAACTTTGCAAGCCGGAGTAATTGCTCTTTTAAAGAAAGCAATATATAATATAAAAATATATTAAAAGGATTTCACCTGATATATTAGGCCAGAAACTATCCACCGCGGAGTTGATGATCACCCCGGTAAAGCTGAAATCAATCACGTGCGAGTCGACCGCAGGAGCAGACAAATGAGTCGGCCGTGACGTTGTAAACCGCTGCAGACGGGCGAGTCAATCGCGGGCACGGTATACCGCGCGGACGGCGAGTCAATCGCGGGCGCGGGCCAAACGAGTTGAGGTGGATCGGGCTGCACGGGCTGTGGCTTGCACACACCCATTCAACAACAAGCGAGTGCGGATGCGAGCACATGATGATGCTAACACACGCTCCATAGGCATAGCATGTCACCACCCCTTTTTTTGTAATCATTGTCCTGCACAAAATATATTGCGGACAAGAGAATTGTTCTTTGAAAAAAACAATATGTACCAATAAAATAGACTTAGATAAGCATCACCTGACATGTTTGGACGACGGATGATCCGTATATATAGCGTCCATGAATAACCAACGGTAGTAATCGTGGCGCGTTTAACCACTCCTTCGAGGAGACTTTAAACCGGGACGACTCTTGTTTGAAGAAACAGACAAAACCCAGTGGGTCAAAACCCGCAGATGAGCATGGCCCAGTGATGGACGGTGTAATGGGCGCGGCCAGGATGATACGGCGCCGGCTCACTGTCAGCAAGGCGAACTGGGCTGACTCGCGGGGCTCGGGACGGACCACTCCGTCGACTCGGCGGAGGCAGCGATTTGAAGGCCGTGGTGGCCGCTTGAAACGGGAGGCGAGGCCCAGCAGCGAGGCAGGTTATTCAGCCGGCTCAAGGCGCGGCGGTGGCGGCGGAGCAACGCCGAGGCGATTTATGGTAATAGGGCCGGTTCAAACCGGCGGTAGACACCAGCAGATTGCGGCTACTTGGACGGGCAGTGGCGATGACGGTTTAGAGGCAAGGATTGTGCCACACGGCTCCTCAGGTCAACATGCAGCAGCGGCGGCCCCCACGGGCTGATAATGGTGGCAAGCCCGTCGACCCCGCGCAGTGGCGGCTGGAAGTATGGCAGCGGCGATGGTAGGACCCTGGCCGGTTTATGGCGAACGTGAGACCGTGCGCAGGCGGCAACTGCAGTAAAGGCGGGCAGTTTGTGGAAACAACGTCGGCAAGGGCTGCCAAAGTCACCATGGCTGGATCCGGGTTGGAGCGCCGTGGCCGTGGCCGGTTCAGCGCGAGCGTGCATAGCAACAGAAGCATCGACCACAGCTTGGCGGATCAACCTCGGGTGGTTTGGACAGCGCCGTAACAGGTGTGGACGCGCGCCTGGGAAGGCGATTTAGGGCACGCTAGGCAGAGTTGTTGAGGCACCGGAACGAGGCTTGTCGTGGGCGTCTTTGCGTGCAGCTATGGGCGGCAGAAACGGTCAGAGGCCAGCAGAGGCTTTATGCAGCAGCGGCTCGGTACGCCGGCGAGGGAGGATGCCCAGCGACGGGGTGACCCTGCGCTGTTGCGGCTGAAGCAGACTGACCAGATAGAGAATGACGACACACGGCGGCATCTTGGCACGGACACAGCAGAAAACAGAGAGCGGCGGCGGTTTAACAGGGGTGCCGGCAGGTCGACGGCAGAAGCGAACCGGGCGGATCGAGGCGCAGTCACAGCTGCAGCGCAGGCAGAGACCACGGTGATGTCACAATCCGGGTCCCCATCCTCCTCTGGGTTGTAGTTGCTTGGTGTGGCGCGGCGGCCGGTCATGACAGCAGAGACAGGAGGGCCGGCTCGGCGGTTCAGCAGGATAGCCCGGGTCAACATGCTTGTGGTCGGAGCTGCGCGCGCGTCAGACGGCGGAACACTGCCGCGGCGGAAGTAACCCGACCGGGATGGCGGTTTAAAGCAGGATGGCAGGCTCAGGGTGGCGGTTTGGCGACTTAGCGCCGAGGCGTGGGTGGCGGCTTGCGCCACAGTGGTGACTTGCAGTGACACAGCTGGCTCAACCCGATTTAACCCGGCGACGACAGCGACTTGACACTGTTGGATATTCCAAACTCCCCACGTGACACGTATAATGTTTAGAGTTGAGTCCTAGACTTTTACGTGAGTTAGTACTACAAGGAGTCCTAATTGGAGTCAGGTTGCAGGTTAGTCGGTATGTGTCCGTGTGAGTCAAGGTCATGTAATCTGCATCTTATAAATGGAAAAGCAAAAACAACCGATGAAGCCCACGGGTTGAGGCAAAACAAATATTCTCTCGTGTGCGTACGTGTGTTTCGGCCGTCTCGGCGAGTTGTGTTCCGTCGAGGTTGATTACGGCGACTTGTACATGCATGTGCTAGTGGACGTGGGAATCGATCCAGCTGGGTGCTTGCTTGCTTCTAGCTTTGTACGTGGTTCAATCCCGAGACTAGTTGCACCGGCGTACTCCTACGGCAAGCAGCGTGAATTCCAACAATTGGTATCTAGAGCTAGGTTCAAGATCGTCCGGTGAGCACTGTGGTTCCGTGGAGCGACGATCAAGATCATGGCTGAAAAAGGAGGAAGTGTGTTTGTGCAGTACCCGATGCTGACGAAGAGCAACTACTCGATTTGGGCGATCAAGATGAAGGCGTTGATGCGGGCACAATTAGTTTGGGATGCGATGGAGCCAGTCGACCCCGACAAGGTGGACGATGCGATGGATCAGAAGGCGTTGACGGCTATCTATCAAAGTATCTCGGATGATGTGTTTGCCTTCATCACCGAGAAAGAGAAGTCACATGAAGCTTTGGAGGCAATAAAGACGAATTGTCTTGGAGATGATCGCATCAAGGAGGCGAGGTTGCAAACCCTCAAGTCCGAGTTTGAGAGGCTCAAGATGAAGGATACGGAGTCAATTGCTGACTTTGCTCTCCGAATGACAACCATCGCCAATGGCATACGAGGGCTTGGAGAAAAGTTCGATGAGACAACTGCTGTCAAGAAAATCCTTCAAGAGGTTCCATCAAAGTTTCTTCAGATTGCATCTACCATAGAGCAGTTTGGCGATTTCAAGACAATGACCATGGAGGAAGTCATAGGGAGGTTGAAGGTTCATGAGGAACGACTGCGAGCCTATGTCCATGATGATCAAGACGGTGACCAACTTTTGCTGACAAAATCGCAGTGGATAGCAAGGGAGCATGGGCGCCGTCGTGATAAATCCAAAGTTAGATGTTATAATTGTCAGGAATATGGGCACTTTGCTCGAGAGTGTCCTAATCCGCATAAGGAGGCAAAGAAGCAGCATGGGATTCTTCAACTAGCTGAAGTGGGCATGGATGATGACCCGAGGTTGCTTTGATGAAGAAGTTGCGAACAAAAAAAGAGAGTCGTGTCTTAGTTTTTGTTTTGTCGTTTGAGTACTTGAGTTGGCATGGCACAACATGTGAGATGTGACCACTGTGTGTGCACATGTTAGTTGAGTTAGCGTCGCCTGCTTGCGTCGATGGGTCGAGCTTAACGTATAGTGGGGCAGTGACCAGTTTAGTTGAGTTCCTATGTGAGACTAATGATGTGTCTAGTCTTGCACGTAGCACGCTAGATGTGGCAGCATGGACTGGTAGTCCGGATCATGCGTTAAGTCGAGTCGACGAGACGGCGAGTTTGGATTAGGGGGAGATTGTTGGATATTCCAAACTCCCCACGTGACACGTATCTCTACTCCTAATGGAGCAGTTGGTAGTCTCGCTTCCAGGTTTTTTTTCGTCCCACCTTCCATGGTTTTTTTTGGTACCTTGTCCCACCTCACACCGAGCCGTCACGAACCGAAAAAACCGTGTACCGAAGCCCCCACCCGCCGCACACACTCCAGGGCCTAACCTCCGATCGCACCCAAGACAATCCAGCAAAGAAAAACCTACGAAAATTAACCCGCGAAAAAACCTAATGGAGGAGTTGGTAGTCCGGTACGGTTTATTTTCAACACTTTCCTAATGACAAAGGATCACAGATCTAACTTTCCTACCTTGGCCAAATCAACGAATCTCTCTCATTAATGCAATTTGCTTTAGGAAACAAGTAATAGATTCTTTCCTACCTTAGCCAAATCAACGGATCTCTCCCATTAATGCAATTTGCTTTAGGAAACAAATAATAGATTCTTTCCTACCTTAGCCAAATCAACGGATCTCTCTCATTAATGCAATTTTCTTTAGGAAACAAATAATAGATTCTTTCCTACCTTAGCCAAATCAACGGATCTCTCCCATTAATGCAATTTGCTTTAGCAAACAAATAATAGCTTCTTTCCTACCTTAGCCAAATCAACGAATCTCTCTCATTAATGCAATTTGCTTTAGGAAACAAATAATAGATTTTCAGGAAACAAATAATCTCTAATCTCTATCTCTAATCTCTAATTCTCTGATAATCTCTACTTCTAATGGAGCAGTTGGTAGTCTCGCTTCCAGGTTTTTTTTCGTCCCACCACTTTCGTCCGGTTTTTTTTCGTAGGTTAACCGTCGTAGATTTTTTTCGTTGCCTCCCCCACTTCATCGGTTTATTTTCACTTCACCCTCTCACACAACGAAAAAAACTGAACGGATCAGAACTTTCCATACTGACGCAAATTATTTAGTAATGTCTTTATCTAAAAGAATCAATCACAATCAATATCTAAAGATCAAATCTAAATTAATTAATCTTCATAACGTTTGTTTCCTTCCGAATCACGTCCATAACTTTCCTTCCTTGTTTGGGCAGAAATTGTTTGGTAGCAGAGATTAGGAAGCTTCCTATGAGTGTAGTAATAGGAAGTATTCTTTTTCTTGATGATTCGTTTCCATACTGACGCAAATTATTTAGTAATGTCTTTATGTAAAAGAATCAATCACAATCAATCTCTAAAGATCAAATCTAAATTAATTAATCTTCATAACGTTTGTTTCCTTCCGAATCACGTCCATAACTTTCCTTCCTTGTTTGGGCAGAAACTGTTTGGTAGTAGAGATTAGGAAGCTTCCTATGAGTGTAGTAATAGGAAGTATTCTTTTTCTTGATGATTCATTTCCATGCATGATGATAGTAAATTAGGCCAACATTCACCACTATTTATCAACGTCATCAATCGTATCCATTCCTACCAGTTTTAAGGGAATCTGCTCGCTATGTCTTTTTTAAGGGGATCCGCTCGCTAAGTCATCGTCGCACGTTATTTTCACAAGAAATTCCCCTAAAAAAGGCGTGGGTATTGGTAGTTGAACGCCCGCTAGGTTTTCCGCCTGTCCCATCCTTGCGCTGTGCCGCCGCCACCCGCCGAATTTCCAGCCTTCCGAGGCCGTTAACTTCGCCAGCCATCGGGTCGACTGCCCCTGCCCCAAACCCCCATCCCCGAGCACTAGCTATCGCCGCGTTGCTGCCCCAAGCTCCACGCCACCGGGAACGAATCAAGCGCCGTCCCGACACCACCGTCGCCGGCCCAGCACCTCCAGCCTTGCATGGACAGCTTCAATGTGCAGTCTCCCTTGCTGCCTGACCTTCTGCCAGCGCATGCAGCGGCGGGGTTGGACGCGTGCGTGCTTGCTAGCTTGCTCTCCGTGCGTACGTACTTGCTCTGCGTGCGTCGCACCGGCCAATGCGCATGATGCGTGTGTGCCTGCTTTTCTGTATGTGTATGCCAGCGTGATGCGTGTGTGCGTTGCTGTGTGTGTATGATATAGATGGCCCGAGTGTGTGCATGCTGTGCTCTGCTCTCTGCTGATCTATGTGTTGATGCTCCTGCTATATGTTCATGCCATACAAATGAAATTTCTGTTAATCTTCTGACATGTTGAGTTGGTTCTCTCTGTCTTCTGAGGGGGTGAATGCAAAGCAGTCTATTAAGCTAGGCACTATTGCTGAGCTAAATTGACAAAAAAATATTGGTAGCCATAGTTGTAGTTTAAGTAGTAGCGAGTTGTCTGATATGTATAAAGAGCCCGTTGCAACTGAGCCCGTTGCTAAATTGACAAAAAAGGTCGCCAGTGTCACTTGATATGTATGAGAATATTAAATGTATTATTAACATGATTAATATTGAACTCTTAAAGTTAATGTGGCCCCGTTGCAACGCACGGGCGTTCTTCTAGTAATGTTTAGAGTTGAGTCCTAGACTTTTACGTGAGTTAGTACTACAAGTAGTCCTAGTTAGAGTCAGGTTGTAGGTTAGTCGGTATGTGTCCGTGTGAGTCAAGGTCATGTAATCTGCATCTTATAAATAGAAAAGCGAAAACAACCGATGAAGCCCACCGGTTGAGGCAAAACAAATATTCTTTCATGTGCGTACGTGTGTTTCGGCCGTCTCGGTGAGTTGTGTTCCGTCGAGGTTGATTACGGCGACTTATATGTGCATGTGCTAGTGGACGTGGGAATCGAACCAGCTGGGTGCTTGCTTGCTTCTAGCTTTGTACGTGGTTCAATCCCGAGACTAGTTGCACCGGCGTACTTCTACGGCAAGCAGCGTGAATTCCAACAGACACGGCCATGGCAATGGAAGTAATCCAGAGAAAGGCCAGCGTTTTAAAGCAACCGGAGGCATGGCAACTTGAAGCGGTGAGGCGACGGGCCGGCTGACCACTTTGCTCACAGGTGGAACATTGAAGCGGTGAGGCGACGGGCTGGCTGAAGCGAAGATGGCAACCGCGATGGCCACTCTGGCAGTGCTGGCAGAGGCTGGACTCGAGCGGCGCGGCAGATCAAAACAGGCGTGTCGAAGCAGGCAACCGGTTCAATGGCGGTACCGCCCAGTCAGCTGTAGTCGTGGCCGCAGCGGACGGCTCAGCGACAAAGGGTAACCGCGGAGAGGCTCCGGGCCGCAGTAGAAACGGCAGCGGGAGGCGAGGCGACCGGTGTGGACGCGCGCCTGGGGAGGCGATTTAAGATTCAGAGAGGCAACTCGTACTCGCCGCAATTTAAAACTCCGGCCCAAGCGAAACCGGTGGGTAGCGGCTCGAAAACCCAACTACGGCCATATCCGTTTCCGAGTCATGATGTGTTGACCAAACCGAGTCGTGGTCTTCTTTCACTTGGAAATAATTGATTCACATTGACGTGACTTGCTGATTTGATTATCACGTAGACTAGTATTACATCCAATCTGATTGAGCAATCTTGCCTTCTCATGGAAAACTTTAATGACAAAATAACTTCCGGTTTTGCTAGCTGCCGCGGCAACAAAATTTCTGATCTTGGCGGATCTCAACTCAAGATTATGCATGCGCGCTTTTATGATCGAAGGCCCAGCGATTTATAGCACACGCCCTTGCATGATGATGCAACGACGAAGGTTGACATTCCTTTGGTCTTGGCTGATTACATCTGCAGAGAATACAAATGTGCTATGGCGGATCACGCAATTGTGGTGGCGGACTGATCGCATCCTCCGCCAATTCCTCTCAACTAATGAACCGGGAGACGATGAACCGGGAGATGACGTGAACTTTTTTTTTCGGTCAACTGCGAGCTTCTCGAATCCTAGGAAAGATCCCTCCAAGAACTCAACATCACCGTGCGCGAGCCCCACCGTAGGCGCAAACTATCGTGGAATTGTCACGGCAGATGTCTTAGTGTGAGAACTTAGTCGTGAGGCTAACGCATCTAGGTGGTAGCTTGAGAGGGGTTGAGCTAAATCGAGAGACGCAACACAAGACAAGGATTTAGACAGCTTCGGACCCCGGGAACCATCATCCGGTAACAACCCTACGTGATGTTTGAGGCTATCTCTCATTATAATCATGAGGAAGTCGCCGTAAACCGGCTCTCCCAGTTAACCCTAACCCTTTGAGATTGTTTATCCTTACTTGTCCCTCTTTGGGGAGCCCTGCCCCTCCTTATATATGTTGAAGGGGCGGGTTACATGTAGAGTCCAACTCAGACTTAAGACTTAACTATTATGACTTCTCCTCATGGGCTTCTTAACATCTTGGACTTCATAACGTCTCGGGCTTCATAACTCCTAGCAACCCAGTTAGCACTGCCTGATGGGAGTTAACTGGTACCGGTTTAAGATTGTCTGCCGGGAGTTAATTGGTGCCGGTTTAAGATTGTCTACCAGGAGTTAACTGGTGCCGGTTTAAGATTTTCTGCCGGGAGTTAACTTCTGCTGGTTTAAGATGGTCTGCCAGTTTAAGAATATCTACTGAGTTATCATCTAACTTAACCCCTGTCTTAACTGTCAGCCGGTTTAACAACCTACCGGTTTACCGTCTGACTTAACACCAACTGGTTTACCGCCTGTCTTAACACCTGCCGGTTTACCACCTGCCTTAACACCTGTCGGTTTACCAAGTCCCAGCAGGGTTATAACTCCGGCCGGATCATATCGCGGGGTATATCCCCGATAGGCTGAATCATATTGGATGGCCCAGATGACACTACTGGGCCTAATTCAGAAACGGCGTAACGGGCCCTGGGTTAGCGGGCTGTAAATGGGCTATATGTGAACAGGCCGTTAACAGGCTTTCCGTGGGCCGGCGCGCCACCTTTTGACCAAGTCAAACAGGCCGGCCTTTTCACATGAATGGGCCTCTGTTGGGCCGTGCCACGTGTCGCCGTATCATAGGCGCCTTCGGTCCAATGAGCAGATGACATCTGTCCCAACGGTGAGCCGACAGGTGTTTCCTCCAGCCAATGATGATTTTACACGTGGAAATCCCCATTGGTCGGGGCTGTTAACGGGTTATCGGATCCAAAACCCGACCCGATAGCTTAACGGCGTTCTGTTACGGTGGATGCCACGTGTCGGTCACCCTTGACGAAAGCACTTCTATGACACGCGATTTATCGTCATCGAAGTGGACACTTTCGTGATGATAATTTTGGTAATGTCATGGAACAATTCTACGACAGCACAGGTATCACTATCTTGATTCTGTCATAAATTTGCCATGGATGTACATGCATGACAAAAAACGTGACCTACTGTGACAAACACGTATCATCACGGAAGTGTATTTTTTGTAGTGTTAGTGTACGGTCAAATCGGGGACGTCACACCCTGGGACTCTTGTTAGTTGGAGGCACTCACTGTTTCGAGCAAGCCATGGATTGATGCTTGTTGGTGGAAGGGGGAATATAAACTTTACCATTCTGTTTGGGAACCGCCTATAATGTGTGTAGCATGGAAGATATCGCCATCTCTTGGTTGTTATGTTGACAATGAAAGTATACCGCTCAAAATATTATTCACCTCTGTTTGAAAATCGAGCTCTGACACCTCTACAAATCCCTGATTCCCTCTGCGAAGGGCCTATCTATTTACTTTTATGCTGAGTCATCATCCTCTTATTAAAAAGCACCAGTTGGAGAGCACCGCTCTCATTTGCACTCATTACTGTTAATTTACATTGAGTATGACTTGACTGGATCTCTTTTACCATGAATTACAATGTCTAGTCAGTCCTTGGTCTTTAAATGTGCTCTGCATTTATGTTTTGCGGCCTCAGAAAGGCTAGCGAGATACCACCTTGTTATATCATATTATGATTGTTTTGAGAAAGTGTTGTCATCCGAGATTTATTATTATTGCTCGCTAGTTGATTATGCTATTGATATGAGTAAACTTGAGACCTAAGCGTTATTGCGAATGTGGTTAGTTATAATCTTTGCTGAAAACTTGAATGCTGACTTTACATATTTACAACAATAAGAGCAAACAGAGTTTGTAAAAGTTTTTCCTTATCACTTTCAGTTTGTCAACTGAATTGCTTGATGACAAGCAAAGGTTTAAGTTTGGGGGAGTTGATACGTCTCCGTCATATCTACTTTTCCAAACACTTTTTCCCTTGTTTTGGACTCTAACTTGCATGATTTGAATGGAACTAACCCGGACTAACGCTGTTTTCAGAAGAATTACCATGGTGTTATTTATGTGCAGAAACAAACGTTCTCGGAATGACCTGAAACTTCACGGAGCAACTTTTTGGAAAATATATAAATACTTGCAAAAGATGAAGGCCAGGGGGCCCACCACCTATCCACGAGGGTGGGGGCGCGCCTGCCCCCCTAGGGCGCGCCCCCTACCTCGTGGCCCCCCTGGCACCTCTCCGACTCCAACTCCAACTCTATATATTGTGTTTCGGGGAGAAAAAAACTCAGAGAGAAGAATTCATCGCATTTTACGATACAGAGCCGCCACCAAGCCCTAAAACCTCTCGAGAGGGCTGATCCGGAGTCCGTTCGGGGCTCCGGAGAGGGGAATCCGTCGCCATCGTCATCATGAACCATCCTCCATCACCAATTTCATGATGCTCACCGCCGTGTGTGGGTAATTCCATCATAGGCTTGCTGGACGGTGATGGGTTGGATGGGATCTATCATGTAATCGAGTTAGTTTTGTTAGGATTTGATCCCTAGTATCCACTATGTTCTGAGATTGATGTTGCTATGACTTTGCTATGCTTAATGCTTGTCACTAGGGCCTGAGTGCCATGATTTCAGCTCTGAACCTATTATGTTTTCATCAATATATGAGAGTTCTTGATCCTATCTTGCAAGTATATAGTCACCTATTATGTGTTATGATCCGTTAACCCCGAAGTGACAATAATCGGGATACTTACCGATGATGACCGTAGTTTGAGGAGTTCATGTATTCACTATGTGTTAATGCTTTGTTCCGGTGCTCTATTAAAAGGAGGCCTTAATATCCCTTAGTTTTCGTAAGGACCCCGCTGCCACGGGAGGGTAGGACAAAAGATTTCATGCAAGTTCTTTTCCATAAGCACGTATGACTATATTCGGAATACATGCCTATATTACATTGATGAACTGGAGCTAGTTCTGTGTCACCCTAGGTTATTACTGTTACATGATGAACTGCATCCGGCATAATTCTCCATCACCGATCCATTGCCTACGAGCTTTCCATATATTGTTCTTCACTTATTTACTTTTTCGTTGCTATTTCTATCATCACTACAAAATACCAAAAACATTACTTTTACTATTGTTACCTTTTGCTACCGTTACCACTACTATCATATTACTTTACTAAATACTTTGCTGCAGATATTAAGTTTCCAAGTATGGTCGAATTGACAACTCAGCTGCTAATACTTGAGAATATTCTTTGGCTCCCCTTGTGTCGAATCAATAAATTTGGGTTGAATACTCTACCCTCGAAAACTGTTGCGATCCCCTATACTTGTGGGTTATCAATGGCCTCCATGGCATTGATACATCTCCAACGTATCTATAATTCTTGTTTGTTCCATGCTGTTATATTATCAATCTTGGATGTTTTATATTCATTTTGTAGCAACTTTATGTCATTTTTTGGGACTAACCTATTGACATAGTGCCCAGTGCCAGTTGCTGTGTTTTTGCTTGTTTTTACTTTGCAGAATATCCCTATCAAACGGATTCCAAATGCATTGAAACTTTTTGGAGATTTTTCTGGACCAGACGACACCTTGGAGGCCAAGAAAGCACTTGGAAGAAGGCCCGTGGGGACCACAAGACACTAGGGCGCGCCAGGAGGCCCAAGCGCGCCCTAGTGGGTTGTGCGGTTCACGGGGATCTCCTGCACCGCCTCTTCGCCCTATAAATTCCAAAATATTCCAGAAACCCTAGGGGGGTCGACAAAACACAATTCTAGCCACCGCAAGTTCCAGAACCACGAGATCCAATCTAACACCATCACGGCGGGGTTCATCATCCTCATTGGTGCCTCTCCGATGATGCGTGAGTAGTCCACCATAGACCAAAGGGTCCATAGGCAGTAGCTAGATGGCTTCTTCTCTCTTTTTGATTCTCAATACAATGGTCTATTCGAGATCTATTCGATGTAATGAAGTTTTGCGGTGTGTTTGTTGGGATCCGATGAAATTCGAGTTTATGATCAGATTGTTGGGGAACGTAGTAATAATACAAAATTTTCCTACGTGTCATCAAGATCAATCTAGGAGAGGCTAGCAACAAGAGAGAGGGTGTGCATCTTCATACCCTTGAAAATCGCTAAGCAGAAGCGGTACAAGAATGCGGTTGATGGAGTCATACTCGCGGTGATTCAAATTGCGGAAGATCCGATCCAAGCGTCGAACGAACGGCGCCTCCGTGTTCAACACATGTACAGCCCAGGGACATCTCCTCCTTCTTGATCCAGCAAGTGGAGAGGAGAAGTTGAGGGAGAACTCCGGCAGCACGACTGCGTGGTGGTGGAGCTCATGGTTCTCCAGCAAGGCTTAGCCAAGCGCTACGGAGGAGGAGGTGTTGGAGGGGGAAAGAGCTGCACTAGGGGAAGGGGTGCGGCTGCCCTCCCACCCCCACTATTTATAGGGGGGAAGGAAGAGGGGGCCGACCTCCCAGATGCATCTAGACGGGGCACACCATCCCACTAGGGGGCTAGTTCCCTCCCATATTCAACCCATTAAGTCCTCCGGGGCAGGTGGCACACCCGGTGGACCCCTGGACACCTGTCGATGGTCCCGGTACAATACCGATAACCCCCAAAACCATTCCGGTGACTGAAACTGGACTACCCATATATAAATCTTCACCCCCAGACCATTCTGGAACTGCTCGTGACGTCTGGGATCTCATCTGGGACTCCGAACAACCTTCGGTAACCACATACAATTTCCCATAACAACTTTAGCGTCACTGAACCTTAAGTGTGTAGACCCATTGGGTTCGGGAACCATGCAGACATGACTGAGACATCTCTCCGGCCAATAACCAATAGCGGGATCTAGATACCCATGTTGGCTCCCACATGTTCCACGATGATCTCATCAGATGAACCACGATGTAGGGGATTCAAGAAATCCCGTATACAATTCCCTTTGTCCATCGGTATGTTAGTTGCCCGAGATTCGATCGTCGGTATCCCCATACCTCGTTCAATCTTGTTAGCGGCAAGTCTCTTTACTCGCTCCGTAGCGCATGATCCTGTGGCTAACTCATTAGTCACATTGAGCTCATTATGATGATGCATTACCGAGTGGGCCCAGAGATACCTCTTGATGACCCACAAGTATAGGGGATCTATCGTAGTCCTTTCGATAAGTAAGAGTGTCGAACCCAACAAGGAGCAGAAGGAAATGACAAGCAGTTTTCAGTAAGGTATTCTCTCCAAGCACTGAAATTATCGGTAACAGATAGTTTTGTGATAAGGTAATTCGCAACGGGTAACAAGTAACAAAAGTAAAAAAGGTGCAGCAAGGTGGCCCAATCCTTTTTGTAGCAAAGGACAAGCCTGGACAAACTCTTATACAAAGGAAAGCACTCCGGAGGACACATGGGAATTATCATCATGCTAGTTTTCATCATGCTCATATGATTCGCGTTCGTTACTTTGATAATTTGATATGTGGGTGGACCGGTGCTTGGGTACTTCCCTTCCTTGGACAAGCATTCCACTTATGATTAACCCCCTCGCAAGCATCTGCAACTACGAAAGTAGAACTAAGGTAAACCTAACCATATCATGAAACATATGGATCCAAATAAGCCCCTTACGAAGCAACGCATAAACTAGGGTTTAAAATTTTGTCACTCTAGCAACCCATCATCTACTTATTACTTCCCAATGCTTTCCCCTAGTCCCAAACAATGGTGAAGTGTCATGTAGTCGACGTTCACATAACACCACTACATGAAAGACAACATACATCCATCAAAATATCGAACGAATACCAAATTCACATGACTACTTATAACAAGACTTCTCCCATGTCCTCGGGAACAAACGAAAATACTCACAAATCATATTCATGTTCATAATCAGAGGGGTATTAATGTGCATAAAGGATCTGAACATATAATCTTCCACCGAATAAACCAACTAGCATCAACTACAAGGAGTAATCAACACTACTAGCAACCCACATGTCGGTGTACTAGAATAGGGGTACCCTAGTACCCCGAACTTGTGCACGGGCAGTTGCAGCACCCCGCGGCAAGGCTTGCCGGGCTAACACCAAGATCCTCCGTGGTTCCCTTGGAGCCATTCAAGAACAAAGTATTTAAGCTCAGGAGACAAGGCCCCGGCAAGAGGAGCTTGCCGGGAAGTCCAACCGAGGCACTCCAAGGAACTTGCCGCGACGCGCCACGCGCTCCGGCAAGGCAACAAGGCCCCAGCAAGAGGAGCTTGCCGGGAAGACCAACCAAGGTACCTCGAGGCCCGGTGAGCGACAAGCCTCCGGACCCGACAAGATAACAGCAGCGGCAAGGCGCTTGCCGCGGCAGGCGGCCACTATGTGCCCACGCTCCAGCGCATCCACCAACGTGTCGCTCTGGGGGCCTCTCCAGGCGCGCGTGGCGGGAGGTTGTGCAGCCAGCGGTGCGCAGTGGCATGCGAAGCTGACAAGATCGCCATCGTGGCGAACGGTGGCGCCCCTAACGGTCCTTTTCTGCACTGTTTGGGTGACTCAGACAGGCATTTAATGCCTTTGTCCCCTGCCGTCAGGGTTAGGTAGGGTGCACTGTACAAGTAACTGTACCAACCACCTCACTTTTCACATTTGTACCCTTCTCTGCGTTGCCACCTGTCGGTGACCCCTTTAGCATACAAAAGGAGGCCCATGCGCAACGTAGAGGGGGTTCGGTTCGACTGGTTCGCGAAGTTCGACTCATTACCCAGAAAAACACTACGCTCTCTCTCTAGAGCAAGAACACAAGATAATCAAACAAGCAACAGTAGGAGTGTTATCTCTCCGGAGAGCTCCGAAGCTGGGTAAACTGCTCGTGTGCTTCGCCTCAATCTGCTCTTCGTGCGATCTCCGCCCCCCGCCGAACCGAAAGGGGCCCGGTCCGCCGGCCCCATAGGTGTTCGTGGGTCAGTTTCCCCCGACATCTTTGGCGCGCCAGGTAGGGGAGGCGTTGAGATTGTGTGAACCTGATCCGGCGTTCACACGAGCTAGATCTTCATTCCCTTCATCAACATGCCACCGAAGAAGAAGACTTCGGCGGCAGCCGCTCCGTCCATGTCACTTCCGCCACCGTTGGAGCAAACGGGTGGTGGAATGGACGCCGGTGGAAGAATGGACGTCAACGAGGAAGCTCATGATGCTGCCAGGTCCAAGAACAAGGCTGCACAAACCTCGGCGACTGTACATGTTCCACGCCACTCTCAGGAGGCGCAAGACCAACAGCGTCATGGCACTTGCAGTGCCATACGCATGATAGGCCAAGACCAAGCTGGTGGATCTCGGGGCGCTCAAGACCAGCATGCATGCCAGCGTGCTGGCACGAGCGAGGCACGGTCGCCTGGACGGGATACTGCTCCTTCTAACATACTTAGAAGTCCGAGCACGTCCCGCTCCTCATGCCGTCCGCCACTGCCACCCACCACTCCAGCAGAAGCTTTGGCGCGAGCTCAACTTCTCCTAGATTACCCTCCGACGTCGGACAAGATCGACGAATGGAGGGCCACCATTGAGAGTCTCATTGGCTACGCCAACGGCGACACTCCACGGCGGCCGAGCGCGTCGCCGCTGCGGCAGGGTTGCCGGGCGTGAGCCGGTGGTGACGAAACGGGTGGAGGTGCAACTACCATGCAATCACCACCCCAAAGGCCAAGATCGCCGACTCGCCGGATCCACCTCGATAGCGACTCCACCGCATCTTTGGATCCACGAGCTCGTCGCGATCAGCGCCAAGTTCTTCATGATCGATAACAAGAAGACGCTCGAACTCGCATCGAGCACCGAAGAGAAGCGCGACGTCAATCCGACAAGCGCGCTGGGCCCTCTGTTGACATGCATGCGCCAGGGGAACCAGGCGATCTGTCGTACGCGTTAGTTTGCCCTGCGTTCACTCGTGAGCTGCGGCAAGTCCAGTGGCCCAGCACGAAGAACTTCAAGCCAGACGTACCGAAGAAGTACGACGGCAAGACGCATCCGTCGGAGTTCCTCAGCATTTACACCATTGCGGTGCAGGCTGCTGGGGGACGGGATGACAACATCCTTGCCAACTACTTCCCGCTGGTACTCAAGCCCAACGTCAGGTCCTGGCTCATGCACTTGCCGGACAACTCCATATCTTCTTGGGCTGATCTGTGCCATCAGTTTGTCGGCGCCTTCACAGGCGGACACAAGCCTCATGGCCAGGAGAGTGATCTTCATCTGCTCGCCCAGAAGGAAGGAGAGCCCCTGCGCAAGTACATTCAGAGATTTAGCAGTGTGCAGCACAACATCCCAGACGTCCACCCTGCCGCGGTGATGAGCGCGTTCCATCAGAACATGCGAAACCGCAGGATGCGGGAGGAAATGGCGATGTGCAAGATCAGGGACATCAGTGAGTTATATGCACTGGCCGACAAGTGTGCACGTGCTGAGGAAGGGAGGAGACTCCCCGGAGAGAATGTAGGAGTGGGACGATCTGACAGTGAAGATGCTGCCCTGGCAAGGAAAAACCGGCGGCGGAACAACAGAAGGAGGAAAGGCAAAGAGGTGCTAGTTGTTGAGCAGTCCGGCAACGGTGGTGGCGCCAAGGAAGCCAAAGCTGGTGACTCCGGCAAGGAGGTTGCCGCGGAGGTGGCGGTCGCTGACAAGCAGGACGGCACCAACAAGCAGTATTGCAAGATCCACCGCACCAAGGGCCATGATCTCCAGAACTGTAAGAAAGTCGAGCAGCTTGTTGAGCAACAGAAAGCTGAATACGAGCGGCGCGACAAGGAGAAGGCCCAGGAAGGTGCTGGGGGATCCGGCAAGAAACGTCCCGGCCGAGGAGGACGTCGCGGCAAGGATGAAGATGACGATGACGATGAAGACATGGATGATGAGGAGACTGATGAGCAGGAGTTCCAGAAAGCCACAGAGGTCCTGTGCGTTGACGGTGGTGCTTCTCTGCACACCTCGCACCGCCAGCTCAAGCAGTGGGTGCTGGAAGTTAATGCAGCAGAACCACCCGTCGAGTCACGCAAGCCTCTGAAATGGTCCAGCACGCCTATCATCTTTGATATTGAGGACCACCCTGATCGCATAACTGCGGTCGGGTGCTTGCCGATGTTGGTTTCACCAACAATCCGCAACCTCAAGGTCACTAAGATGCTAGTTGACGGCGGGGCCAGCTTGAACCCGATCTCCTCCGCGGTGCTCCAGAAACTCCAGATCCCTGACAGCGAGCTCGAAGAGACCGGTACATTTCAAGGAATCAACCCGGGAAGAAGCAAGCCGAAGGGAAAGATCACGTTGCCGGTAACATTTGGCAGCGAGCTGAACTTCAGGACTGAGAGGGTCACATTTGATGTTGCTGACTTTCCATTACCTTACAATGGAATCCATGGCTGTCCGGCACTCGCCAAGTTCATGGCAGCCTCTCACTATGCGTACAACGTACTGAAAATGCCAGGCCCGATAAGTGTCATCTCTGTCCCTGGCGACAAGAAGGATGCTCTTATCTGTGCCGACAAGATCTACCGGGAAGCGGCAGCCGCAGCAGAACGCAAGACACTTGCCGCTGAAGCTCCCGGGGGGAAGAAGAAGACCAAGTCCGGCAAGAGTTCTGATGCCCACTCCGGCAAGCGCACCTCTTCGGAGTGCTGCGCTACCGTCGAGGACGCACCATCGAGCTCCACCGGCAAGTGTAAGAAGGCAATGATAGCTCCACCTGAGACCAAGAAGGTGTCTGCCAAGGAGGACGGCGCTGGTGGTACCTTCACCATCAGCGCCACTCTTGACCCCAAATAGGAAAGCGCGCTCGTTGCTTTCCTGCGGGCGAATGTCGACGTGTTTGTGTGGCAACCGTCTGATATCCCCGGTGTTCCCAGGAAAGTAATTGAGCACCACCTTGCCGTCTGTCCTCATGCGCGGCCCGTCAAGCAGAAAGTCAGGAAACAGGCAGTGGAGTGCCAAGAATTCATCGCAGAAGAAATCAAGAAGTTGGAAGCAGCAGGCCTTGTCAGAGGAGTGCTCCATCCCACATGGTTGGCCAATCCTGTTGTCGTGCGCAAGGCTAACGGGAAATGGAGGCTTTGTATTGACTTCACTGATGTTAATAAAGCTTGTCCCAAAGACCCATTTCCCTTGCCGCGCATTGACCAGATTGTTGACTCCACAGCCGGATGTGATTTGCTTTCATTTCTTGATGCATACTCAGGATACCATCAGATCTTCATGGCAGAAGAGGATGAAGAGAAAACCGCATTTATCACCCCGTGTGGCACGTACTGCTTCATACGGATGCCTTTCGGTTTGAAGAATGCTGGTTCAACATTCGCAAGGGTAGTCCACCACGCTTTTGAGCCGCAGATGCACAGAAATGTGGAAGCCTACATGGATGACATAGTGGTCAAAAGCAAGAACAGGGCGACCCTGATTCAAGATTTAGATGAGACATTTGCAAATCTGCGCAGGATCAACCTCAAGCTTAACCCCGAGAAGTGCGTGTTTGGAGTCCCATCCGGCAAGCTTCTCGGGTTCTTCGTGTCTCAGCGGGGAATTGAAGCCAATCCCGACAAGATCAAGGCCATTGAGCAGATCGAAGCACCAAAGCGCGTCAAGGATGTACGAAGGATTGCCGGTTGCGTGGCTGCTCTCAGCAGGTTTATCTCTAGATCTGCTGAGCGCGCCCTCCCATTTTTCAAAATTTTGAAAAAGGCAGGTCCAATGAAATGGACTCCGGAGGCGGAGGCTGCGCTGCAGGACTTGAAAAGATACCTGTCCTCCACTCCAATACTTGTTGCACCTAAGCCGCAAGAGAAGTTGCTGCTGTATATAGCGGCAACCAATCAAGTGGTTAGTGCTGCGTTAGTGGCAGAGAGGGAGGCAGATGATGAGCAAGCAACCACGGCAGATGCATCCAGCGACAAGCAGGGGGCTTCGCCGACAAGCTCTGGTCCCGACAGAGATGGATCTGCGCAGGAGCATGATAAGATGCAGAAGAGAATGGTGCAGCGTCCAGTTTACTTTGTTAGTTCCCTTCTACAGGGGGCTAGATCAAGGTACTCTGGTGTGCAGAAGTTGCTTTTCGGCCTCCTCATGGCCTCAAGAAAGCTGCGCCATTACTTCCAAGCACATGAGATCACAGTCGTCACTCGCTTTCCGCTGAAGAGGATACTGCAAAATCCAGAAGCGACAGGCAGGATTGTCGAGTGGGCGCTGGAACTTTCAAGCTTTAGCCTCAAGTTTGAGAGCACTTCAACTATCCAAAGCAGGGCATTGGCAAAGTTCATAGCAAAATGGACGCCAACACCAGATGAAGAAATTCCAGAGACGAGCATCCCCGTCAAAGAGGCAAGCAAAGAGTGGCTGATGTACTTTGATGGTGCCTTCTTGCTGCAAGGCGCCAGTGCGGGCGTGCTGCTTGTCACGCCCACCGGAGAGCACCTCAAGTACGTAGTCCAGATGCACTTTCCCAAGGAGCAAGCAACCAACAATACTGCAGAGTATGATGGATTGCTTGCCGGTCTCAGAATTGCAGCAGACCTTGGGATCAAGAAGCTCATTGTCAGGGGTGACTCACAGCTTGTCGTCCGCCAAGTGAACAAGAACTACCAGAGTCCATTGATGGAAGCATATGTTGATGAAGTGAGGAAGCTAGAAGAGCACTTTGACGGCCTACAGATGGAGCATATCCCAAGAGCTCAGAATGACATTGCTGATGGCCTGTCAAAGTGCGCCGCACTAAAGTTACCTGTGGAACCAGGGATCTTTGTGCTCAAGTTGACTCAACCATCCGTAACACCATCAGCTGGACAAAGCAAGAAGAGGAAGTTGATTTCTGGTGACTACTTTCCGGCAAAGCTCCCCGAAGCCGCCGCCAAGAAAGTCCCCAAGATCAACACCAAGGTTGCTGAGGGGCAGTTTGCTCCGGCAAGCCTTATGGTTTGTTCCGTTGAAGCAGACGCTCCCGACAAGTTTTGCTCTGGCAAGCTTGCCGGGGAACATCAAGCTCCGGCAGGGCCGCAAGTCCTTGCCGTGGAAGCGGATGTTCCCGCAGCAGCAGATGTGCCTTTAGTCCTTGTTGTCGAGCCACAAGCTCCAGCATGGGCACAACAGATTGTCCATTTCCTTCAGACAGGAGAACTTCCCGAAGAGAAAGAAGAAGCGGAAAAAGTAGCCCGACAGTCAAGTATGTACCAGTTTGTCGATAGCATACTGTACAGAAGAAGACTCAACGGTGTGAAATTGAAGTGTGTTTGCCGGGAAGATGGACAAAAGCTGTTGGCAGAGATACATGGAGGCATATGTGGCCACCACATTGGCGCAAGAGCACTTTCCGGCAAAGCTTTCCGGCAAGGTTTCTTTTGGCCGACAGCCCTCCAGGATGCAACTGCACAAGTAACCAAGTGTGAAGCGTGCCAGTTCCACTCCAAACAGATACACCAGCCAGCTCAAGCTCTCCAGACGATCCCTTTATCCTGGCCATTTTCGGTCTGGGGGCTCGATATCCTCGGCCCTTTCCCCCGAGTTGTCGGGGGCTTTGAGTACTTGTACGTCGCAATCGACAAGTTCACAAAGTGGCCGGAAGTGCAGCCAGTGAGGAAGGTGACAACACAGTCAGCAGTCAAGTTCTTCAGGTCAATTGTTTGCCGTTTCGGGATCCCTAACAGGATCATCACCGACAACGGCACGCAATTCACGAGCCGCACCTTCATGCAGTACGTCCAAGATCTTGGCACCAAGGTCTGCTTCGCTTCTGTTGCTCATCCAAGAAGCAACGGTCAAGCAGAGAGGGCAAATGCTGAAGTGCTGCGCGGGCTCAAGACCAGAACTTTCGACAAGCTACGCAAGTGCGGAAGAAACTGGATCGAGGAGCTGCCGGTGGTTCTTTGGTCGATCAGAACGACGCCAAATCAAGCCACTGGCCAGACGCCTTTCGCTCTAGTCTATGGAGCAGAGGCAGTTCTCCCCACGGAACTCGTATACGGATCACCTCAAGTGCTCGCTTATGATGAGCTTGAGCGAGAACAGCTGCGACAAGACGACGCGCTGCTCCTTGAGGAAGATCGTCTTCAGGCTGCTGTACGAGCTGCTCGATACCAGCAAGCTTTGCGCCGCTACCATAGCCACAAAGTTAAAGCCAGAGGCTTCGAGGAAGGCGACCTTGTTCTTCGGCGGGTTCAGTCCGCCAATAATTCCAACAAGTTGACGCTGAAGTGGGAAGGCCCTTATCGGGTGAAACGAGTCACAAGGCCCGACGCTGTCCGCCTTGAGACCGAAGATGGAATTCCGGTGAGCAACTTCTGGAACATAGAACATCTTCGTAAGTTTTTCCCATAGGGCGCGCTTGCCAGAACCCGTTCCGGCAACCACCTTTTGTACAAGTCTTGCCGCTGTTGCATGTAATCCTGTGTACAAAGCCGGGCGCAGATCCCGTGCATAAATAGAACCCCATGTGCTCCGCACAACTTGTCCATTTCATGCATTAGTTTCTTTCTTGCATGCGTTATCTGACACTTTGTGAAGCACCTACATCCAGTAAGCAATAACGAGCCGAAGGGCTCCATATCATTATTTTCTCTTCTTTCTTCTTTTTCAACAAAGGAAAAGAAGGTTCCCTCGCACACAAGTTTGCCGGGGTGGAAGGAGAAGATTGTGGTATGGACCAGGCGTCGTTCAAGCAAAGTTTTGCCTTGCCGGGAAGCAAACGACAGAAAAGCTAAGTTGCCAAAGTTTGAGCAATCAATTTTTAAATTTTTTGAGTTATCTTCCTCGAACGACCCTGCTTTGTATGGAAAACCTGTGCGTGGAGGAACCAACTCGTGGCTAGTTGCGCCCTTACTTTGTTTCGAGTCCGCTCAACAACTTAAGTGTGCTGCATCTAGTCGCGACAAGGTTTCTTGTCGGAAGCAGCGCCGCCAGCAGGCTGCTGACGTTCCGCACTCAGCGCTCGCGGCTCGGGCGCCTGCGCCGACAAGTTCCCTAGAAGCGTAGGGTAAAAACATACAAAGGAAAGAATCTAGTAGAGGAAATAACATAGCAATTGATAACAGAAATAAAGTTATATTACAAGATAACTTGTCGCAGCTCTAACAGACTGTTTTCATAACATGATTAGCAGCGACAAGGGAAAAGAAGGAATGGGCGGCCTAGTCTACACGATCGCCCTCAACCCTCTTGATCTCGCTCACCTTGTCCACAATGGGTGCGACAAGGGCCTTGAGTGCGTCCCGATCGGCGTCTGGCGGCAAGGACTTGAGGACGTTGGTGAAGCTGAGGCCCGGATTGCGGAAGGCCACCTTCATCAGCACCTTCTGGAGAACCCCGGCACAGATTTTGCGCGACTTGTCGGCCAGCTGCCTTGGGATCCTCTCCCGGAGCCGCTGGAGTGCCGTCGCCACGCCCTTGAAGAACAGGCTGAGATTGGCGCTGGGTTGGAGATTCTCGTCGGAGGGATACCCAAAGTCCTCCATCCCCAGCTGCGCCAGCTCCTCATCGATAACTGCGGCAATATTCACCAGACCCTCGGTCCATTGCTCCACAGTATCTCTGAACGAGTTCTGGGTAACTGCGATGCTCTCCAGCAGCGCCTTGTCAGCTTTGACCTTCTCCGACAAGGTCTTCTCCCGCTCCTTGGCGGCCTCCAGCGTCTGCATCAGCGTGGCCAGCTTCAACTCCAGGTCCGCATTGGAATCCTTGGCGGCGCTGAGCTCCTTGCCCCTCTCAGCGAGAAGACCTGGCAGCTCACCGTGGGCGGCATCATCCTTCTCACGCTCACGCTTGAGCGCGGCAAGCTCCTCGCCGCTCTTCCCGATGTTGGCCTCCAGCTATGCCACCTTCTCCTCCAGCTCTTTCTTGGCGGTCTCTGCGATTGCCGCAGCGTCCTTTGCTTCCTTGAGCGCCCCGCCAAGTGCTTGCTCGCGCTCGGCGAGCTCCTCCTTGTAGCTGTCGAGGTTGGCCTTCCGCTGCACCAATTCGCCTTCTCGCGCGGACTGCTTCTCGGCGGCGAGCCTTTGCTCCTCCTCAGCTTCGGCCTTCTCGAGAAGGAAGGTCGTGCGCTCCTCGTCGAGTCGCTCCCGCTCTTGTGCCAGGGACCGGAGAGCCTCTTGATTGTGGCCCCGGAGCTCCTCCGCGCGCTTCTCCATGTCAACTCCCGCCTTCGCGACAAGCGCTTCCCGGGAAGCCAGCTTGGCTTGCCGTGCGCGGTAGAGTGACAGCAGCTTCCGCAGCAGCTGATCCTCCTCAGGCTCACCACTGCTGCTGCCGGGTGCGTCGACCAACGACAGTCCGGCGGAGGCGAGCACCTCCTCACCAAAAGTTTCCCCCTCGACCGGCGCCCTGGAGCTCGACGCCCAGGGTAGCTTGATGAAGATATCATCGCCGGCCTTCAAGTAGGCGCCGGGTTGGGGCTCCTCGGAGCCCGGCTCCGCAGCAGCGGCAGAGGGATCGGCGGTCGGCGCAGCGCCTGGCGCTCCTGCGGCCTCAGGGTCGTCAGTGCGATCGCCCGACCCCTAGCCGCCCTCTGCGGCGGCAGTCTTGGTGGCCTCCTCGCCGGCGGTATCATCAGCACCAGCCCCTTCCTCGACGGCGCCCTCTGTCTCCATTGGCTCAGCAGCAGATGGGTCTGAAGAACGAAGAAGGGAGAAAAATCAATCAAAAATCCAAGAGAAGAAAATCAGAAGAAGAAGAACCCAAGGGAAAGTTTTTGGGCAAGTGAATTACCTATGCCAAGATCTGCAGTTGCGGTCTCGGCCGCCGCAGGATCGACGGTGCTGCCCCTTGCCGGAGAGTTCTCCCTTGCCGGAGAGCGCTCCCTTACCGGGAACTCCTCCCTTAGCGGCGTAGTCGAAGCAGATGGCACTTTGGGACCAGCTTCCGGGCGCTCCTGATATGGCTGCTCTACTCCTACACAAATCAACAAGCAAGATATCAACAAAGGAAAAAGCACTCATGCGCGCCTGACAACAGAAAGCTAACTATGAACTTACGCTGGGGGCTGCGCTGGGGGCTGTTTTGAGGAGTGGTTGTCGGGTCCGTCAAGGTGGTCTCGGACCCACCCCCTGCTGACACGGTGGGGTCATCTTCGATGACAATCACCGCGGCCTTGGCCCTCTTCGCCGCTCTCTGGGCCAGCGTCCTGAAAAGAAAGGAGTCCAGATTGAAGCAAGTCAGATACAAGATAAAAACAGAAAGATTGAAGAACTACGAGAGCACCAAGAAAACTTACTCTTCTTCCTCCTCGTCGGAGCTGAGCGCGGAAAGTTCAAAGTCCGGCTCCCTTCCGGTGCGGCGAGGCGGAGGAGTAGTATCCCTTGCCCGCTTGGCGGGGGCGGTGGCGGTGGCCCGGGAAGATCCCGCTCCAGTTGCCGCTGCTGCGTGGGGCACTCCCGTGGCAACATTGCTTGCCGCGGTAGAGCGTGTCGCACGGCTTGGCGGCTGTTGACCCGGCTGCCGCCCCGCTATGTCCGTGGTCCTGCGAAGAGGCCTTCTTGGCGGGGCCGGGGGCTCCGCCTGCGGCAAGCCTTCTGAAGGCTCGGGCTCTTCCTCGCTGGCCTCGCTCGGCTCAGCTTCAGAACCGGCAGGCTCTTCCTCGCCAATGAACTCCACGCGCTCGGCGAGGTTTGCCGCCTCCTCCACAGTGAACCCGAACGCGCCCGCGGCAGCTGCGGCCGCAACCTCTTCCGCCCTAGTGGCGATGCGCTGCAGCTCCTCGTCGGTGGTGTCACGGGTGAGGCTCTTCTGCTCGTCAGCATGGACCGGCACTTCTTCCAAGTTGTCGAAGAGCGCTTGCACAACGTCATCCGCAGGCTCTTGCCAAGTTGGAACAATTCCGTGTGAATCGCACAACGGCATGGATCCGGTCAAGCGAAGAATTGTTGCACAATGGAACGACGCCCCTCGGCAGCGTGAATGGGTGCTGGGGGTCGCGTTTGAACAACTCCAGGAGCATTGCATCCAGCTCCAAGACGGTGAAGTTGTAGTTGAGGCCCGGCCGCAGCCTCATGATGTCCGCCGAGTTCTTGAATTCCCAGGCGGGCCTCCCCCTCTCCTGCAGGGGGGCGATGCGGCGGCGGAGGAAAACTGCGCCTACTGCGCCTACAGTGAGCCCGGCAAGACTGAGGCGAAGGATCCTAGTAATGGCGATCTTCAGCCTCTCGTCTTCCGGGGCCACGTTGCTCCAGTCATTGCCGCGCACTATTGGAGCTTGGCGCACGGTGGTGAAGGGCTGCGGATTCTCCTCGACGATCCAGCACCACTCCGCTCTCCACTCCTCCCACTTGCTGCGGAGCTCACCCTCCAAGTACGCCTCCTTCTTGCCGACTCTCGAGATCCAGGCGATCCCTCCGGCAAGCGGCTCTCCTCTCTCTACCCGAGGTATGAAGAAGTGGCGGAAAAGGGCAACATTGGGGTGGACTCCGACAAAGTTTTCGCACAAATGTGCGAAAACTGCCATGGTCAGAACGGTGTTGGGGTGAAGTCAAGGAGGCGGAAGCCGTAGGTGTTCATGATATCGCAGAAGAACTCCGAGAAGGGCGGGCAGAGCCTGCAATAGAAGAACAACGCGAAGAATGGGTACCCGTTTGGAGCCAGTTCCGAAGCAGCGGCCGGGAGTACCCTCGTGCGCGGATGCGCCCACGTCTCTGTCGCCCAAAAGAGGTAGAAGTACTCCTCAGCTCCTTCACGCCGAGCTGGGGGGGAGAAGATCGCCCACTCCTTCCGCAGCGCCGCGAGCCGCTGCGCCTCGGCCGACTTCACACCCTTTCCCTTGTCGGCTTTCGGAGCCATGGCGGAGGTGGTGGGGGAGGTCGACGGCGTTGGTGATGCTGGTGGCAATGGGGGGCGGAGCGCTGCTCTCTCGGCTTCGAGAAGAAGGGGGGGGCAGCGGAGGTTCGTGAAGATGGAGTAGTAGCAACTAGCGAGGGGGAACGAACTGCCCCTGTTTCCTCTGCTTATAAAGAGGGACGGGGCGGACGTTTCGCCCTTCCGAATAAAGAACCACCCACGATCTCTCCCACGATGCCACATTCAACGCGTGCCGTTAGGGGAGAGCGCGGTGGATACGGAGCAAGATTTGGCGTGGCCCAGTCCACATGTGCCCGTGCCCTGTCTTGGGCCTGGACCAATAGCGCTCGGCACCGTGTCTGGCCCAGGCCCGGGGGCTCGTGTCGGTGTACTAGAATAGGGGTACCCTAGTACCCCGAACTTGTGCACGGGCAGTTGTAGCACCCCGCGGCAAGGCTTGCCGGGCTAACACCAAGATCCTCCGTGGTTCCCTTGGAGCCATTCAAGAACAAAGTATTTAAGCTCAGGAGACAAGGCCCCGGCAAGAGGAGCTTGCCGGGAAGACCAACCAAGGTACCTCGAGGCCCGGTGAGCGACAAGCCTCCGGACCCGACAAGATAACAGCAGCGGCAAGGCGCGTGCCGCGGCAGGCGGCCACTATGTGCCCACGCTCCAGCGCATCCACCAACTTGTCGCTCTGGGGGCCTCTCCAGGCGCGCGTGATGGGAGGCTGTGCAGCCAGTGATGCGCAGTGGCATGCGAAGCTGACAAGATCGCCATCATGGCGAACGGTGGCGCCCCTAACGGTCCTTTTCTGCACTGTTTGGGCGACTCAGACGGGCATTTAATGCCTTTGTCCCCTGCCGTCGGGGTTAGGTAGGGTGCACTGTACAAGTAACTGTACCAACCACCTCACTTTTTACATTTGTACCCTTCTTTGCGTTGCCACCTGTCGGTGACCCCTTTAGCATACAAAAGGAGGCCCATGCGCAACGTAGAGGGGGTTCGGTTCGACTGGTTCACAAAGTTCGACTCATTCGTAACCCAGAAAAACACTACGCTCTCTCTCTAGAGCAAGAACACAAGATAATCAAACAAGCAGCAGTAGGAGTGTTATCTCTCCGGAGAGCTCCGAAGCTGGGTAAACTGCTCGTGTGCTTCGCCTCGATCTGCTCTTCGTGCGATCTCCGCCCCCCGCCGAACCGAAAGGGGCCCGGTCCGCCGGCCCCATAGGTGTTCGTGGGTCAGTTTTCCCCGACACCACAGGTACCAATCTGAGGTTTTAAGACAAAGATCGGATACAAGAGATGAACTAGGGTTTGAGAGGAGATTGTGCTGGTGAAGATGTTGATGGAGATTGAACCCCTCCCGGAGGGATGTTTCCTCGGCAGAACAGCTCCGCTCGAGCCCTAGATTGGTTTTGCCAAGGTTCTGCCTCGAGACGGCGACGCTTCATCCCGAAAGCTTCCTTATGATTTTTTCCATGGCAAAAGACACCTTATACCAGAAGATGGCATCAGGGGGGCTTCCAGGTGGCCCACAAGGCAGGGGGGCGCGCCCAGGGGGTAGGGCACGCCCTCCACCCTCGTGGACAGTGGGTGGCCCCCTCTGGTGCTTTCTTCGCCCAATATTTTTAATATATTTCAAAATCGACTTTTGTGGAGTTTCAGGACTTTTGGAGTTCTGCATAATAGGTGTCTAATATTTGCTCCTTTTCCAGCCCAGAATTCTAGCTGCCGGCATTCTCCCTCTTCATGTAAACCTTGTAAAATATGAGAGAAAAGGCATAAGTATTGTGACATAATGTGTAATAACATCCCGTAATGCAATAAATATCGATATAAAAGCATGATGCAAAATGGAGGTATCAACTCCCCCAAGCTTAGACCTCGCTTGTCCTAAAGCAGAAGCCGATATCGAAAAATATGTCCACATGTTTAGAGATAGAGATGTCAATAAAATAAAATATGGACATGAGGGCATCATGATCATTCTTAGAGTAGCAACATATATATATATATATTGTCATATGATTTCTTATGCTGAAGTAAAAATCTATTCACAATGTAAAGTATGAATCAGAAACTTCACTGAAAAACTAGCACACAATAATCTCAGTCATTGAAGCAATTGCAATTTCTCATAACGTCAGAAAGAGTCAATATAAGAGCTTTTCAACAAGTCCACATACTCAACTATCATTTAGTCTTTCACAATTGCTAACACTCATGCAATACTTATGGTATGATGTTTTAATCGGACACAGAGAAAGATAGGGGCTTATAGTTTTGCTTCCCAACCTTTTACCTCAAGGGTAACGTCAACAATAATGCTTTATGAAAACCCACATCCAATTGGATATATACATCAGGATCTTTCCAACACATAGTGCTTGCCAAAGGTTAAAGTGTAAAAAGGAAAGGTGAAGATCACCATGACTCTTGTATAAGGTATAAGACAAAAATAAAAGATAGGCCCTTCATAGAGGGAAGCAGAGGTTGTCATGTGCTTTTATGGTTGGATGCACAAAATCTTAATGCAAAAGAACGTCACTTTATATTGCCACTTGTGATAGGGAACTTTATTATGCAGTCCGTCGCTTTCATTTCTTCCATATCACAAGCTTGTATAAATCTTATTTTCTCCACACTAATAGATCATACATATTTAGAGAGGAATTTTTATTGCTTGCAACAATGACAACTTACTTGAAGGATCTTATTCAATCCATAGGTAGATATGGTGGACTCTCATGGCAAAACTGGGTTTACGAATATTTGGAAGCACAAGTAGTATCTCTACTTGGTGCAAAGAATTTGGCTAGCATGAGGGGGAAAGGCAAGCTCAACATGTTGGATCACCCATGACAATATAATTTATTTTGGATATAAGAAAACATAACTCATTACATTGTCTTCCTTGTCTAAGATATTAATGAGTGCTCACAATCATAAAAGATGTCCAAGATATTATATTTATATGTGAAAACCTCTCTTTCTTTATTACTTCCTATTAATTGCAACGATGACCAAAACTATGTTTGTCAACTCTCAACAACTTTTATTCATCATACTTTTATATGTGAAGTCATTACTCTCCATAAGATCAATATGATCTCTTTATTTCTTTTTATTCTTTCTTTTTTCTTTTATTCCCTCAAAATCCTAGCAAGATAACCAAGCCCTCGACTCAAGACTAATATTTACTGTATATAGATCATGGACTCAATTACATAGATAAGGATCAACACAAAAACTCAGAGCTGGATCATACTAAACTTTATTCTACTAGATCAAGATATAACCAAAAGGATCAAACTAAAAAACGTTAAAGATAGAAGTGTGATGGTGATACGATACCGGGGCACCTCCCCCATGCTTGGCAGTTGCCAAGGGGAGTGCCCATACCCATGTATTTATGTCTCTTTCTTCGGAGGTAGTGATGTGATACTTTCGGCGATGATGCCCTTTAGGATACGGTTCCCTTCCTCGAGCTTATTGACTTGCTGCTTAAGATCCATTGTTTCCTTCTGGAGTTTACTCGCGATGGCTAAAGCTTCTTTCACCCATGGATATTGCATACCTGCGGGGGCACAAGTAACACTCTTTTTCATATTTTCATAATAAAGAAATCTAGCATTGGGAGGGATGACCGAATTTGGAATTGCTGAGCTTTGGAGTTCCTCCATCATAAATCTGGCTTGGAGACGAGAGGTAACTTCTTGATCTTCCTCCATGGCATCTATCCTTTTCAAGTCATCCTCCATCTCTTCCTCAGTTGATGGCCCAAAGTGATCGGCATCGCTGTTTGCTTTTGGCCACGGTGTCGGGTGAGATACCCGGCTCTCCCCGACTGACTCTTGAGAAGACATCTTGATCTAATTTGTGGCAGAAACAACTCAAAACAAAAATAGAGGATTTTGTCGTGGTACCGTGGTCAAAACCTTCGGGATATTATATAATGAATTTTTACCGACCAAAAGAAGTATCATGGAAGAAAACGGAGTCTGGTGGGCACACGAGGTGCCCACGAGGCAGGGGGCGCGCCCAGGGGGTAGGGTGCGCCCTCCACCCTCGTGGATGCCTCGTGTCCCTTTGGGACTAATTCTTATTTTCCTATTTTTTTTAATATTCCAAAACGGATAAAAACTACTATTAGAACTGTTTTGGAGTTGGTTTACTTACCATACCACATACCTATTCCTGTTCGGAGTCTGAAACATTCTGGAAAGTGTCCCTTATGTGCTCCTCCAAGGTTACGGTGTCAATAACATTGGTTTCAACATTTATGGGATTATCTGAGATATAATGTTTGATTCTTTGACTGTTCACCACCTTCGGATTTGTGCCTTAGAAGTTGTTGATTTTTATGGCATCGGAACGATAGACCTCTTCGATAACGTAAGAACCTTCCCATTTAGAGAGGAGTTTTCCGGCAAAAAATCTTAAACGAGAGTTGTATAACATAACATAATCACCTACATTAAACTCATGCTTTTGTATCCTTTTTTCATGCCATCTTTTAACTTTTTCTTTAAACTGTTTGGCATTCTCATAGGCCTAGGTTCTCCACTCATCAAGTGAGCTAATGTCAAATAGTCCCTTCTCACCGGCAAGTTTGGAATCATAATTGAGTTCTTTAATGGCCCAATATGCCTTATGTTCTATTTCGAGAGGTAAGTGACATGCTTTTCCATAAAACATTTTATACGGAGACATACCCATAGGATTTTTATATGCAGTTCTATAGGCCCATAATGCATCATCAAGTTTCTTGGACCAATTCTTTCTAGATCTATCAACCGTCTTTTGCAAAATCAATTTAATCTCTCTATTACTCAATTCTACTTGACCACTAGACTATGGGTGGTATGGACATGCAATTCTATGATTAACATCATACTTAGCAAGCATTTTATGAAAAGCACCATGAGAAAAATGTGAACCACCATCAATCATTAAGTATCTAGGGACTCCAAACCTCGGAAAAAATAACTTCTTTAAGCATCTTAATAAAGGTGTTATGATCAACACTACTAGTTGGAATAGCTTCTACCCACTTAGTAACATAATCAACACCACCTAAAATATGTGTATACCCATTAGAGGAAGGAAACAGTCCCATATAATCAAAGCCCCAAATATCAAATGGTTCAATAACAAGTGAATAGTTCATTGGCATTTCTTGACGTCTACTAATATTACCAATTCTTTGACATTCATCACAAGACAAGACAAACTTGCGGGCATCTTTGAAAATAGTAGGCCAATAAAAACCGGATTGTAATACCTCATGTGCAGTTCTATCTCCAGCGTGGTGTCCTCCATAAGCCTCAGAGTGACACTTGCGTAGGATCTGTACATGTTCATGCTCAGGTACACAACATCTAATAACACCATCTACTCCTTCTTTATAAATGTGTGGGTCATCCCAGAAGTAATGTCTTAAATCATAGAAAAACTTTTTCTTTTGCTGGTATGTGAAACTAGGTGGTATAAATTTAGCAACAATGTAATTAGCATAATCAGCATACCATGGAGTAGTACGAGAAGCATTTATGACAGCTAATTGTTCATCAGGAAAACTATCATCAATAGGGAGTGGGTCATCAAGAACATTTTCTAACCTAGACAAGTTGTCTGCAACGGGGTTCTCATCTCCCTTCCTATCAATAATATGCAAATCAAATTCTTGTAGCAAGAGAACCCATCTAATAAGTCTAGGTTTAGCATCTTTCTTTTCCATAAGGTATTTAATAGCAGCATGATCAGTGTGAAAAGTTACTTTAGAATCAACAATATAAGGTCTGAACTTATCACAAGCAAATACAACTGTAAAAATTCTTTTTCAGTTGTAGCATAATTTCTCTAGGCACTGTCTAGAGTTTTAATAGCGTATTGGATAACATTTAATTTCTTATCAACTCTTTGTCCTAGAACAGCACCTACATCATAATCACTAGCATCACACATAATTTCAAAGGGTAAATTCCAATCAGGTGGCTGGACAATAGGTGCAGAAGTCAAGGCTTTCTTAAGTATTTCAAATACTTCTATACAATCATCATGAAAGACAAATGGAACATCTTTTTTGTAAGAGATTAGTCACAGGCCTAGATTTTTTTGAGAAGTCTTTAATGAACCTCCTATAAAAACTGGCATGACCAAGGAAACTTCTTATACCTTTAATGTCCTTAGGACACGACATCTTTTCAATAGCATCAACTTTAGCTTTATCAACTTCAATACCTCTTTCATAAATTTTATGCCCCAAGACAATACCTTCATTAACCATAAAGTAGTACTTCTCCCAATTCAAGACAAGATTAGTTTCTTCACATCTCTGCAAAACTTGATCAAGGTTGCTTAAGCAATCATCAAAAGAAGTTCCATACAAGGAGAAATCATCCATGAAAAACCTCAATAATCTTTTCACAAAAGTCATAAAATATAGCAGGCATACATCTTTGAAAGGTAGTAGGTGCATTACATAAACCAAAAGGCATACGTCTATAAGCAAAGGTACCGAAAGGACAAGTAAAAGTGGTCTTTTCCTGATCCTCTTTGGACACATGTATTTGAGAGAAACCAGAATAACCGTCTAGAAAGAAAATGTGTATGTTTGGATAATCTTTCTATCATTTGATCAATAAAAGTTAAAAGGTAATGATCCTTTCTAGTAGCTTTATTTAATTTGTAGAAATCAATTACCATTCTATAACCTATAACAATTCTTTGTGGGATCAATTCGTCTTTATCATTAGGAACAACAGTAATACCTCCCTTCTTAGGGGCACAATGGATAGGACTTACCCACTGACTATCAGCAATAGGATAAATTATACCTACCTCCAGAAGCTTTAGTATTTCATTTCTTACCACTTCTTTCATCTTAGGATTTGACCGGTGTTGGTGATCAACAATCGGTTTAGCGTCTTTATCCAATTTTTATTTTCTGCTGGCATAGAGAGGGACTAATGCCCTTAAGATCATCAAGAGTATATCCAATAGCAGCACAGTGCTTCTTTAGAGTTTTCAATAATTTCTCTTCTTCCTGCTCTGAAAGGTTAGCACTAATAATAACAGGATATATCTTCTTTTCATCAAGATAAGCATATTTAAGAGTATCATGTAATGGTTTAAGTTCAAACACGGGATCACCCTTGGGTGGAGGAGGATCCCCTAGAATTTCAACAGGCAAATTGTGTTTCAAAATAGGTCGCTGTTTAAAGACTACTTCATCTATTTCCCTTCTTTCTTTCATAAAAATATCATTTTCATGGTCTAGCAAATATTGTCCTAAAGGATCATTAGGAGGCACGTCAATAGAAGCAAGACCAATAGTTTCATCTTTACTAGGCAATTCTTTATCATGGGTTTGTCTACGAAATTTAGCAAAATTAAAATCATGAGACATATCCCCTAAACCAACAGCAACAATATCCTTTTCGCAGTCTATCTTAGCATTAATAGTATTCAAGAAGGGTCTACCAAATATAATGGGACAAAATTCATCTTGTGGGGAAGCAAGAACAAGAAAATCAGTAGGATATTTAATTTTCCCACACAAGACTTCAACATCTCTAACAATCCCAACTGGTGAAATAGTATATCTATTGGCAAGCTTAATAGTAACATCAATATCTTCTATCTCAGTAGGTGCAACATCATGCATAATTTCTTTATATAAAGTATAAAGTATTGCACTGACACTAGCACCCATATCACATAAGCCATGATAATAGTGATCTCCTATTTTAACAGAAACAACAGGCATGCCAATAACAGGTCTATGTTTATTTTTAGTATCCGTCTAGCAATTCTAGCAGCTTCATCACAGAAGTAAATAACATGCCCATCAATATTATCGACCAAGAGATCCTTAACCATAGCAATACTAGGTTCAACTTTAGTTTCATAAGAGGGTGTAGGTGTTCTAGCATTACTCTTATGAACCACAGTTGAAGCTTTAGCATGATCCTTTATTCTAACAGGGGAAGGTGGTTACTCAATATAAGCGGTAGGAACAATAGGATCAACATTATAAGTGATTGTATTTTCTTCAACTTTAATAGGTTCAACTACTTTTACTTCAATGGGAGGATGATATTTAAACCACTTCTCCTTAGGGAGATCAACATGAGTAGCAAATGATTCACAGAAAGAAGCTAGTATCTTAGAGTCAAGTCCGTATTTAATGCTAAATTCACGAAAAGCATCGGTATCCATAAAAGATTGAACACAATCAAAATTAGGTGTTATACCTGACTCCTTACCTTCGTCGAGTTCCCAATCTTCATAGTTGCGTTTAATTCTTTCCAATAAATCCCATCTGAATTCGGTAGTCTTCATCATAAAAGAACTAGTACAAGAAGTACCGAGCATGGAGCGATTATTGAGAAAAAGTCGAGCATAAATTTTTTGAATAATAATTTCTCTTGAGAGCTCATGATTGGGGAATGAATATAACATTGACTTAAGCCTCCCCCAAGCTTGAGCGGTACTTTCTCCTTCACGAGGCCAAAAATTATATATATAATTACGATCATGATGAACCAGATGCATATGATAAAACTTCTCATGAAATTCCAATTTCAATCGGTTGTAGTTCCATCATCCAATATCATCACATAGCCTAAACCATGTCAATGCCTTTCCCTACAAAGATAAAGGGAAGACCTTCTTCTTGATAACATCCTCGGGCATACCTGCAAGCTTAAATAATCCACAAACTTCATCCACATAGAATAGGTGCATATCTGTAGCGACCAGACCTCAGACGGCCAAGTATCTGTGCTTAAGTGTCATCCCTGGATCGGTATTGCTGACACACACAATACTCGAGGATTTATTGCAGAGTTCTATCACACACTTATTACATCGAGTGTCTCAAAAATAGTACTTATTACAATAATATGACTGAAGGCCATCTAATTAAGACAACTGCGGAAGCTTCGAGGGTAAATGAGTCCATCCAACTCCACACCAAAACTGAGTGCACGACAATGACCTAGTGCATCTTAATATTTTTCTAAAAATTATGCAACATAATACGTTGCAGCCTGTGTAGGTCAGCACATGGAATATGCTGGCAAGATAACACTATAGAGCAATGAACAAATAACAGCTATCACTACATGCATATATGGCTGGTGCAGGCTATATGGTTATCATTAGCATAAAGCTATTTTTTTCCTACAACAAAGGAATATATTTTATTTAGCTAAAAACTTTGTTGAAATATTGAGAAGGTAACCCTAACTCAATCCCCAAATTAAAATTATAACCTGACAAATTAATTAAGTAAAGTGATGAGATCAAAATAATAATTCAAGCACCAGATACTCAAGATGTCCATAACCGGGGACACGGCTAACCATGATTAGTTTGTACACTCTGCAGAGGTTTGCGCACTTTTCCCCACAAGACTCAATCTCCTCTGTTGTATTTTCGCACTGCATGATGTTTGAGAAATGGATGGTCGAGACACAGTCTTTCTGAAGAGGTCCCCTTAACCTATAGATAGGCCGGTACACCTACAATCCCCTACATCTGCTAGCCCATCATGGAAAGGATTCCCACAACTTACTCAACTATGCTAGAGCCCATAATGGCTTGTGGCTGCACATGGAAGTTTCTAGCATGAATAATCTTATGATCCCTTTGAGCCTGGGTGGCCAACCATAGGATGATCACACGGGTACCCCGGGATCTCCTAGGACAACACTGGATTCCCCAGGTGCCCACAACCAATCCACCAAGATGTGTATTAAAGTAGTCACCTTAAGTTAAACCCTAGTTAACAATAACTCTCACATCTTTCATGAATTCGCTCAAAACCAAACCACGTTTATGAGCATAGCATAGCAGTATAAGCATAACGTAGTAACACCCAGGATTTGAATATAAGGGGTTCCTACCTCATCATCTACTTCCCAGTACGCACATGTTATCAAGTCCTACTCATGCAATGTTTGAGGGTTGACACTAATGCATAAAAACTGGTTAATAAAGGGGTATGATCAAAGTGTTACTTGCCTTGCTAACGATCGGAAAACCCTAGTGATTCATAGTAGCAAGCCTCGCACTCTGGAAACTCTATCGTGAACAAACAATAGCATACATAAGAACTCAAGCATAAGATGCAAAGGTAACACCAAAAGAAAGTTCAAGAGAAGAGTTTCGATTTGCAAAAAGAATCAGTCGAATCGGAGTTACGAAACTCAAACTACCATAAAAAAGTTCAAATTCAAATCTGATTGAAACCAAATTTTAAATTTTAAAACTCATTTTCAAGTTGTTTATCTGAACAGAGGGGATTGAGACGAAGATTTTGGCGTTGGTTTCACTGGATTTGGATAAACGAGCAAAAAGTAGCGAAGGTTTAAAGATCAGGGACTAATGTGCGATAAAAGTAATTATGGATAGGTCCCTGGCCGAAAAGTAAAACTAAAACTAAAAACCTGATGAGTGAACATTCGCTAACAGGGACTAACGAACGAATTCGTTCGCTAACAAAGAAGATTGGGTGAAAGTTTGCTAATTAGCGAACCCTAAAAATAAAACTGATCTAAACGAATAAACCGAAAAAATGGGGCATCAGTTCGGTTTTATACCGGTTCGGGTGGTTCGGGGCGAAAAACCGGTGGTGGCAGCATCTAGCTCTGGCGAGCGGCGGCGGCGGCTCGGGTGGCGTTGGCGGCGGTGGCAACGGGGAGTGGCGTGGAGGCGACGTCTCAAAGCGGCGGCGGCGGCTCGGCAGCGCGGCGGCGGCAATGCGGGCGACGGCGTGCGGCTGTGGCGGCGATGGCAGT
>NC_041380.1:422146073-422147665 GCF_002162155.2 Triticum dicoccoides
AAGTCACGGGGGGGGGGAGGGGGCGGGAGGCGATGGCTTGCGGGAGGGGCCGAGCAGGGCCGTGTTGGCGCCGGACTCCGGTGGAGTCCCAGTCGGCCATGACGAGGAAAGCGGCGGCGGCTGGGCCGGCTGGGCCTTCGGCCCGGTCGGTCCGAAAAAGATTTTTTAAATAATTGTCACATTCCTAGCTTCTGGCATTGCTCTAGGCTAGCTTCATGTGTGCATCATGTCTATATTTTTGAAACTTGAATTGAGGAATTTTCAAAGCCTCAGAAGACCTCTAAAAATAACCAACATTTAAATTTCATCAAATGAGTCCAAGAAAATGTTCCTGTTATTCCATGGAAATATTGGTGAGAGGTAAAATTTAAACCAATATTTTGGCATCACAAAGATATTTATTTTGGCCATTTGAATTAATCCAATAACTATTTGCTTTGGATTTATATTTAATATATATTAAATATGACTCCAAATAATTCTGGAAGTTTGTGAGTGGCTTTGTATATATTTTAGTAAGCCACATAATAAACTACAGAATTTATTAAAATGGTTTAGTATTTTACTAAACTAAAACAAAACAGAACAAAATAGAAAACAATAAATAAAAACAGAAATAGAAAGAGAGAGAAGAGTTTTACCTGGCCACTTACCCGTGCAGCCCAACAGGACCGGCCCAGCGCGGCCCAGCCACCTCCTTCCCCCCCTTGTCCTCTTCTTCCTCTGCCAGTAGGCAGAGGCGAGGCGTGGCGCGCGCCCGAAGAGCGCCGGCCACCTCCTGCTTCGCCGTGGCAGCCTCCCCGACTCCCTCGCGACGCCACGGAGACGCCCTCGCCCCCTGCACCTCCCCTCTCTCCCCCTGGACCCCATTCCCTCCTCTGTTTCTCTCTCACGCACACCACCGAGCGGAGCTCGCCGCCATCGTCGCCGTACCCATGGCCACCGGCCACCCCTAGCCTCACCGACGCCCCAGGAAGCTCCGCGGGTCCTCCCTCTACCTCCTCAACGAGCCACGAGGCCCCGGACGTGCCGCATCGCCGCCATCGACGTCGTATTCTACCTCGGCCCGCCGGCCATCTTCGTCAAATTCGTCGGCTCCGGTGCCTCCCCGAGCTCGCCGAGGCCACCACTGCACCCGCTGTGAGCTCCTGTGCTGTTTCCCCCTCTCCGTTCTCTCGTTTGCACACCGCAGCTGCCACTTTGCCGACGACCGGAGCTCGCTGCCACCGGCCATGCTGCCGTCGCGGCCATGGCCTGTTTCGGTCGCGTCCGAGCACGGCCTTGAGCTCGTGGGGCTCACAGGAAGCCTATGCGCAGCTCAGCTTGCCCAAAACCCCACCAGGGCCTCGCGCCCGTTACCACCCGAACTCCGCCGCCGCCGCGAGCTCCATTCCGACGAGCCCCGGCGTTCCCGCAGCCTCTCACCTACCCCATCAGATGCGGGAGAGCCCGGGCTACGCCCCGGTGCCCCCCAGCCGCCGCCTCCGTCGCCTTTAGCGCAAGTCCGGCGCGTTGCCGCCGCCATTTTGGTCGCCGCCGGCGTAAGTCCGGCGATGATGACGTGGGCATCATTAGCGGCTAACCCCCCCCCC
>NC_041380.1:422149099-422181000 GCF_002162155.2 Triticum dicoccoides
CAAGTGAAAGTGGATACTCTAAAATACGCAAGATAAGCGTGAGTGCTATGGATGGCGTTCTCGTAGGGAGACGGGAGCGGATCCATAGTGGTGTATTGATATGGTGAATATGTGGACTCGTGTGCGCCACCTCAAAAGAGTTGCTTGCAGTCGTAGTTAGGATAGCCACCGAGTCAAAGCTGGCTTGCTGCAGTTAAACCCCACCACCCCTTTGTTGATAATGATGCATATGTAGTTAGTTCTGATGTAAGTCTTGCTGGGTACATTTGTACTCACGTTTGCCTATTTTATGTTTTGCAGAGAGACTTCAGTCTCACTAGTAGTTCCGCTTGGACTTCGACGTTTAGCTTGATACCTCAGCTACGATCTTGTGCCCTCGGCAGGATCTGATAGATAGTCAGGCTTCTCAGCCTTTTTCATTTATAGATGTCTGTACTCAGACATGATAGCTTCCGCTTGTGCTTTGACTTGTATGCTCTGGTTGTTGGGTCATGAGACCCATGTTTGTAATGTCTCGCTCCTCGGAGCCTATTGAATAAACTACTTGAGTCGTAGAGTCATTTTGTGATGCCATGTTGTATTGCACATATCGAGCATATTGTGTGTATGTTATTGAAATGCTTGGTATGTGTGGGATCTGACTATCTAGTTGTTTATCTTTAGTAGCCTCTCTTACCGGGAAATGTCTCCTAGTGTTACCGCTGAGCCATGGTAGCTTGCTACTGCTCTGGAACACTTAGGCTGGCCGGCATGTGTCCTTCTTTGTTCATGTGTCTGTCCCTTCGGGGAAATGTCACGCTTTGAGTACCGGAGTCCTGTTAGCCCGCTACAGCCCGGTTTACCGGAGTCCTGCTAGCCCAGTGCTACAGCCCGGACCCACTTGCTGATGACCGACACGTTCGAAGCTGGGTCATGAATGCCTGTCCCTGTAAGTCTGTGCCACTTTGGGTTTACGACTAGTCATGTCAGCCCGGGCTCCTTATCATATGGATGCTAGCGAGACTATCATATACGTGAGCCAAAAGGCGCAAACGGTCCCGGGCAAAGGTAAGGCGACACCCGTGGGGATACCGTGCGTGAGGCCGCAAAGTGATATGAGGTGTTACCGGCTAGATCGATGTGACATCGAGTCGGGGTCTTGACAGCGTTGGTATCAGAGCTTGACTGCCTGTAGGATTACCAAGCCAAACTGGTCGAAGTTGAGTCTAGAAATGCTTTAGTTATATAAGGGAATTGATTGTGGGATGGAACGTAAGGCTCTTTTTTACTCCTTATACCTTATGCCTTCTGATCTGAGTCATCTTATCTTTCCTGCGGGGTTTAAGAACTAGGCTATCTCTTCTTTCTATCAGGATCACGTGTTACTAATCCGTAGACTTATAAGATTGTTGATTCAAGCCTCAGTTCAGTTTCTACTATCTTCTGTACGTTAACTGTTGATCTCGAAACCTTGATATTGTGCTTCTGAGTGGTTATGCCACCATTTTTGTGAATGTCTCAAATCTTTTCTGAGCATTTACAACCGTTATGCTGTCCGAGTCATCCCAGGTTTCTAAATAGTCGGATGCATTTGCGAATCCCTTCCTCCTGTTTCCGATGTGCCTTTGGTCAGATTAATCACACAAATTAGTGAGTTGAGGTACTTTATTGCCTCGACATATATGTTGGAATAATTATTATGACCCTAGGTGTTTTAGGGAGTCACCTAGTAATCTAGCAACGTTTTGTGTTCCCAGTGTGATGATTCTGGCCTTTATTCTCGAAAGCATCCCGTGATGCCACATAGTTAGTAGGTATTCTACTCCTGGGTTTTGAACCCGAGATTCACTCTACTTACATCATGTTGATAGTGTTGCTAGTTCCTTTAGGATATTAGTAACCTTTGCGATAGTCCTTAAAGTCCGTGGTATCTTCTTCTTGCAAATACCATGAACTACTTATGGCAGAAGTTCCTCGTTGAACTGAAATATCACAACAGGATTATTCTTGATGAGTTCTCCATTATATATTGTGGCTCTGCCAGTTCTACCTTTCTGCATGGGTTATCCGGAAGAAATATGTTGAACTTCGTTCGACATGCTAAACCATGCATCCACAACTCAGAAAATTGTATGTTCCTTTGAGTTGTCCCTCTTTAGTTGTCTTCTGACCCTCGTCTATCAATTGATAGTCAAGATTATGTGTGCATTCGTTCATCGATGCCTATTACTCTTGTGGTCCGTCAAGCCATTCCATTCAGAATGACTAGGAGAAACAAACTCCAGTACCTCTTCCATATCCAGGATTGGGTCAAAGAAGTTGTGCTCCGCAGATCAAATTGCTAATCCAGCTTTTGTTCTGTTCTACCCTGGAGTATTACCATCTTTATATCGGAATTGTCATGGGAATTGCACACCATCCTATGAACTCTTGACACAGTGATACTTCTCGCCATCATTGTTTATTCCTCGGTTCCTGTGTTATCGTAACCGGAATACCGACAAATGAATTGTGATGTGTGAAATCAATACGCCTAGCAACCTCGTTGCTGGGTAGTTAAAGGACAATAATTTCATTCTTAGTGTGTTGGTTATTGAATCATCATTCTAAGATTGATCGTGCTACCTAGTCCATTCTCCTGGTTCACTCCTCGATCGATGAGTTAGCATTATTTCAAATCCTTGCTCTATTGATCATATCGTCTTGCCCTGAAAAGCAAGATTGTTCTCGAGCTTAGTAACATATCGGTGGTTCGTGATTTCCGAAGATCTTCTCAGAAGTATTACCAGGCTGTCACCTGACCGCTATGTTGAGCTCGTGATCAAGTTGGTTTCTTGTGAACCACCTTCTCTCCAAGAATCGGTGTTAGATATCCCCGAGCTAGTTGGTTAAGCTAAACGACAACTTGGAGGGTTGGAAGATAAAAGCTTGCCTGACTTAGTTCGTTCCAAAGGGGTATTCTTGTGTAGTGTGTGTTGAAGAAAGATGATATCTTCATCGATTGGTCCCTGTGATCAGTTGCTGCACCTACTGTCTTATCAATCCTTTGATTTGAGTGTGGGCTATCGTCAAATCAAATCAGTACCAACGATGCTCGTAATGTTGTCTTATTCGTGGTTGATCCCTCGAGCATACACCATTACATCTTTGGTCTAACCAATGCTATCACCGTGTTCACATGATGGTGGAAGTCCAGTGATATGGAAATTCCGATGAGTTGTTGTTGAGCCCATTGACAACATCCTTAACTTCTCCATGATGTTGTTGAACATTAAGTTAGTGTTGGAAACTTTTGAAAGCATTTTCTTCATGCTAGCTCATGAAGTATATATTTGGATGAAAGAAGTGACTTCCTTTGATTCACGTGCATTTGATGTAAGTTGCCGCCGTGAATTTGAGAAAGATTGTTTTGTTTCCTTTGGAATCATCCCAAATCAGTCATGCACACGTGCGAAGTATTATGTAGTCTGGAGACTTGCAACCTTCATTCTATATGTGTCCCTAGCACACTAAGCCACTGATTGACTTGTTCAAGGAAAAGAAGTCTATGCTTGGGATCTAATCCATGGACTTGCGTAAAGGCTTCGATATCCTCGATTATGGTTCCCCACCTGAACTCGGTAGTGTTTGATTATAACACTACTACATGGCCATGCTTGTCTGGGACAACGTGTTCACATGTTAGTAGCAGAACCAGCTCATGTTTGGAGCTTGCTATCGTAGTTCATTCCCGAGAATCTCGTAACGTCATCTCATCGATTTGTGTTGCAAACTTTCGTTTTTCTTCCTAGACTCGATGAGTCTGGAATATCCTGACACCAACCAGATCTGAATCTCAGGCAGATATGATGGTTTGGAACATTTCCCAAGAAATATAATATTGGTCTCACGATAACCGGTAAAGTGGATGTCGTGGCCAACACACCCCGCCGGGAGACCTAATATCGTAGTATCTTGATTGAGGAAGTTGGCCACCTCCCCATAAGGATTTCCTAGGATTTACCTCCGTAACTGTTCCTTATGGATTCTATTGCTCCCGAAGTCCGACCTTTACTTGATGTTCTAGTTATCAAACCATATCTATGAATGGGTTACACTAGCACGTCAAGGAGAACATTAGAAGCAGAGTGCTAAATGTCTCTCGGTCGGTCATCCAGATTTTGTTCCTTGGCCTCGCTAGGGTGAAATCTGAGTTGATGTTATCTTCCTATGCATCTGCATCGCCCATCGTTGTTCATCATGGTGGAATGTTGTGTTGCCAGGATCCTTGACACGGATGTTGGTAAAACCTTGATGAATGTGGAAATGCTCAAGTTCTTGAGAGCACGCACAAGCGCTACGTGTTATCATCGGCACTAACTGGGTTGCTCTCAGTTTCCTCGGCAATTCTATGACCTATTCCAACAGTGAATTCACTCTCTGTTGTTGGGTTCTTCCCCAGTTACCAGAATCATTCCCAGCATTTGCATTTTGTTCCTAGCTTGCACCGCCAATGTGCCATTCTACCATGGGTCTCTTCCATCTCCGGTGGTAAGCAAGTTCATCCATTACGTTGTCTTCAACAAGGTAATCCACATCGTCCAGGTCCGAGTATGCCATTCTACCGACCCTCTCCAAACGATCGTTGTGAATTGCCTTAGGCTGGTATGAAGAGTTTCAATGATCTCTGAATCAAAAGTAATTCTTTTTGCCACTCAAGATAATAATCTACGAATCACCCTCCTCCAGGATGTTTCGTCGTGGTATCATGGCAATTCAACTCCTCGCTATGTTGACAACCGATCGCCACATTCTTAAGTCTGGAATTGTTGTCTACCTAGTGAACCTCGTCACCTGCTCCACTCCATCCCTCCAGAGGTATGCTTCGTCTCTCAGCTCGAGAGATGTTGCTATGTCCCATTCCGTGAGTTAATCCTGAGTTGTTCGACCTTCGAGAAGAACGATTCTTTTAGGGTCTTTCCTTTCCTCTCGTTGTCATGATTAGCTGGAGTTCTCAGAACAAGACATCAAGACAATGATGGTGAATGAATCAACGTTCAACTGAAGTGCACCCTGGATCGTGAAGATTGTACTAGTTTGCGTTTCCCCTTCATCCTACCCTACGCTTGAATCTCGAGACGAGATTCTTGTTTAGTGGGGGTGAGTTGTCACATTCCTAGCTTCTGGCATTGCTCTAGGCTAGCTTCATGTGTGCATCATGTCTATATTTTTGAAACTTGAATTGAGGAATTTTCAAAGCCTCAGAAGACCTCTAAAAATAACCAACATTTAAATTTCATCAAATGAGTCCAAGAAAATGTTCCTGTTATTCCATGGAAATATTGGTGAGAGGTAAAATTTAAACCAATATTTTGGAATCATAGAGATATTTATTTTGGCCATTTGAATTAATCCAATAACTATTTGCTTTGGATTTATATTTAATATATATTAAATATGACTGCAAATAATTCTGGAAGTTTGTGAGTGGCTTTCTATATATTTTAGTAAGCCACATAATAAACTACAGAATTTATTAAAATGGTTTAGTATTTTACTAAACTAAAACAAAACAGAACAAAATAGAGAACAATAAATAAAAACAGAAATAGAAAGAGAGAGAAGAGTTTTACCTGGCCACTTACCCGTGCAGCCCAACAGGACCGGCCCAGCGCGGCCCAGCCACCTCCTTCCCCCCCTTGTCCTCTTCTTCCTCTGCCAGTAGGCAGAGGCGAGGCGTGGCGCGCGCCCGAAGAGCGCCGGCCACCTCCTGCTTCGCCGTGGCAGCCTCCCCGACTCCCTCGCGACGCCACGGAGACGCCCTCGCCCCCTGCACCTCCCCTCTCTCCCCCTGGACCCCATTCCCTCCTCTGTTTCTCTCTCACGCACACCACCGAGCGGAGCTCGCCGCCATCGTCGCCGTACCCATGGCCACCGGCCACCCCTAGCCTCACCGACGCCCCAGGAACCTCCGCGGGTCCTCCCTCTACCTCCTCAACGAGCCACGAGGCCCCGGACGTGCCGCATCGCCGCCATCGACGTCGTCTTCTACCTCGGACCCGCCGGCCATCTTCGTCAAATTCGTCGGCTCCGGTGCCTCCCCGAGCTCGCCGAGGCCACCACTGCACCCGCTGTGAGCTCCTGTGCTGTTTCCCCCTCTCCGTTCTCTCGTTTGCACACCGCAGCTGCCACTTTGCCGACGACCGGAGCTCGCTGCCGCCGGCCATGCTGCCGTCGCGGCCATGGCCTGTTTCGGTCGCGTCCGAGCACGGCCTTGAGCTCGTGGGGCTCACAGGAAGCCTATGCGCAGCTCAGCTTGCCCAAAACCCCACCAGGGCCTCGCGCCCGTTACCACCCGAACTCCGGCGCCGCCGCGAGCTCCGTTTCGACGAGCCCCGGCGTTCCCGCAGCCTCCCACCTACCCCATCAGATGCGGGAGAGCCCGGGCTACGCCCCGGTGCCCCCCAGCCGCCGCCTCCGTCGCCTTTAGCGCAAGTCCGGCGCGTTGCCGCCGCCATTTTGGTCGCCGCCGGCGTAAGTCCGGTGATGATGACGTGGGCATCATTAGCGGCTAACCCCCCCCACACTAATCAACCCCCTAGGCCACTGACAGCGGGCCCCACCCCTGGTCAAACCCCAGTCAGCGCTGGGTTTGACCGGGATTAGCTCCTGTGTCACTGACGTGTGGCCCCCACACGTCAGATTTGACCTGGGGCGCCCAGTTGACCCTGCTGACGTCACTGTGACGTGGGGCTGACGCAATAAGTATTTCTGGATTTAAAAATAATCAGGAAATTCCAGAAAATGCCTAAAACTTCAATAAATCATAGAAAATTAACCGTAACTCCAAATTAAATAAATTATATATGAAAAATTATCAGAAAAATTCAAGGAATCCATCTGTACCATTTTCATGCATGTTAGAACAACTTATAGCTGCTGTTTAGCACGAATCAATTAAATGGCATTTGAATAATCACATATGGAGTTTGAATTTGAATCTTGTATTCAAACCAACTTCATTTAATCTGTTGCTAGTTGCATTAGCCCAAAACACATTCATTTGCCATGTCATGATCATGCATCATATTGTGCATTGCATTGATTGTGTTCCCTTCTGTGTTGCCGGTAATTGTCCCCTCTCGATAGACGTGATACCGATGATGTGATCGTTGACACTGATGAAGACTCAATGTTATCTTCAGAAGTGCCAGGCAAGCAAAACCCCCTTGTTCATTCCGATAAAATCCCACTCTCTCGCTCCTGCTCTCTTTTACTGCATTAGGACAACAACGACATATTTGATACTTGCTGTGGTAGCTGAACCCTTTATCCTTTGCATGACCTGTCATTGCCACAGTAAATAGATGAAACCCACTAGCATGAGTAGGAGTTGTTTGAGCCCTGTTGTGCCTACTCATTCATGCTTGTTTGTCATGCCTGCTACTGCTTAGAGTTGAGTCAGGTCTGATTCATCGGGGATGAATCAGAGGCGTGTGAACATGTCCTACTGTGTGTGAGCTAAGTGTGTGAACACGAGTTGGTAAAGGTAGCGGTGAGAGGCCATGTAGGAGTACATGGTGGGTTGTCTCATTGCAGCCGTCCTCAGGAACTGAGTTCTGTGTTTGTGATCCATGATCAGTTACTACCACACATTGGGCTCCGGGCGCTCCAAGCCCTCTCGACTTATTAATCAACTTGATCTCTGTCCAGGAGTTGCAACTAGTTTCTGGTGTTTGTAGGCAGTGTTAGTAGTCTACCAAGTGGCACCCGGTACAGGTGGGCTTGGGACAGACTAGGCATAGTGGCCCGGTGTACCAAGTGGCACCCGGTTGGTGGGCTTGGGAACCCTGCACACATCGTTTGGGGCCGTAAGCGACACCCCGGCCGGATCTCCTTGCGGATGGAACCTGAATAGGCGATAAACCTGGACTAGAGACTTGTTCGGTTAGTCAGGTCGTGGCCGACTCCCTCGCCCGGCTTCTGCTTGAAGGTTGCCGAGGTACATGACGTGTACAAGGCGATAAGTGGCGAGAGCGTGTGTGAAGAAGTACACCCCTGCAGGGTTAACATCATCTATTCGAATAGCCGGATTCCTCGGATATGGAAACGTGGACCCCTTATATCAGTTCATAGACAAGTGAAAGTGGATACTCTAAAATACGCAAGATAAGCGTGAGTGCTATGGATGGCGTTCTCGTAGGGAGACGGGAGCGGATCCATAGTGGTGTATTGATATGGTGAATATGTGGACTCGTGTGCGCCACCTCAAAAGAGTTGCTTGCAGTCGTAGTTAGGATAGCCACCGAGTCAAAGCTGGCTTGCTGCAGTTAAACCCCACCACCCCTTTGTTGATAATGATGCATATGTAGTTAGTTCTGATGTAAGTCTTGCTGGGTACATTTGTACTCACGTTTGCCTATTTTATGTTTTGGAGAGAGACTTCAGTCTCACTAGTAGTTCCGCTTGGACTTCGACGTTTAGCTTGATACCTCAGCTACGATCTTGTGCCCTCGGCAGGATCTGATAGATAGTCAGGCTTCTCAGCCTTTTTCATTTATAGATGTCTGTACACAGACATGATAGCTTCCGCTTGTGCTTTGACTTGTATGCTCTGGTTGTTGGGTCATGAGACCCATGTTTGTAATGTCTCGCTCCTCGGAGCCTATTGAATAAACTACTTGAGTCGTAGAGTCATTTTGTGATGCCATGTTGTATTGCACATATCGAGCATATTGTGTGTATGTTATTGAAATGCTTGGTATGTGTGGGATCTGACTATCTAGTTGTTTATCTTTAGTAGCCTCTCTTACCGGGAAATGTCTCCTAGTGTTACCGCTGAGCCATGGTAGCTTGCTACTGCTCTGGAACACTTAGGCTGGCCGGCATGTGTCCTTCTTCGTTCCTGTGTCTGTCCCTTCGGGGAAATGTCACGCTTTGAGTACCGGAGTCCTGTTAGCCCGCTACAGCCCGGTTTACCGGAGTCCTGCTAGCCCAGTGCTACAGCCCGGACCCACTTGCTGATGACCGACACGTTCGAAGCTGGGTCATGAATGCCTGTCCCTGTAAGTCTGTGTCACTTTGGGTTTACGACTAGTCATGTCAGCCCGGGCTCCTTATCATATGGATGCTAGCGACACTATCATATACGTGAGCCAAAAGGCGCAAACGGTCCCGGGCAAAGGTAAGGCGACACCCGTGGGGATACCGTGCGTGAGGCCGCAAAGTGATATGAGGTGTTACCGGCTAGATCGATGTGACATCGAGTCGGGGTCCTGACAATAATAATTTTACCCGAATGGAAAAATCCAAAAATAAAATAAATAAAAATCCTAAAATCCCAAAAACAATTTTCATGGCCCTCTACTAATATTTAGGACCACGTGAACATTTTTCTGGGCTAAACTGCAATTTTTTCCCGTAATTTACTCAAATAAAATCTCAAATAAAAATCCAATAAAATGAATATTTTTATCTAAAAATTAAATTTCCATTATTTCCTCTATTTTGAAGAAGTCATATTATCTTCTCTCATTATTTATTTATTTGGAAATAATTTCAAATAAAATTCTCTTTGATCCAATTTACCAATTTTGAAAAATTCAAAAATGGAATTTATGAAAACCTCCAACTCTCTCAAATGGTCCTTGAGTTGCTTAAGGCCTCTAGGATCAAATTGTTCAAATAAAACCAAATAAGAATGCAAAGAGCATGGATGCATATGATGACCTAATGATTAACATCCAAATTGAATTTTGGGATGTTACAAACCTACCCCCCTTAAGATGAATCTTGCCCTCGAGATTCAGGTTGGCTAAAGAAGGTGTGGGTGGTCTTTCCGTAGGTCTTCTTCTCGCTCCCAGGTGGCTTCTTCCTCGGTATGGTGGCTCCACTACACTTTGCAAAATTTGATAACTTTACTACATGTAACTTGGGCGGCAAACTCAAGAATCTTGACGGGTTTCTCCTCGTAGGTTAGGTCACTCTCCAGCTGAATTGCTTCGAGGGGCACTGTATCTCTGAGAGGAATATCGGCCATCTCTGCAAGGCACTTCTTTAACTGGGAAATGTGAAACACATCATGAACTCCTGACAAACCTTGGGGTAATTCCAACTTGTAGGCCACTTCTCCCATATGTTCCAAAACTCTGTATGGTCCTACAAACCTTGGGCGTAACTTTCCTTTGACTCCAAATCGTTTAACTCCTCACAGTGGTGACACACAGAGATATGCTCTGTCTCCGACTTCATAGGCTACCTCCTTGCATTTCGTATCGGCATAACTCTTCTGCCTGGACTGAGCTACCTTCAGTTTATCGCAAACCAGCTTAACCTTCTCTTCAGACTCTTTGATTAAATCTGGTCCGAACAACTAACGGTCTCCAACTTCATCCCACTTCAACGGTGTCCTGCACCTCCTTCCATACAAAGCTTCGAAAGGGGTCATCTTCAAACTAGCCTGGTAACTGTTTGTAAGTGCATCTAGTTCCCCTTAGTGATTTTGGTGTATTGAAGACTTATAGGTTAAGGGACTAATGTGTTTATGAGTGTACACAGGTCTATAAGTCTATGAGGAGTTTGATATTTACAAAGAAAGTCGACCCCTAAAAATGAAGTTCTTCTTTGGCTTTCTGAAGACTTTGAAAGTGAAGAAATTGGTGCAATCCTGAAGACTTGGTATTCATTCGAGGAGCATGAAGCATTAAGACTTTTGTTTTCGCAGTTTCATTTTCTCTTCTTGAGTCATAGGAAACACCGTACTGTTAAAGGGGGTCGAGGAAATACTAAGGAAAAATTTCCATGTGATGCTCAACTCAAATCCTACCTGCCAATCCTTTCGAGTGAAGCCATTGGAAATCTCATACAGTTCAGTCAAATTTCTTCAGTGACAGAGACGAAGTTCTTCTGGTCCCTGAGGAATTTGTTCTGACTGAGGAGTTAGGAATTCGCCAGTGCGAATGCCTACACAGTGAGGAACATGATAGCCTAGAGGAATTTGTTAGTCAAATTTCTGATCGTTGTTGTGCTACGCGCCAGCTGTCCCAAAATATCCTTCCACCTAACGGTCATATCATTGAAGGGCATTTATGTCTTATCATGTCGGGCTGCTCCCTAAGCTATAAATAGCCGCCCCCTGCAACCACTAGATGGTTTGCTGCTCCGAGAGAAACTGACACTTGTCATTTGAGAGCATCCCATCCTCCGAGGACTTTGAGTGAAAATCATCGAGTGAGGAAAACCCAAACCCAAACATCTACAAACCCAAAGTGATTGAGCATCACTAAAGGGATTGATCCTGCGTGGATCCAACGCTTGTTACCTTTGAAGACTGTGCATCTTCCAGACAGTTAGGCGTCATGGTCTAGAGCATCCAAGAGAAAATTGTGGATCACCGAGTGACCAAGTCTGTGAAGGTTTGAAAGTCACCTGAAGACTTACCACGAGTGATTGGGCGAGGTCTGTGTGACCTTAGCTCAAGGGGAATACGGTGAGGACTGAGTGTTCTGAACTACGTGTTCAAAACTAGGTGTCCAGGACTGTGTGTCCTCAGGTTTAAATACCTAGCCGCCCTAACCAGACGTACAACTGTCACAGCAGTTGGAACTGGTCTACCAAATCATTGTCTTCACCAAGTTACCTAGTTCCATTTCCTCAACCCTTTCATTTCCTCTTTTATGTGTTGAGTCCTTGTTCATATCTGTTTGAAGACTTTGACTGAAGACTTCATCTATTTCCTCAGTTCAATTTCTCCAGTCTGTTTGCCTTATCCTGTGTTATCCTGTGTTTACGCTTTCTATACTCTGTACTTGTTTTCATTTCATCATGGAGACCATGCTCATGCACTGCTATGTTTACTTCTGAGTACTTATTCCACTACAAATAGCTCTTCACTCAGGAATTTCCTCACCCGCAAATTCCTCAGTGAAGAATTCATAAAAATCGCCTATTCACCCCCCTCTAGTCGATATAACGCACTTTCAATTGGTATCAGAGTAGGTTGCTCCCTGGTTCTGTGTGATTTTGGTTTAACCGCCTAGAGTTTTAGTTATGTCGACCACAGGAATGAAGACTGTGACTTGCCCCATCTTCGACGGTCATGATTATCCCAAGTAGAAGGCCATGATGAAGAAGCGCCTCGTGGCGATAAACAGTGAACTCTGGACCATCACCGAGATTGGTCTTACTGACCTATGCAAGATGGCGGAGGCTGATGATATTCGCAAATACACACTTCTCAACCTCACAACGAAGGACATCATATGCTCGAGCTTGTCACAAAATCAGTTCAGGAACGTTATGCATCTCAGCCATGCGAAACTCATCTAGGACCGACTCTCTGAGGTCTATGAAGGTCATCAATCTCACCGTGATCCCTGGTTCGAGGAATTCATGGAATCACGCAAGGCTATGACTTTCAATCCAGAGTCATCATCCTCTGCACCATGCCTTATGGAAAAAGGTGCCAAGGTAACTGACTGCTACTTATCTGAGTCAAGTGATGATGAATCTGGTGATGAATTTGGGCCCAGTTATGTCAAACTTGCTTCCCTTGCCACTAAACAAAAAAGAGCTTTGGAAAAAGTTCAATACATGCTGGATAAAAGTGATGATATGTTGGGTGAAGAAATGGATCTGTCAAAAGCTTTGGCTGATAGTCTTCAGAGACTTTAGTCTAAGTCTGACACCCTTCAAGCTCATCATAACACTCTCCTATCTGATCATGAGAAGCTTTCTTATGAATTTCTTCAAAGAAAGCAAGATCTTGAGAAGCTAAGAGTGAGTTATGAAGATCTTCAGAAGGATCGTGATTCATTACTTGCTCAACAGATCAGCGCTACTTAGGATGAATTTGTTCATCCATGTTTGAAGTGCATTGAACGTGAAACTGATAATTCTTCACCTGAATGCTCAAATACTTCCATTGCTGCAAATTCTTCAACTGCCTCTGCTATCACTAATTCCTCATCTGAGGACATTGCTAGTATCACTAATGATGCAGGGCTGAAGGAATTGTACATGATAGGCATGTACAAAAGCCTCAAAGGGCATCAGGCTCTTTGTGACGTGCTTAAAAGGTAGATCCTCAACAGGAACCCTAGGAAAGAGGGTATTGCCTTTGTGAGGAAAATCAATGCTGATGGGACCTACTGGAAACCTGAGCAGTATCCCAAAACCTCATGGGTTGCTGCAAAGGGACCTTCAATGGATCCATCTAATTTATCTGGCTTTACATGTGAATCTTCATATTCTTCGGATCAGTCCATTGACTCTAACTATAAACTGTTCAAAAATCAGAATGGTGAAGTATTTGCTAGACATGTTGGCACTAACTGCAGGAACGATCCTTCTATGAAGAAAATCTGGGTTCCCAAAAGGTGCCTTCAAAATCTTCAGGTGAATGTCATCATGACACCACCTGTGAAGAATAGGAACCCCAGATCAAATTCTTCATATGGACCAAATTCTTCATATGGATTCAAGTCCTCACACGGACCAAACTCATCTCATGGATCAAATTCCTCAAAAGGATCAAAGTCCTCATATGAACATCATCATGCTAACCCGTCAGGGAAGATCTAAGGACAATGGATATGTGCATTATTCATCAAATCATTATGTCCATAAGTCCTCGAAGAATTTCTCTGCCTACTCTTATGCTTATCGTAACCCCTCTTATGTGAAACGAAGTGGATTGGCGTCTATGCCACCTTTCTCTTATGGAGCTCGCAGAATGATGAACTCTTTGCCACCCCTTCAGATGTGGGTGGTGAAGAAAAAGAACTAACCTCTTATGCAGGGCCAGGTCTCCAAACAAACTTAATCGTCTGAAGGATTTGCTAGAGACCTGAATGTGCTTGAAAGGACACAAGCTAATCATGAAGAAATGAATTTTCATTTCTCACGTCCTCATATTGCTTTACCTGTTTTATTGCTTGATGAACTTGATCTGATGAAATTCATACCATATTCTTCACTGATGAAGTATATGAGTTCGTAAGCTGCACTAATTCATCTTCAGGATGATCAACCCAAAGCCACTGAGTGGGTCCTCGATAATGGATGTATAAATCACATGACTGGTGACAGGAACTTATTGATGGACTCTGCTTTATCTCCATCACATCTGAAGCATATCACCTACGCTGACAAAGGAAAAAGCAAGGTATTGGGTCTAGGTAAGGTTGCAATCTCAAAGGATCGACACATGGACAAAGTCATGCTTGTCTAGTCCTTAGGGTTCAACCTCATGTTTGTCTCAATGCTTTGTGATCTTGATATGGTGGTTGTCTTTGGCAAGTATCATTGTGTTGTGATCATGGAAACTAACAGTTCTAAAGTCTTCGAAGGCTTTAGGAGAGGAGATTTGTATATTATTGATTTCTCTACAGGACCACAACCTGCTACATATCTTCTTGCAAAAGCTTCAGAAGGCTGGCTATGGCATCGACGACTTGGTCATGCTGGCATGAGGAATCTGCACATGCTTGCGAAGAAGAAGCATGTCATTGGCATTGAAAATGTCAAATTCCTCAAGAATCACTTATGCGGAGCCTGTGAAGCTGGAAAGATGACCAAGGCCAAGCATCCAACAAAGACTATCATGACTACTACTCGACCATTTGAATTGCTTCACATGGATCTCTTTGGCCCTATTCACTATGCCACATTTACCAATGCTGCATCTTTATATGGCTTTGTCATTGTTCATGATTACTCTCCATATACATGGGTCCATATTATCACTTATGAAATTAAAGTGCAGGAAGTCTTCAAACAAATTTCCTCGAGGGCTTGAACTAACTTTGGTGTGAAGATCAAGCACATCAGGAGTGATAATGGAACCGAGTTCAAGAACACTGGCCTTGATGACTATCTTGATGAACTTGGTATTACTCATGAGTTATCTACTCCTTATACTCCTCAGCAAAATGGCGTCGTGGAGCGCAAGAACAGGACTCTTGTTGAGATGGCCTGCACTATGCTTGATGAATACAAGACGCCTCCTCGCTTCTGGCCTAAGGCAATTGTTACTGCGTGCCACATCATCAATAGGGTATATCTTCACAAATTCTTCAAGAAGATAGCATATGAACTTCTCACTGACAAGAAACCCAATATGAGTTATTACAAAGTCTTTGGTGCTAAATGTTGGATTAGAGATCCTCATCACAGTTCTAAATTTGCACTGAAAGCACATGAAGGTTTTATGCTCGGTTATGGTAAGGACTCGCACACCTACAGAGTCTTCAACACCTGTCATCACAAGGTTGTTGAAACTGTAGATGTGCAGTTCTATGAGACTAATGGCTCGCAAAGAGAGCACCTACCTCCTCTGACAGATGAAATACCTCCTGAGGAATCTATTAAGCTCAAGGCTACATAGGATGTCATTCCTACTGAAGAATCAGCTGAAGAAGTTATTCCAGAGCATGAAGAACATTGTAGCGACCCGACCTCAGACGGTCAAGTCTCTGTGCTTAAGTGTCATCCCTGGATCGGGATGATGACACACACAGTACTCGAGGATTTATAACAGAGGTAAATCACATGTAAAAAGTAACGTAAATACTATTACCTCAATCCAAAATAGCGGAAGTAACAAGGTTGTGGATTCGCATCAACACCAACGGCAAAGTTCAGTGTAGAAATTGTAACCCTAACGTATCACTTACTCGTCGTAAGAAATCCTGCAACATGAGACGTTGCAGCCACAGAGGGTCAGTACATTGAATGTACTGGCAAATTCACACTATAGAGCAATGATGAATAATGGCTATCACTACATGCATATTTAGCTGGTGGAAAAGCTCTACGGTTGTAAGGTTTTTGCGAAAAGCCAATTTTTCCCTACCGCAAAGGAATAAATTTATTTAACTATCATGGTGGTTGTTAAACATTGAGAATGGTTGACAACATTCTCAATTCCAATTAAGTAATATCATTAAAACCAACAATATTCATTTAATGTAACATGATGAGATCAGCAGGGTAATCCAAGAACCAGAGACTCAAGATGTCCATAACTGGGGACACGGCTAATAATGATTAGTTTATACACTCTGCAGAGGTTTGCGCACTTTTCCCCATAAGACTCGATCTCCTCCGTTGGATTTCTCGCACTACAAGGTGTTTGAGAAACGGATGACCGAGACATAGTCTTTCAGAAGCGTTTGCACCTTACGATGGGTAGACCATACCACCTACAACCCCTACATCTGCTAGTCTACCACTGCAAGAGTTCACACGACTTAATCAACTATGCTAGAGCCCATAATAGCTTGTGGCTGCACACGGAAGTTTCTAGCATGAATAATCTTATGATCCCTTTGAGCCTGGGTGGCGGACCGTAGGATGATCACACGGTATATCCCAGGATCTCCTAGGACAACACTGGTATATCCCCAGGTGTCCGGGCAAGTCCACTAGTATATCCCCAGGGTGCCCCTAGCAATCCACCCAGATGTGTATTCAAGTTTCCACCTTAAGTTGAACCATTAAATAACAATCTCACATCTGTCATGGATTTCACTCATACCCAAACCACGTCTATGAGCATAGCATAGCAATATAAGCAACGCGTAGAAGTAACTCCCAAGGGTTTGATAGTAACAGGTAATAGGTTCCTACCTCAGTAACTACTTCCCAATACCCACATGTTATCAATCCTACTCATGCAAAGTTTGAGGGTTGAAACTAATGCATAAAAACTGGGTACGAAAGGGATATGATCAAAGTGTGAACTTGCCTGCAATGTTGGTGAAGATGATTCGCACTCAAAACTCTTGATAGCTCTACTCGTCACACACCGGTCAATCTATCGTAAGCAAGCAATAGTAACCACGCATAAGCAATCACTAAAAAAATCAGAAAGAACGAAGAAGACGATTCAGAAACATCAAAACCAAGCAAATAACTCTTGCAACATAAAACAATTTCTAATACTACCAAAATTATGTGAATTTGGCCTTATTAGAATGTTTAGGTCAAGAGCTTCGATTTGCAAAAAGAATTAACTCAAACGGAGCTACGAAACTCAAGTTATGATCAAATGAAGTTTGAATTCAAATCTGATCTAATTCAAATTTTAAACTTTTAAAAAACATGTTTAAGTTGTTTTACTGGATAGAGGAGTTCGCAATGAAGACGTGGGCGTTGGTTTCGTTGGATTTGGACAAACGAGCGAAAAGATGTGGTCGTTTGAAGTACAGGGACTAATCTGTAAAAGAAACTACTACAAATAGGTCCCTGGATGAAATTAAACAGAAAAAGAAAATAAATCTATCTAACGAACGTTCGCTGTAGAAGCTTACATAGCGAACGTTTACTAATTAAAGAAAAGGTTTATGGTTTTTTTAAACAGAATCGATATGGTCCTTTGGATCCAGATCTGACGGCGAGGGAGGAGCGGGGAGTTACCGCGGCGGCGGCGGCGGTCAACGGCGAGCCGGACCGGCGGTAGCGGCTCCGGTCCGACCGGGCGGTGGCTTCGGTCATCCAGGAGGGCGGTGAAGGGGCCAGGGAGGGGCGGCGCGACGAGACGAGGAGGATGGCGGCGTCAGTGGTGGTCCGTGGGACGGGACGGAGCGGGGCGGCGGCGGTGGTTCTCGCCGGCGACTGCGGCTTCCAGCGGATGTGGTGCGTCGGCTGAGGGAGAGAAAGAGAGACGGGGCCCGGCTCCGCTATTTGAGGAGGGGGAGGTGAGGCGGTTCCTTGCGCGAGGGGCCGGGGCGGAGCCGCGGACTCCCGCCCGGTCACGGCGGCGCCGGTGAGGTGTGCGGGCGGCGGACTCCCGCACGGGAGGGGGGCGGTGCGGCGAGGCTGGCCCGGTTGGACCTGGGCCAGCCCAGTCGTGGAAAGGGTTTTTTTTAAGATTTTTCCAAACAATAGAAACATAAATAAAACAAAATAAATAAAAATTTCCTATAGGCATATAATATATCAGAATTTTCAGAAAATTATTTTCTACGACGTGAACATTTTTCTAACATTAAATAAAATACAAAAAAATTCTAATAATTCAAACAGTGCTATGGTCTAATAAAATCCAATAAAAACATTTTTAAAATACCAAAATGATTTCAAATTAATTTTTCTCCAATTTTCTATTGTATGGAATCATGTTACCCTAATTTCCATATATTTTAATTTTGGAGAAAAATAATTTGAATAAAACTCAAATAACTCCAAATTGAAAAATAAATTCAAAAGAACTTTGAATTTAATTCTTTGAAACTCCCAACTCATATTTCATAAGTTTTGAAGAAGTCATTTTATCTTCGCTCGTGAAAATCATTGAGTTGCTTGAAGTTTAAGAATTTGAAATATTTTCAAATGAAATTCAAATATTTTCAACAACCCTTTTCATTTAATTTAAAGGGAAGAAGTCATGTCATCTTGTCTCTAGGGTTTTGGGTTGAAAATAATTTGAATTCACGGAGATCAGAAAGCAAATATGAAAGTTTGGGAAAGTCTTTTTATTCCCTCTCATTTAACTTTCAAAAAGTTTCGAATTCACTCACTTTCAGACAATCAATCAAACAATCAATCAAATCTATCTATTTATTATAAATTTCCAAAATTTAGAATTTTGGGATGTTACAAACCTACCACCCTTATAATGAATCTCGTCCTCGAGATTCGGAGAGGCTAGAAAGAAATAGGTTAGGGTCGGGGTCTCCTCAAAATCCATCGATCATCACAGGGGTCTGGGGTGCTATCACCCTTGGAAGCATGGTTACTGTTCCATCAATACTCATATACTTCATCCATATTGTTAACAATGTCGGTCTTCTTAGATCTTCAGGATAATTCCTTATCCGGGCTCTTCCGGTGATGGCATAACCTTTACCACAATTTTTTTCTGTCCTTTCATCTTGCTAAGGTTCTTCCATGACTAGATCTTCTTAGCTGACGAGTCTGGCGCCATTACTAAACAACTATCGATAACTCATGGTGGTCAACCATTTATGGTTTCTCCTACAGGAAATGGGTCTGGTTGATCCTCACCGTATAACCTACGGTTGGCAACAACTACCTTGTACAAGGGAAAATTTCTATACCATTCTAAGGTTTAAACAAGGTTTAATATCGTCGTCTCTCTACTATAGGCAAGTCACTCAGATTTACCATCCCATATAGCAAGGCGAACAATAAGAGTAAGTCGGTATGGTGATCAATCCATCCCGCACCCAAATCATTACCATGTATACAGTTTAGCGAATCTCGCATTCTCACTCGGTTATCCTCACATGCATTGCAGAATTTCTCTTGTCGACGAACCAAGTTCAGATATATCCATAGATTCTGCAAGCCAGACAAACATCTATCGTTCCTTCACAACTCTCAGGTTTTGCGTTACTCCTCTAAAATCGTCAGTGGGTAAGGTCGTACTCTCTTCCAGGGTTTTTCCTTCAGCAAGAATGTGCTTGCTTCTTGGCAGGTCCTGGGCCTGTGGGTTATGGCCCATCTTATTACTTGTAATCCTTGAGCTCATCCTCGGGCAACTGATCATTATTCCAACTTCCAACTTCCTGGTATTCTTAAATCCATCCAATTGTACTGTCTTCCTTCCTTCTATTGGCACCAAACTAAGACGTGATTATTCAAACTCATCACGGAGTTACAATCATTCCACAATACCAACATCATACCTCCTTTATATCCAATAGTAATTCATCTCTTCATCCTCGTGGATTATCCCACATACCGAGATATAAACTTATACTTATGGAGTCCATATTCCACTTCGTGGAACATTATTATCCTTTCCAGGGTCAAGCGTCCTTACAGGGGAATATTGGCCATCTCTGGATGGCACTTCTTCAACTGGGAAACGTGAAACACATCATGAACTCATGACGGTCCTTCAGGTGACTCCAACTTGTTGGCCACTTCTCCCATACGCTCCAAAACTCGGTATGGTCCTACAAATCTTGGGGCTAACTTTCCGTTAACTCCAATCCGTTTAACTCCTCGCATAGGGGGCACACGAAGACATGCTCTTTCTCCAATTTCATAGACTACCTCCTTGCGTTTTTAAGTCTGCAAAACTCTTCTGCCTGGACTGAGCTACCTTCAGTCTATCTCGAATCAACTTAACATTCTCTTCTGACTCCTTGATCACATTTGGTCCAAACAACTGACGGTCTCCAACTTCATCCCACACACTCTTGGGGTATCTCATATATCGAGACAAAACTCGTATTCATTTTGTCCAAAATCCATTACAGGGTACTACCACCCTTAAAATGCACAAATCTTCCATAGACCATATTTCTCATATCCTCAAAATGGCCAAAATTCTTCTTCATAGAGTAACAACTCATAAAATCCATATTAGTACCAACGATGCTACTTTATTCATTCTCAAATGATTACAATCTCTCGCTTCTCCATTACATGTCTCAACTCAACACCTCAATATAGAAGAAAAAATGTTCTCACTTCTACTACTCCATTTCTTTTGTTGCAAACTCAACTATCTAGCACAAGTTTCCTTCTCCTTAGGGCATTCTCTGGCAAAGTGCCCTGCTCCATTACAACTAAAACATATTACTTCTGACAAGTCTCGAGGTTTCCTTTTTGGGTAACTGTTGAGGTAGTGCCCTGACTCCTTGCACCTGTAACAGGTGATATGACTCAGGTCCTTTGAGGAATCCAATCTGCTTCTCTTCCTGGACCTTTTCATGCCAATCATGGCTTCTATTTCTTGTGGGTCATATTCTACTTCCTCCGTCGGGAATTCTACTAGATCCCCATTCAAACAATTTTGGGAGATGTGTCCTTCTCCACATGAATAGCATGACTTGGTGTAGGGTTTAATTGGTTCTTCTTTGGGTGTGTACCCCACCTTTTCCTTCATCAAAGTTTCTTCTAAAATTTCCATGAGGGCTCCTTTATTTACTTCTTTCTTCTGTTGGATTGTTCGTTGTACCATGGGGTAAATGTGACACTGAGCAGGATAGTGGGTAGTCCCTTCACACAAGAAACAAGTGATCTGCCTAGTTGGGCATTCTTCAACTGGGTGACTTCCTTCACAATTAGGGCATTCATCCTTGTGTTCTTTATGGGTGTGTCCTATTTCCCCACAAATCTTGCATGCACAAGGTTTCTTCATATCCTTTCCATAAGGCTTCAACTTCTGGGACACAAACCGAGACTTTAGCAAAGTCAACTTAAAATATTTCCAAGTGGTTACTCCTTGCCATCCATTGATGGTTTGGTACATCCTCCACCAAGTAGCAGCACCTCGTTCAAAGCACTGAAGAGCGTGCTGGGTCATATCCTTTCCGACTATAGGGTTATTCTTCATGTGATCCTCCATGTTCTAAATCCATTGGTCCGTCTCCAATTGACTCATGGTCTAGAAAATACAAGTTCATCTCCATTCATCCGCTATTGGGTCCAAGGATTTTGGGGTGAGATAAGAGAGATAGAGAGGGATGCACATAATACAAACAAAAGTTTGGAAAAGGCAGATTTTATTTGTGGCTGTCGGGAAAAAACATCAAACAAATGACAGCTCACAAACGTCGCATCTAACATAAGTGTATAACAGGGGTTTGGTCTTCTAAAGGTCAATAAATCATCAAAGTCATCAAACCCATCAAGTCTTGTTTCATGCCTCCAATGACTTCTTCCAATCATGCTTGTCCTTTTCCAAGTTCGTTTGCCAGATCATCTCTATTGAGGTGAAGTCTCTCATGACATTCTTTAATATTTCTAGAGTTGCATTCCAAACTTCCGGGTTTCAACATCCTTGACATGAACCACGATCCTGCTGTCCTTCAGTTCTTAGCGACTCTCCGGTATCTCGAGGTTTTGCTCCTCCAGCTTGGCTACTTCAGCTCCTTGGTCCTAAGTTCTTCACGGAATGCTTCTTTGTCGAATATAGTTTCCTGCAGGGCCATCTTACAATCCTTGATGTAATACTCCAGATCATGGTGATACACTAGCTAAGGTTAAAACTTCATCTTTTGCTGACAGATGCTCCATTAGCCTTCTACCATCCAATCCTTCCATGCATATGCATGCTTAACTCAACACAGTGACAATAGCATAAGCGGGTGATAAAATCATGGATAGCCGTGTTTCTGCCCTTGTCATTTCCTCGAGCTATCATTCCATAGTTGATATCTCCCGCCTTAGGGTTTTCCTTGGCAGAACTTTGAGTTTTTAACTCTCCATGCTCCGGTATTTCTCCGATACACCTTGATCTCGGGTATTGACAACTTTCATAGTCTGCCAAGTTCCAAAAGGGTAGCCTTCCTAGGTCATATAAATCTGGGAATTCTTCAGAGCCTTCAAATTCTCCTTGTCTTCGGTCTTCAACCGTTGTAGTTTCCATTATTCAGATGCACGGAAAATACTCTTCATTCCGAAGTGGTCTTAGTTGTCCAATATCTTGTACTTCTTGGAGTCATCTCATTAGTCGAATCTTCGTGTGGTCAAAAGGGAAAAGGGGTATGGTCTCACAAAAAGGGAATATTTGAATAAGCTCAGAAGAGAAGAGAGGTAAAAGATCTTTTTGAAAGGGAAAGTTGTAGACAAAAATCTTTGCTATGGGCTTGCTAGTTTCTAGGGTCACGTCCTACAGTCAACATGTGCTCTGATACCATCTTGTAGCGACCCGACCTCAGATGGTCAAGTCTTTGTGCTTAAGTGTCATCCCTGGATTGTTATGCTATCACACACAGTACTTGAGGATTTATAACAGAGGTAAATCACATGTAAAAAGTAACGTAAATACTATTACCTCAATCCAAAATAGCGGAAGTAACAAGGTTGTGGATTCCCATCAACACCAACGGCAAAGTTGAGTGTAGAAATCGTAACCCTAACGTATCACTTACTCGTCGTAAGAAATCCTGCAACATGAGACGTTGCAGCCACAGAGGGTCAGTACATTGAATGTACTGGCAAATTCACACTATAGAGCAATGATGAATAATGGCTATCACTACATGCATATTTGGCTGGTGGAAAAGCTCTACGATTGTAAGGTTTTTGCGAAAAGCCAATTTTTCCCTACTGCAAAGGAATAAATTTATTTAACTATCATGGTGGTTGTTAAACATTGAGAATGGTTGACAGCATTCTCAATCCCAATTAAGTAATATCATTAAACCCAACAATATTCATTTAAAGTAACATGATGAGATCAACAGGGTAATCCAAGAACCAGAGACTCAAGATGTCCATAACCGGGGACACGGCTAATCATGATTAGTTTATACACTCTACAGAGGTTTGCACACTTTTCCCCACAAGACTCGATCTCCTCCGTTGGATTTCTCGCACTACAAGGTGTTTGAGAAATGGGTGACCGAGACATAGTCTTTCAGAAGCGTTTGCACCTTACGATGGGTAGACCGTACCACCTACAACCCCTACATCAGCTAGTCTACCACTGTAAGAGTTCACACGACTTAATCAACTATGCTAGAGCCCATAATAGCTTGTGGCTGCACACGGAAGTTTCTAGCATGAATAATCTTATGATCCCTCTGAGCCCGGGTGGCGGACCGTAGGATGATCACACGGTATATCCCCGGGATCACCTAGGACAACACTGGTATATCCCCAGGTGTCCGGGCAAGTCCACTGGTATATCCCCATGGTGCCCCTAGCAATCCACCCAGATGTGTATTCAAGTTGCCACCTTAAGTTGAACCATTAAATAACAATCTCACATCTGTCATGGATTTCACTCATACCCAAACCACGTCTATGAGCATAGCATAGCAATATAAGCAAGGCGTAGAAGTAACTCCCAAGGGTTTGATAGTAACAGGTAATAGGTTCCTACCTCAGTAACTACTTCCCAATACCCACATGTTATCAATCCTACTCATGCAATGTTTGAGGGTTGAAACTAATGCATAAAAACTGGGTACGAAAGGGATATGATCAAAGTGTGAACTTGCCTGCAATGTTGGTGAAGATGATTCGCACTCAAAACTCTTGATAGCTCTACTCGTCACACTCCGGTCAATCTATCGTAAGCAAGCAATAGTAACCACGCGTAAGCAATCACTAAAAAAATTAGAAAGAACGAAGAAGACGATTCAGAAACATCAAAACCAAGAAAATAACTCTTGCAACATAAAACAATTTCTAACAGTACCAAAATTATGTGAATTTGGCCTTATTAGAATGTTTAGGTTAAGAGCTTCGATTTGCAAAAAGAATTAACTCAAACGGAGTTACGAAACTCAAGTTATGATCAAACAAAGTTTGAATTCAAATCTGATCTAATTCAAAGTTTAAACTTTTAAAAAACATGTTTAAGTTGTTTTACTGGATAGAGGAGTTCACAACAAAGACGTGGGCGTTGGTTTCGTTGGATTTGGACAAACAAGCGAAAAGATGTGGTCGTTTGAAGTACAGGGACTAATCTGTAAAAGAAACTACTACAAATAGGTCCCTGGACGAAATTAAACAGAAAAAGAAAAAAAATCTATCTTACGAACGTTCGCTGTAGAAGCTTACATAGCGAACGTTTACTAATTAAAGAAAAGGTTTATGGTTTTTTTAAACAGAATCGATATGGTCCTTTGGATCCAGATCTGACGGCAAGGGAGGAGCGGGGAGTTACTGCAGCGGCGGCGGCGGTCAACGGCGAGCCGGGATGGCAGCGGTGGCTCGGGTCCGACCGGGGCGGTGGCTCCGGTCGTCCAGGAGGGCGGCGAAGGGGCCAGGAAGGGGCGGCGCGACGAGACGAGGAGGATGGCGGCGTCGGCGGTGGTCCGCGGGACGGGACGGAGTGGGGCAGCGGCGGTGGTTCTCGCCGGCGACTGCGGCTTCCGGCGGATGCGGTGCATCGGCTGAGGGAGAGAGAGAGAGAGACGGGGCCCGACTCCGCTATTTGAGGAGGGGGAGGCGAGGCGGTTCCTTGCGCGAGGGGCCGGGGCGGAGCTGCGGACTCCCGCCCGGTCAGTCCGGCGCCGGTGAGGCGTGCGGGCGGCAGACTCCTGCACGGGAGGGAGGAGGTGCGGCGAGGCTGGGCTTTGGCCTGGCCCGGTTGGAGCTGGGCTGGCCCAGTCGGGGAAAGGTTTTTTTTTAAAGATTTTTCCAGACAACAGAAACGTAAATAAAACAAAATAAATAAAAATTTCCTATAGGCATATAATATATCAAAATTTTCAGAAAATTATTTTCTACGACGTGATAATTTTTCTAACATTAAATAAGATACACAAAAATTCTAATAATTCAAATAGTGCTACTGGTCTAATAAAATCCAATAAAAACATTTTTAAAATACCAAAATGATTTCAAATTAATTTTTCTCCAATTTTCTATTGTAGGGAATCATATTACCCTAATTTCCATATATTTTATTTTTGGAGAAAAATAATTTGAATAAAACTCAAATAACTCCAAACTGAAAAATAAATTCAAAAGAACTTTGAATTTAATTCTTTGAAACTCCCAACTCATATTTCATAAGTTTTGAAGAAGTCATTTTATCTTCGCTCGTGAAAATCATTGAGTTGCTTGAAGTTTAAGAATTTGAAATATTTTCAAATGAAATTCAAATATTTTCAACGACCCTTTTCATTTAATTTAAATGGAAGAAGTCATGTCATCTTCTCTCTAGGGTTTTGGGTTGAAAAGAATTTGAATTCACGGAGATCAGAAAGCAAATATGAAAGTTTGGGAAAGTCCTTTTATTCCCTCTCATTTAACTTTCAAAAAGTTTCAAATTCACTCACTTTCAGACAATCAATCAAACAATCAATCAAATCTATCTATTTATTATAACATTCCAAAATTTAGAATTTTTGGGATGTTACAATCCTACCACCCTTAAAATGAATCTCGTCCTTGAGATTCGGAGAGGCTAGAAAGAAATAGGTTAGGGTCGAGGTCTCCTCAAAATCCATCGATCATCACAGGGGTCTGGGGTGCTACCACCCTTAAAAGCATGGTTACTGTTCCATCAATACTCATATACTTCATCCATATTCTTAACAGTGTTGGTCTTCTTAGATTTTCAGGATAATTCCTTATCCGGGCTCTTCCAGTGGTGGCATAACCTTTACCACAATTTTTTCTGTCCTTTCATCTTGCTAAGGTTCTTCCATGACAGGATCTTCTTAGCTAATGAGTCTGGCGCCATTACTAAACAACTATCGATAACTCATGGTGGTTAACCATTTATGGTTTCTCCTATAGGAAATGGGTCTGGTTGATCCTCACCGTATAACCTACGGTTGGCAACAACTGCCTTGTACAAGGGAAAATTGCTATACCATTCTATGGTTTAAACAAGGTTTAATATCGTCGTCTCTCTACTATAGGCAAGTCACTCAGATTTACCATCCCATATAGCAAGGCGAACAATAAGAGTAAGTCGGTATGGTGATCAATCCATCCCGCACCCAAATCATTACCATGTATACAGCTTAGCGAATCTCGCATTCTAACACTCGGTTATCCTCACATGCATTGCAGAATTTCTCTTGTCGACGAACCAAGTTGGGATATATCCATAGATTCTGCAAGCCAGACAAACATCTATCGTTCCTTCACAACTCTCAGGTTTTGCGTTATCGGTGGGTAAGGTCGTACTCTCTTCCAGGGTTTTTTCCTTCAGCAAGAATGTGCTTGCTTCTTGGCAGGTCCTAGGCCTGTGGGTTATGGCCCATCTTATTACTTGTAATCCTTGAGCTCATCCTCGGGCAACTGATCATTATACCAACTTCCAACTTCCTGGTATTCTTAAATCCATCCAATTGTACTGTCTTCCTTCCTTCTATTGGCACCAAACTAAGACGTGATTATTCAAACTCATCACGGAGTTACAATCATTCCATAATACCAACATCATACCTCCTTTATATCCAATAGTAATTCATCTCTTCATCCTCATGGGTTATCCCACATACCGAGATATAAACTTATACTTATGGAGTCCATATTCCACTTCGTGGAACATTATCATCCTTTCCAGGGTCAAGCGTCCTTATAGGGGAATATTGGCCATCTCTGGATGGCACTTCTTCATCTGGGAAACGTGAAACACATCATGAACTCATGATGGTCCTTCAGGTGACTCCAACTTGTTGGCCACTTCTCCCATACGCTCCAAAACTCGGTATGGTCCTACAAATCTCGGGGCTAACTTTCCGTTAACTCCAATCCGTTTAACTCCTCGCATAGGGGGCACACGAAGACATGCTCTTTCTCCAATTTCATAGACTACCTCCTTGCGTTTTTAAGTCTGCAAAACTCTTCTGCCTGGACTGAGCTACCTTCAGTCTATCTCGAATCAACTTAACATTCTCTTCTGACTCCTTGATCACATTTGGTCCAAACAACTGACAGTCTCCAACTTCATCCCACACACTCTTGGGGTATATCATATATCGAGACAAAACTCGTATTCATTTTGTCCGAAATCCATTACAGGGTACTACCACCCTTAAAATGCACAAATCTTCCATAGACCATATTTCTCATATCCTCAGAATGGCCAAAATTCTTCTTCATAGAGTAACAACTCATAAAATCCATATCAGTACCAACGATGCTACTTTATTCATTCTCAAATGATTACAATCTCTCGCTTCTGCATTACATGTCTCAACTCAACACCTTAATATAGAAGAAAAAATGTTCTCACTTCTACTACTCCATTTCTTTTGTTGCAAACTCAACTATCTAGCACAAGTTTCCTTCTCCTTAGGGCATTCTCTGGCAAAGTGCCCTGCTCCATTACAACTAAAACATATTACTTCTGACAAGTCTCGAGGTTTCCTTTTTGGGCAACTGTTGAGGTAGTGCCCTGACTCCTTGCACCTGTAACAGGTGATATGACTCAGGTCCTTCGAGCAATCCAATCTGCTTCTCTTCCTGGACCTTTTCATGCCAATCATGGCTTCTATTTCTTGTGGGTCATATTCTACTTCCTCCATCGGGAATTCTACTAGATCCCCATTCAAACAATTTTGGGAGATGTGTCCTTCTCCACATGAATAGCATGACTTGGTGTAGGGTTTAATTGGTTCTTCTTTGGGTGTGTCCCCCACCTTTTCCTTCATCAAAGTTTCTTCTAAAATTTCCACGAGGGCTCCTTTATTTACTTCTTTCTTCTGTTGGATGGTTCGTTGTACCATGGGGTAAATGTGACACTGAGCAGGATAGTGGGTAGTCCCTTCACACAAGAAACAAGTGATCTGCCTAGTTGGGCATTCTTCAACTGGGTGACTTCCTTCACAATTAGGGCATTCATCCTTGTGTTCTTTATGGGTGTGTCCTATTTCCCCACAAATCTTGCATGCACAAGGTTTCTTCATATCCTTTCCATAAGGCTTCAACTTCTGGGACACAAACCAAGACTTTAGCAAAGTCAACTTAAAATCTTTCCAAGTGGTTACTCCTTGCCATCCATTGATGGTTTGGTACATCCTCCACCAAGTAGCAGCACCTTGTTCAAAGCACCGAAGAGGGTGCTGGGTCATATCCTTTCCGACTATAGGGTTATTCTCCATGTTCTGAATCCATTGGTCCGTCTCCAATTGACTCATCGGTCTAGAAAATACAAGCTCATCTCCATTCATCCTCTATTGGGTCCAAGGGTTTTGGGGTGAGATAAGAGAGATAGAGAGGGATGCACACAATACAAACAAAAGTTTGGAAAAGGCAGATTTTATTTGTGGCTGTCGGGAAAAAACATCAAACAAATGACAGCTCACAAACGTCGCATCTAACGTAAGTGTATAACAGGGGTTTGGTCTTCTAAAGGTCAATAAATCTTCAAAGACATCAAACCCATCAAGTCTTGCTTCATGCCTCCAATGGCTTCTTCCAATCATGCTTGTCCTTTTCCAAGTTCTTTTGCCATATCATCTCTATTGACGTGAAGTCTCTCATGACATTCTTTAATATTTCTGGAGTTGCATTCCAAACTTCCAGGTTTCAGCATCCTTGACATGAACCATGATCCTGCTGTTCTTCAGTTCTTAACGAATCTCCGGTATCTCGAGGTTTTGCTCCTCCAGCTTGGCTACTTCAGCTCCTTGGTCCTAAGTTCTTCACGGAATGCTTCTTTGTCGAATATAGCTTCCTGCAGGGCCATCTTACAATCCTTGATGTAATACTCCAGATCATGGTGATACACTAGCTAAGGTTAAAACTTCATCTTTTGCTGACAGATGCTCCATTAGCCTTCTACCATCCAATCCTTCTATGCATATGCATGCTTAACTCAGCACGGTGACAATAGCATAAGCGGGCGATAACATTATGGATATCCGTGTTTCTGCCCTTGTCATTTCCTCGAGCTATCATTCCATAGTTGATATCTCCTGCCTTAGGGTTTTCCTTGGCAGAACTTTGAGTTTTTAACTCTCCATGCTCCGGTCTTTCTCCGATACACCTTGATCTCGGGTATTGACAACTTTCATAGTCTGCCAAGTTCCAAAAGGGTAGCCTTCCTAGGTCATACAAATCTGGGAATTCTTCAGAGCCTTCAAATTCTCGTTGTCTTCGGTCTTCAACCGTTGTAGTTTCCATTATTCAGATGCACGGAAAATACTCTTCATTCCGAAGTGGTCTTAGTTGTCCAATATCTTGTACTTCTTGGAGTCGTCTCATTAGTCGAATCTTCGTGTGGTCAAAAGGGAAAAGGGGTATGGTCTCACAAAAAGGGAATATTTGAATAAGCTCAGAAGAGAAGAGAGGTAAAAGATCTTTTTGAAAGGGAAAGTTGTAGAGAAAAATCTTTGCTATGGGCTTGCCAGTTTCTAGGTTCACGTCCTACAGTCAACATGTGCTCTGATACCATCTTGTAGCGACCCGACCTCAGACGGTCAAGTCTTTGTGCTTAAGTGTCATCCCTGGATCGGTATGCTGACACACAGTACTCAAGGATTTATAACAGAGGTAAATCACATGTAAAAAGTAACGTAAATACTATTACCTTAATCCAAAATAGCGGAAGTAACAAGGTTGTGGATTCCCATCAACACCAACGACAAAGTTGAGTGTAGAAATCGTAACCCTAACGTATCACTTACTCGTCGTAAGAAATCCTGCAACATGAGACGTTGTAGCCACAGAGGGTCAGTACATTGAATGTACTAGCAAATTCACACTATAGAGCAATGATGAATAATGGCTATCACTACATGCATATTTGGCTAGTGGAAAAGCTCTACGGTTGTAAGGTTTTTGCGAAAAGCCAATTTTTCCCTACTGCAAAGGAATAAATTTATTTAACTATCATGGTGGTTGTTAAACATTGAGAATGGTTGACAGCATTCTCAATCCCAATTAAGTAATATCATTAAACCCAACAATTTTCATTTAAAGTAACACGATGAGATCAATAGGGTAATCCAAGAACCAGAGACTCAAGATGTCCATAACCGGGGACACGATTAATCATGATTAGTTTATACACTCTGCAGAGGATTGCGCACTTTTCCCCCCAAGACTCGATCTCCTCCGTTGGATTTCTCCCACTACAAGGTGTTTGAGAAACGGATGACCGAGACATAGTCTTTCAGAAGCGTTTGCACCTTACGATGGGTAGACCGTACCACCTACAACCCCTACATCTGCTAATCTACCACTGCAAGAGTTCACACGACTTAATCAACTATGCTAGAACCCATAATAGCTTGTGGCTGCACACGGAAGTTTCTATCATGAATAATCTTATGATCCCTTTTGAGCCTGGGTGGCGGACCGTAGGATGATCACATGGTATATCCCCAGGTGTCCGGGCAAGTCCAGTGGTATATCCCCATGGTGCCCCTAGCAATCCACCCAGATGTGTATTCAAGTTGCCACCTTAAGTTGAACCATTAAATAACAATCTCACATCTGTCATGGATTTCACTCATACCCAAAGCACATCTACGAGCGTAGCATAGCAATATAAGCAACGCGTAGTAGTAACTCCCAAGGGTTTGATAGTAACAGGTAATAGGTTCCTACCTCAGTAACTACTTCCCAATACCCACATGTTATCGATCCTACTCATGCAATGTTTGAGGGTTGAAACTAATGCATAAAAACTGGGTACGAAAGGGATATGATCAAAGTGTGAACTTGCCTGCAATGTTGGTGAAGATGATTCGCACTCAAAACTCTTGCTAGCTCTACTCGTCACACTCCGGTCAATCTATCGTAAGCAAGCAATAGTAACCATGCATAAGCAATCACTAAAAAAATCAGAAAGAACGAAGAAGACGATTCAGAAACATCAAAACCAACCAAATAACTCTTGCAACATAAAACAATTTCTAACAGTACCAAAATTATGTGAATTTGGCCTTATTAGAATGTTTAGGTCAAGAGCTTCGATTTGCAAAAAGAATCAACTCAAACGAAGCTACGAAACTCAAGTTATGATCAAATGAAGTTTGAATTCAAATCTGATCTAATTCAAATTTTAAACTTTTTAAAAACATGTTTAAGTTGTTTTACTGGATAGAGGAGATCGTAACGAAGACGTGGGCATTGGTTTCGTTGGATTTGGACAAACGAGCGAAAATATATGGTCGTTTGAAGTACAGGGACTAATCTATAAAAGAAACTACTACAAATAGGTCCCTGGACGAAATTAAACAGAAAAAGAAAAAAAATCTATCTAACGAATGTTCGCTGTAGAAGCTTACATAGCGAACGTTTACTAATTAAAGAAAAGGTTTATGGTTTTTTTAAACAAAATCGATCTGGTCCTTTGGATCCAGATCTGACGACGAGGGAGGAGCGGGGAGTTACCGCGGCGGCGGCGGCGGTCAACGGCGAGCCGGGACGGCGGCGGCGGCTCAGGTCCGACCGGGGCGGTGGCTCCGGTCGTCCAGGAGGGCGGCGAAGGGGCCAGGGAGGGGCGGCGCGACGAGACGAGGAGGATGGCGGCGTCGGCGGTGGTCCGCGGGACGTGACGGAGCGGGGCAGCGGCGGTGGTTCTCGCCGGGGACTGC
>NC_041380.1:422181538-422200342 GCF_002162155.2 Triticum dicoccoides
GGGGCCCGGCTCCGCTATTTGAGGAGGGGGAGGCGAGGCGGTTCCTTGCGCGAGGGGCCAGGGCGGAGATGCGGACTCCTGCCCGGTCACGGCGGCGCCGGAGAGGCGTGCGGGCAGTGGACTCCCGCACGGGAGGGAGGCGGTGCGGCGAGGCTGGGCTTTGGCCTGGCCCGGTTGGAGCTGGGCCGACCCAGTCGGGGAAAGGGTTTTTTTTTAAGAATTTTCCAGACAACAGAAACATAAATAAAACAAAATAAATAAAAATTTCCTATAGGCATATAATATATCAAAATTTTCAGAAAATTATTTTCTACGATGTGAACATTTTTCTAACATTAAATAAAATACACAAAAATTATAATAATTCAAACAGTGCTACTGGTCTAATAAAATCCAATAAAAACATTTTTAAAATACCAAAATGATTTCAAATTAATTTTTCTCCAATTTTCTATTATAGGGAATCATGTTACCCTAATTTCCATATATTTTATTTTTGGAGAAAAATAATTTGAATAAAACTCAAATAACTCCAAATTGAAAAATAAATTCAAAAGAACTTTGAATTTAATTCTTTGAAACTCCCAACTCATATTTCATAAGTTTTGAAGAAGTCATTTTATCTTCGCTCGTGAAAATCATTGAGTTGCTTGAAGTTTAAGAATTTGAAATATTTTCAAATAAAATTCAAATATTTTCAACAACCCTTTTCATTTAATTTAAATGGAAGAAGTCATGTCATCTTCTCTCTAGGGTTTTGGGTTGAAAAGAATTTGAATTCACGGAGATTAGAAAGCAAATATGAAAGTTTGGGAAAGTCCTTTTATTCCCTCTCATGTAACTTTCAAAAAGTTTCGAATTCACTCACTTTCAGACAATCAATCAAACAATCAATCAAATCTATCTATTTATTATAACATTCCAAAATTTAGAATTTTGGGATGTTACAAACGTCATGCTAATGCACCTGAGGAAAATGATGCTGAAGAAAATGCTGATCAAATTCCTCAACGTCAACCCGCTCATCCTCGCGTTGCAAATGAAGTGCAAATTGAGAAAATCATCAGCGACATCAACATTCCAGGTCCTCTCACACGCTTAAGAGCTTCACATTCATCTAACTTTTGTGGGCACTTTGCTTTCGTCTCTATCATAGAGCCCACTAAGGTAGATGAAGAATTTTTGGAGCCTGAGTGGATTCAAGCTATACAAGAGGAATTACATCAATTTGAGATCAACAACGTCTGGGAATTGGTCAAACGTCTAGATCCTCACAAGCACAATATCATCGGCAAAAAGTGGATCTACCGCAACAAGCAAGATGAAAATGGCCTTGTGGTGAGGAATAAGGCACAACTTGTAGATCAAGGCTACACACAGGTTGAAGGAATTGATTTCGATGAAACTTTTGCACCTGTTGCTAGACTTGAAGCTATTCGCATATTACTTGCTTATGCTAACCATCATGATATCACTTTATATCAAATGGATGTGAAAAGTGCATTCCTCAATGGTAAGCTTGAGGAAGAAGTGTATGTTGCTCAACCCCCAGGTTTTGAAGATCCAAAGCATCCCGACAAAGTCTTCAGACTCAATAAGGCCCTCTATGGACTCAAGCAGGCCCCACGGGCGTGGTATGATACTTTGAAGGAATTCCTCATGAAGAAAGGCTTCAAACCCGGTTCACTTGATCCAACTCTTTTCACTAAATCTTATGATGGTGAATTGTTTGTGTGCCAAATATATGTTGATGATATTATCTTTGGCTATACTGATGAATTTGCCTATATGATGAGTGAAGAATATCAAATGTCTATGATGGGAGAATTGAAATTCTTCTTAGGTCTTCAAATTCGTCAACAACGCAATGGCATATTCATATCTCAGGAGAAATATCTCAAGGATGTACTGAGGAAATTCGGCATGTAAGATTGCAAAGGAGTCAAAATCCCTATGCCCACAAATGGCCATCTATGCACTGATGAAAATGGTATTGACTTTGATCAAAAGGTATACCGCTCCATGATTGGTTCTTTATTGTACCTATGTGCATCTAGGCTAGATATTATGCTTAGTGTTTGAATGTGTGCCGATTTCAAGCTACACCGAAGGAATCACACCATAAAGCTGTGAAGCATATTCTTCGATATCTAGCTCACACACCAACACTTGGATTATGGTACCCCAAGGGCTCGGCTTTTGATCTCATTGGATTTTCAGAATCTGACTATGCTGGTGATCGTGTGGATCGCAAGTCAACATCTGGCACATGGCTTTTCCTCGGACGATCTTTGGTCTGTTGTTCCTTGAAGAAACAGAACTGCGTATCACTATCTACTTCTGAAGCTGAGTACATTGCTGCTGGTTCTTGTTGTGCTCAACTGCTATGGATGAAGCAAACTCTCAAGGACTACGGTGTCAACGTGAAGAATGTGCCACTTTACTGTGACAATGAGAGTGCCATCAAGATTGCTAATAACCCAGTTCAGCACTCGAAGACAAAGCACATTCAGATTCGTCATCATTTTCTTCGTGATCATGTGTTGAAGGGCGACATCTCTATTGAGCATGTGAAGACTAAAGAACAGCTAGTCGATATCTTCACTAAGCCCTTGGATAAGAAGAGATTTAGCAAGTTGTGGTGTGAGCTAAATATCCTAGAATCTTTGAATGTTCTTTGAAAAGGACACCCATCCTAACACTTATGCAAAATTGATGACTTAGATGTGCAACACATGAAGAAACGTTTTTCTTCAATCAATGAAGACTAACACTCTAAGTGTGAAGAAATTAATGAAGAATTTGATTCTCAGAACCCTACGACAATTGTACTGGTGTCTGAAATCATCATTCTTATATGGTGGGTCACGCCACCACAAAATGTTGAAAAACTTCAATTGAGCTTTTCCTCAGTTCTTTGAAATTCCTCAGTTGTTTTTCAATTTGCATTGTCTTCTCCATTTCCGTCGTTTTTCTTCATTGGCTATATATATATATATGAGTTTATGTGCTCTACAACATTCGCTTATTGCTATTTCTTCAAGTTGCTTGTTCCGCTAAGTGAATGTGATCGGACCCTTCCCCCTCTATGCTAAACTCAACCCAGTCTATTCAAAAATTCTTCATGTGCGTTCTATTTGAAACTCGTTCAAAATCTTCACTGTGTCCTTGTCAGCCGAGGAAATTGCGAACGGAACTTTAAAACCTATCTTATCTAAACTTTCGGCTTTGCCGCTCAAACCATTCCACATCCCACGACAACACTTATCTATTCACCCACGATCTCACACGATCTTCACTTCTCAGTACGTGGGTGACACATGTCAAGCAAATGAGAAGGGTCAGGGGCACGTTCGTCCAATTTCTTCGGGCGAATAGTTTTTTCACCGTGGCTATAAATACCCCTCCCTTCCTCACTTCACTTTTACTCCGCTCGTTCTCACTCCAACTCGAGCTTCTCAAACCCTAGCGCCGCCGCTACTTCATCGTTGTCGGTGAGGAAGAGCTTCACTGCCTAAACCTCATCGCCGTCGTACTCGCGCCGGCTGCGGATTTCTTCACTCCGCCGCCGCCGTAGCTGTCTTCCTCTGCCAAGTTAGGGCGTGGAAGATCTGAACTGACGAATTTCACATCTACACCTCTCAGTTCGTCATGTTCTTCGTCCAGGGTAATTAAAAGTTACTTTTACTGCCCTCTTTGATTCAAATGATAACTACAAAATCTTCAAAGGTGTTTATACTTCAAATTCATCACACACTGAACACGTCACATGTCATATGATCTTGATTCATTTCTCTGAAGCTATATTTTTCTTCAAGATTCCTCAAATGTGTGGATTTTCGATCTATACATCTCTGGAACCTAAGACAAATAACGCTTAGTGAAATTCTTCGAGACACATCTGGTCAAATTCCTCAAACTTGCTCCCTTTTTGAAAAACCTCTGAGAACGCATATGACCTCTCCATTTTCCTCGCAACTATACTCTGTTCACATGTACTCATGTCAGCTGCTGAATCACTAGGTTCTCATCAACTTAACTCATTTGCAGCGTTCCTCGAAGAAAAGTTGCATACATCTTCAGAGAATTCCATTGTTCAAATTCCTCATATGAAGAAAATGGCTGATGGAAAGAAGCCATAGAAGGGAGGAAAGAGGCTTGAGGTCAATACTGCTTTTGAGATCCCTGATGACATATACAAGGATTATTGCACTCCTGATGAGGCCACTCATGGAAAGGAAACCAAGAATGAGCACAAAGTGCGCATTCAAAGAATAGAGAGGAGATGGGCAAGAGAGTGGAGGGAGTACATGTATGTTACTCCCAAGTACATGAAGAAATTCGCTCTCAATCCTCCATGCCCAAGACCTCCGTTGGCACCTGGCCAAGAAGCAGATCCCACCAGCCTCAAGCGCGGTGAAGATTATCCTAATGAATGGGCCAAGCGCCAGGCCAAGTTGGCCAGACAAGCAAGAGAAGCAGTGAGGAAATTCAATGAAGACTCTGCTGCTGCTGCCACTACTGAGGCCTCTGCAAGCAAGCCAAAGAAGGCCATGCCAAAGAAGCCTGCTCACAAGCCAAGTGCTTCACCAGCAATGCCCTCACGGCCAAGTTCCTTAGCAATGCCCTCACGGCCAGATTCTTCAAAGCCCTCACAGCCAACTCCTCAAGCTGCTCCCACTTCAAAATCCTCAGCTCCTCCGCCAAAGTCCTCGGCTGCTCCGACCAAATCCTCAACACATGCGCATCTTGCCACATGCCAAAGGACGACGGGCATCTCTATTGCCTCAGGAGCATCTGCTAGTTCCTCAGCACCACTGCATTCTTCAACTGGTCCAACTCTGTTAAAGACCAAGGCAACTGCTGGACGAGGCTCTCGACCAAGTCCTCAAAAGAAGGAGGTCACTTTTCAAGTGTCGCCAGATGAAGACGAAGTTGATGATGATGAACTTGCAGAAATCATCAGAGACAGGCAGGTCAAGGCCGCTAGAGCCAAGGGCACAAATGTGCCTCTGCTTTTGGATCCAAAGTTGATCCTTGAGTACATTGACCTATGGCACAAGGACCCAAATACTCATATGCCTGATTTCAAGCTGACTCCTATCCAAAGTCATATGTTGACTCACTTCATACAAAGAACAAAAATGGAAGTTTGAGAAGGCCAGGAAGATCAAGAAAGCACAGTACAAAAAGGAGCGCTACCTAAAGAAAAACGTTGTCTCTATGACAACTGAAGAACTCGTCAATATACAGTCTGAGATCAAGAAACTCAGTGATGAATTTGACGCATACCATGCTGATTGGCTAGGAGCCAAGGTAGTTTTGTGAGACTCACTGACAACTTCACTTCAAATGTTGCAGTCCCAACGAAACAGGAAATTCCTCAGGCTGAAGCATCTGCTCAGCCTACCGAAGAAAATGCCAGCACCGCTGATGACAATCAGGCTGCTGAAGAAAATGCTAATTCGAGGGCTGATGACTTCATTCCAGCCATCAAAGAAACTGCCAGGGCAACCACTAGAGTCGTGCCTGAAGAAAGTGAAGACGTTAGGGCAACTGCATCAGTTGCGCCTGAAGAAATTCAACCAAATTCCGCGGCTCGTCTTGCGCCTACACCAACTTCGATCCTTCCATCTGCATCAGATGTGAAGAAGACCAAGGCTGCAGAGCGTGCAGTAGTGAAGAAAAGGAAGGCATCAACTTCATCAGATTCTTCAACCCCGAAGAAGATGAAGCCATTGACCAGCTCATTTGCCAACCCAATTGATGTTGTTCCTATCTCAACCATGCCATCAAAGGACCTTGTTCCTTTTGATGAAGAATATGTGATTCCATGTGAATCTGATGAAGAGAATCCCTTTGCTGCTTCGTCAGAGCAGTTGGATGAAGAAATTGAAGTGGATGAAATCACTTCAACCCCAATTATCTCATCGCCCATGCCTCAGTTCACTGCTGAAGAGGCCGGCGTTGAAGAAATGGGTGAAGAAGTCGATGTGGACATTAGATGCAGCACGCCAGTGCTGAATGATGACTTTTGGGAAAGTCAGCACCCCGACTCTCCTCTGTTCACACCTCTTCAACAAATTCCCCAGTCCCCAGTAACTACTGAAATCCAAATGGGACCGGAAGAACCTCGTGCAACTCCGTCCATCCATGAAGAAATTCTAGCCACTAGTGCTGATGAACATGTAAATGAAGAATTGAAGTCCCAGGCTGCCACTGAAGAAGTACCTGAAATTCTTTAGCCTGTGGAACCTGAGATTGAGATCCTTGAGGTTGTGATGCAATTGACTGACACTCGTCACCCCAAGCCAAAGGATCCCTTCTCAAAGAAACAAAAATTCAAGGCTGATGACTTCTTTGGCGAGCATGTATTCTTCACTGACTACAATCCTTATGGCCCTATTCGTCGTAGGAGGAAGCGCTTCTGGACTGCCAGCCAGGCCAATTTCTATTCTTCGCTGCTTTTCAACAAGGACAAAATCTTCTACCATGAGCATATTCCTCATGTGGACATGGAATCATTGCCTTGTTTCACTCCTGTACTCGGTGTGCTTCATGACGCAGGCCTCCTCAACTTTTGCTCTGACATTGTTGACTGGAATGAAGAGCTTATTCTTCAGTTCTATGCTACACTGCATATCACAGGTGATCCTAAAGATATCAACTCATGGGTCTTGGACTGGATGACCGATAATACTCATTATAAGGCACCGGCCTCTGAATTGCTTCATGCCCTGCCCATTAGTCCACCCAGTGAAGGAGCTCGCTACCTGTACCAAGAACCTGAACTCACTGCTCATTACATGCAAGTGTTAATGAAGCCTCTGAAGTCCGGTCAAGCCCCAAGGACCAAATTCCTCGTAAAGGACTTACTCTATGTGCCCAGAACAGTCTATCGCATTATGACGAGGATAATGAGCCCCATCAAAGGCCACGACTCATCTAATGAGGAAATAGTTGGCATCATGAAGAATCTACTATTCAACATCATTCATAGCATTCCAACCAATTATGATGATTTCTTCATGAGGACTTTGGCAAATGTTGCACTCTCTCCGTTTGAGTTGAAGCCTTATGCTCCTTGGATTATGAGATTCCTCAGAACAAGGTCTTCACTCAACTACAAGGCTGATTTTCAGAATCACATCAGCTACTTGCCCCTGATTGAAGTCCTCAAGCAGACTTTTACTTCAACTGATGAAAAGGGCAAGACACCTCTTGTCATTGATGAAGGCATTCGTCCATTGGATGGTCAGTTTCGCAAAGTTACATCTTACTCCACCAATGATGACTCTGCCACTCATGATTCTGCTGCCAATTCACCCAAGTCTACTCCTCAAGCCACAGCTCCATGTGCGATGACTGACCGTGAGCTGCTTCTTAGTCTTCACCAGAAGGTGGATCAAAATCATAAATGGGTTAAGCGTCAGTTTGGTTCTATTCTTCACAACATGACTGCTACACATAATGCAGTGAAGAAAAACCATTACTGCCTCCATGAAGTTTTCGGTCGCACCTGGGCTGTCTTATCTCATTTGTATGGTGAAGAAGATCTAAAGAAAATGGGTCTCAAGGAAGATTTTGACTGGTCTGCACCTCCTCCGAAGAAATTCAAGAAGGTCAAAGTTCCTACCTTGGTGGCCAGTTCATATTCTTCATCCCGCGACACCGACGAGTATGAAGACTGGGACGACACTGCAGCAGGCCCTACAATGACAAACGACCCCAAGATCGCTGGTGCTCCTCCGTCAACTTGATATTCTTCAGGGGCGTTTGTCCTCATTTTCAACCTTTTGGTCATTCGATGACAAAGGGGGAGAAATTTGAGTTAGTCTTCAAGCGGGTCTACTTTTATGGGCTTTTTTTCTAAGTAACAACTCTCGTTCTTTTGAAGACTTTGCTGGATCGATTTGTAATCTTAAACTCTATGGTGGCCTGATACTTTTATTGTGCTTTCCTGCATTCTTATTCCTTATTAATGTTAATGCACACATGCTGGATTACATCAGTCACCATATTTCATCATGCATTTCAAATTCTTCATATTATATGTCAATGCATGTATGAATTACAAGATATCACTACAAAAAAAATACACATCCGTGACATTTTGGGCCGAACGAAATCTTTGTCATACATATGACACTTCTACGATGATAAAAAATCATGACAAAAAGGCTTCTACTTTTATGACAAAAAATCATGACAGAAAATGGGCTTTTCATCCCAGTATCGTCATAGATGTGGTGGGCTCCTAATTCTATGACAAAAAATCATGACAGAAAATGGGCTTTTTGTCATGGGCGGGCCGGAGACGCAGCTGCATGACATTCTTTGGGCCGTCCATGATGGGAAAAACCGTGGTAGAAGCGAGGGCGAGGAAAATTTCAGGGAGTTCCCGGTTACGGTGGGAGGTCGGGGGCCGTGCGATGCGCGTTTCTCTTGTACATGTACGCGCGTGTGTGCGAGGCATTGCCTCTAACTGAACCCGAGCGAGGCGTTGGGCTCTAACTGAACCCGAGCGATTGCACTGCAGGCTATGTGATACGACCATTTTGCATCATGCTTTTATATCGATATTTATTGCATTATGGGCTGTTATTTCACATTATGTCACAATACTTATGGCTATTCTCTCTTATTTTACATGGTTTACATAAGGAGGGAGAATGCCGCCAGCTGGAATTCTGGGCTAGAAAGTAGCAAATATTAGAGACCTATTCTGCACAACTCCAAAAGTCCTGAAACTCCACGGAATACCTTATAATAAATAATGAAAAATCCTCGCCAAAGATGAAGACTAGGGGGCCCACACCCTGCTCACGAGGGTGGGGCGCCCCCCCCTAGGGCGCGCCCCTACCTCGTGGGCCCCCTGGTGGCTCTCTGATGACCATCTTCTCCTATATGAAATCTTTCGTCGAGAAAAAAATAGGAAGCAATCTTTCGGGATGAAACTCCGCCGCCACGAGGCGGAACCTTGGTGGATCCAATCTAGAGCCCCGACAGAGCTATTCTGCCGGGGAAACTTCCCTCCCGGAGGGGGAAATCATCGCCATCGTCATCACCAACACTCCTCTCATCGGGAGAGGGCAATCTCCATCAACATCTTCATCAGCACCATCTCATCTCAAAACCCTAGTTCATCTCTTGTATCCAATTCTTGTCTCCAAGTCCGGGATTGGTGCTAGTAGGTTGATAGTAGTGTTAATTACTCCTTGTAGTTGATGCTAGTTGGTTTAATTGGTGGAAGATCATATGTTCAGATCCTTTATGCATATTATTACCCCTCTGATTATGAACATGAATATGCTTTGTGAGTAGTTACGTTTGTTCTTGAGGACAAGGGAGAAGTCTTGCTATTAGTAGTCATGTGAATTTGGTATTCGTTCGATATTTTGATGAGATGCATGTTGTCTAGCCTCTAGTGGTGTTATGTGAACGTCGACTACATAACACTTCACCATTATTTGGGCCTAGAGGAAGGCATTGGGAAGTAATAAGTAGATGATGGGTTGCTAGAGTGAAAGAAGCTTAAACCCTAGTTATGTGTTGCTTCGTAAGGGGCTGATTTGGATCCATATGTTTCATGCTATGGTTAGGTTTACCTTAATACTTTTGTTGTAGTTGCGGATGCTTGCAATAGAGGTTAATCATAAGTGGGATGCTTGTTCAAGTAAGAACAACACCCAAGCATCGGTCCACCCACATGTCAAATTATCAAAGTACCGAACGCGAATCATATGAGCATGATGAAAACTAGATTGACGATATTCCCATGTGTCCTCGGGAGCGCTTTTCCTTATATAAGAGTTTGTCTAGGCTTGTCCTTTGCTACAAAAAGGATTGGGCCACCTTGCTGAACTTTATTTACTTTTGTTACTTGTTGCTCGTTACAAATTATTTTATCACAAAACTATCTGTTACCACTTATTTCAGTACTTGCGAAGAATACCTTGCTGAAAACCGTTTATCATTTCCTTCTGCTCCTTGTTGGGTTCGACACTCTTACTTATAGAAAGGACTACGATAGATCCCCTATACTTGTGGGTCATCAAGACTCTTTTCTGGCGCCGTTGCCGGGGAGTGAAGCGCCTTTGGTAGGTGGAATTTGGTAAGGAAAAATTTATATAGTGTGCTGAAATTTATTGTCACTTGTTACTATGGAAAGTAATCCTCTTAGGGGCTTGTTCGGGGTATCTTCACCCCGACCAGTAGAGAAAAGAGTTGCTCCTTAACCTACTGAATCTACTGAAAATGAATATGAAAATGAAATTCCTTATGAGTATCCTTTGGGTATGATAGAAAAACTGCTAGCTAATCCTTTTACAGGAGATGGAACAAAGCATCCTGATGAACAACTAATATATGTGGATGAAGTTTGTGGATTATTTAAGCTTGCAGGTATACCCGATGATGTTGCTAAGAAGAAGATCTTCCCTTTATCTTTGAAGGGAGACGCATTGATATGGTATAGGCTATGTGATGATACTAGATCATGGAACTATAGAAGATTGAAATTGGAATTTCATCAAAAGTATTACCCTATGCATCTTGTTCATCGTGATCGCAATTATATATATAATTTTTGGCCTCGCAATGGAGAAAGCATCACTCAAGGTTGGGGGAGGCTTAAATCAATGTTATATTCATGCCCCAATCATGAGCTCTCAAGAGAAATGATTATTCAAAATTTTTATGCTCGGCTTTTTGATAACAATCGCACCATGCTTGATACTTGTTGTGCTGGCTCTTTTATGATGAAGACTGTTGAATTCAAATGGGATTTATTGGATAGAATTAAATGCAACTCTGAATATTGGGACCTCGACAATGGTAAGGAGTCAGGTATGACACCTAAGTTTGATTGTGTTAAATCTTTTATGGATACCGATATTTTCCGTAAGTTTAGCACTAAATATGGACTTGATTCTAAGATAGTAGCTTCTTTCTGTGAATCTTTTGCTACTTATGTTGATCTCCCTAAGGAGAAGTGGTTTAAATATCATCCTCCCATAGAAGTAAATATAGCTGCACCTATTAAAGTTGAAGAAAATACTTATAATGATCCTATTGTTCCTACTTCTTATGTTGAGAAACCACCTTTCCCCGTTAGAATAAAGGATCATGCTAAAGCTTCAACTGTGGTTCGTAAAAGCAATATTAAAACATATACACCTCCTGAGCAAGTTAAGGTTGAACCTAATATTGCTATTGTTAAAGAGCTCTTGTCTAATAATATTGATGGGCATGTTATTCAGTTCTGCGGTGAAACTGCTAGAATTGCTAAACCTTGTACTAAAGATAAACATAGACCTATGGTAGGCGTGCCTGTTATTTCTGTTAAAATAGGAGATCATTGTTATCATGGCTTATGTGATATGGGTGCTAGTGCTAGTGTTATACCTTATGACTTGTATAAAGAAATCAAGCATGAGATTGCACCTGCTGAGTTAGAAGATATTGATGTCACAATTAAACTTGCTAATAGAGATACTATTTCATCAATGGGAATTGTTAGAGATGTTGAAGTCTTGTGCGGGAAAACTAAATATCCTGCTGATTTTCTTGTTCTTAGTTCCCCACAAGATAGCTTTTGTCCCATTATATTTGGTAGACCCTTCTTGAATACAGTTAATGCTAGGATAGACTGCGAAAAGAATGTTGTTACTATTGGCTTGGATGATATGACTCATGAGTTTAATTTCTCTAAATTTAGTAAACAACACCGTGAAGAAGAATTGCCTAGTAAGGATTAAATTATTGGTCTTGCTTCTATTGCGTACCTCCTAGTGATCCTTTAGAACAATATTTGCTAGATCATGAGAATGATATGTTTATGAATGAAAGAAGGGAAATAGATGAAGTGTTCTTTAAACAGGAACCTATGCTGAAACACAATTTGCCTGTTGAAATCCTAGGGGATCCCCCTCCACCTATGGGTGATCCTGTGTTTGAGCTTAAATTGTTGCCTGATAATCTTAAATATGCTTATCTTGATGAAAAGAATATATATCATGTTACTATTAGTGCTAACCTTTCAGAGCATGAAGAAGAAAGATTATTGAAAACTCTGAAGAAGCACCGTGCTGCTATTGGATATACTCTTGATGATCTTAAGGGCATTAGTCCCATTCTATGTCAACATAAAATAAATTTGGAAGCAGATGCCAAACCAGTTCATGATCCTCAACGATGTCTGAATCCTAAAATGAAAGAAGTGGTAAGAAAAGAAATACTAAAGCTTCTGGAGGCAGGTATAATTTATCCCATTGCTGATAGTCAGTGGGTAAGTCATGTTCATTGTGTCCCTAAGAAGGGAGGTGTTACTGTTGTTCCTAATGATAAAGATGAATTGATTCCATAAAGAATCATTACAGGTTATAGGATGGTAATTGATTTCTTCAAATTAAATAAGGCTACTAAGAAAGATTATTACCCCTTACCTTTTATCGACCAAATGCTAGAAAGATTATGCAAACATACACATTACTGCTTTCTAGATGGTTATTCTGGTTTCTCTCAAATACCTGTGTCGGCTAAATATCAATCAAAGACTACTTTTACATGCCCTTTTGGTACTTTTGCTTACAGACATATGCCTTTTGGTTTATGTAATGCACCTGCTACCTTTCAAAGATGCATGATGGCTATATTCTCTGACTTGTGTGAAAAGATTTGTGAGGCTTTCATCGATGACTTTTCCGTCTATGGATCTTCTTTTGACGATTGCTTGAGAAATCTTGATCGAGTTTTGCAGAGATGTGAAGAAACTAATCTTGTCTTGAATTGGGAAAAGTGCCACTTTATGGTTAATGAAGGTATTGTCTTGGGGCATAAAGTTTCCGAAAGAGGTATTGAAGTTGATAAATCCAAGGTTGATGCTATTGAAAAGATGCCATGTCCCAAGGACATCAAAGGTATAAGAAGTTTCCTTGGTCAAGTCGGATTTTATAGGAGGTTCATTAAGGACTTCTCAAAAATTTCTCGGCCTCTGACTAATTTATTACAAAAAGATATACCATTTGTCTTTAATGATGATTGTGTAGAGGCATTTGAAATACTTAAGAAAGCATTAGTCTCTGCACCTATTGTTCAGCCACCTGATTGGAATTTACCCTTTGAAATTATGTGTGATGCTAGTGATTATGTTGTAGGTGCTGTTCTAGGGCAAAGAGTTGATAAGAAATTAAATGTTATCCATTATGCTAGTAAGACTCTAGACAATGCTCAAAGAAATTATGCTACTACTGAAAAAGAACTTTTAGCAGTTTTATTTGCTTGTGATAAGTTCAGATCTTATATTGTTGATTCTAAAGTAACTATCCACACTGATCATGCTACTATTAAATATCTTATGGAGAAGAAAGATGCTAAACCTAGACTTATTAGATGGGTTCTCTTGCTACAAGAATTTGATTTGCATATTGTTGATAGAAAAGGAGCTGAGAACCCCGTTGCAGACAACTTATCTAGGTTAGAGAATGTTCTTGATGACCCACCACCTATTGATGATAGCTTTCCTGATGAGCAATTAAATGTCATAAGTACTTCTCGTAGTACCCCTTGGTATGCTGATTATGCTAATTACATAGTTGCTAAATTTATACCACCTAGCTTCACATACCAACAAAAGAAAAAGTTCTTCTATGATTTGAGACATTACTTTTGGGATGACCCACATCTTTATAAAGAAGGAGTAGATGGTGTTATTAGACGTTGTGTACCTGAGCATGAACATGAACAGATCCTACGCAAGTGCCACTCTAAAACTTATGGAGGACACCACGCGGGAGATAGAACTGCACATAAGGTATTGCAATCCGGTTTTTATTGGCCTACTCTCTTCAAAGATGCCCGTAAGTTTGTCCTATCTTGTGATGAATGTTAAAGAATTGGTAATATTAGTAGACGTCAAGAAATGCCTATGAACTATTCACTTGTTATTGAACCGTTTGATGTTTGGGGCTTTGATTATATGGTACATTTTCCTTCCTCTCATGGTTATACACATATTTTAGTTGCTGTTGATTACGTTACTAAGTGGGTAGAAGCTATTCCAACTAGTAGTGCTGATCATAACACTTCTATTAAAAAAGAAGTTATTTTTCCTAGGTTTGGAGTCCCTAGATATTTAATGACTGATGGTGGTTCTCATTTTATTCATGGTGCTTTCCGTAAAATGATTGCTAAATATGACGTCAATCATAGAATTGCATCTCCATATCACCCACAGTCTAGTGGTCAAGTAGAATTGAGTAATAGAGAACTTAAATTAATTTTGCAAAAGACTGTCAATAGGTCTAGAAAGAATTGGTCCAAGAAACTTGATGATGCATTATGGGCCTATAGAACTGCATATAAAAATCCTATGGGGATGTCTCCGTATAAAATGGTTTATGGAAAAGCATGTCACTTACCTCTCGAACTAGAACACAAGGCTTATTGGGCTATTAAAGAGCTCAACTATGATTTCAAACTTGCCGGTGAAAAGAGGCTATTTGATACTAGCTCTCTTGATGAATGGAGAACCCAAGCTTATTAAAATGCCAAGTTGTTTAAAGAAAAGGTTAAAATATGGCATGACAAAAGGATACAAAAGCGTGAGTTTAATGTAGGTGATTATGTATTGCTATACAAATCTCGTTTATGATTTTTTGCAGGGAAACTTCTCTCTAAATGGGAAGGCCCCTATGTTATCGAGGAGGTCTATCATTCTGGTGCCATAAAAATCAACAACTTCGAAGGCACATATCCGAAGGTGGTAAATGGTCAAAGAATCAAACACTATATCTCAGGTAATCCCATAAATGTTGAAAACAATATTATTGAAACCGTAACCCCAGAGGAATACATAAGGGACACTTTCCAGAACGTTTCAGACTCCAAAAAGGAATAGGTATGTGGTACGGTAAGTAAACCGACTCCAAAACAATTTTTAAGGCAATATTTCTCCGTTTTGGAATTTTTAGAAAAATAGAAAATTAAGTAGCAGTCTGGGAAGGACACGAGGGCCCCACGAGGGTGGAGGGCGCGCCCTATCCCCCTGGGCGCGCCCCCCTACCTCGTGAGCTCCTCGTGTGCCTTCCGGACTCTGCTTTCTTGCACGATACGTATTTTGTTCAGTAAAAATTCACTATATAATCTCCCGGGGGTTTTGACTCCCGTATCACGCAAAAATTCCCTGTCTTTGTTTCGAGCTATTTTCTGTCAGGGTTGTCAAGGCCAGGCACTATGTCATCTCCCTCCTCCTCCCACCACGAGGGCAACGATGCTTGGCTAATGAAGATAGAGCTGAAGAGAGAAGAACCTATGGAGATCAACAAGGATGAAGGGATCAAGAAGGACATGCAGGACCAAGTTCCAGCAACAGAAGGCACCCTTCAACTGGATCATAATCTTCTTACCCCTATAGAAATCGAAGCTTTCAAGATGATTGAGTTGGCTCGTATACAAAATAAGTATCGCACACGTGAAAATATTTTGTTGAAGGAGCATATGATCGCACTCAAGGGCATTATCCGCAAGTTAGACGACCCCCTACGCTCGATGTGCGACTATCCGCCATCAACAACACCTCCACCTCCTTCACCAACCAACGAGATATAATAACATGGGTATGGGCACTCCCCTTGGCAACTTCCAAGCTTCGGGGAGGTGCCCCAGTATCGTATCACAATCAAAACTCCTATCTTTACCGTTTTCCTTAATTCGATCCTATTAGTAGTATTTTGATCTAGTAGAATAAAGTTTATGGCATGATCTAGTTGTGAGTTTTGCTTTATTATCCTTCTATGTAAGCGAGTTTGTGAGCTATATAATAAAGATTAGTGTTGAGTCAAGGGCTTGATTTCCTTGCTATGATCTTGGGTGAATAAAAGAAAAGAGAAAAAGAATAAGAAGAAACAAAAGTTCATATTGATCTTATTGATAGTAATGACTTCACATAGAAAGAGTGTGATGATTAAAAGTTGTTGGGAGTTGGCAGACATAGCTTTGGTCATCGTTGCAATTAATAGGAAGTAATAAGGAAAGAGAGGTTTCACATATAAATATACTATCATTGACATCTTTTATGATTGGGAACACTCATCAAAATATGACATGCTAAAGAGTTGATGTTGGACAAGGAAGACAACGTAATGGGTTATGTTTTCTTATATCTAAGATCAAGTATGTTGTCATGGATCACCCAACATGTTGAGCTTGCCTTTCCCCCTCATGCTAGCCAAATTCTCAACACCAAGTAGAGATACTACTTGTGCTTCCAAATACCCTTAAACCAGTTTTTCCATGAGAGTCCACCATATCTACCTATGGATTGAATAAGATCCTTCAAGTAAGTTGTCATCGGTGCAAAGCAATAAAAATTTCTCTCTAAATATGTATGATTGATTGGTGTGGGTGAAATAAGCTTTATACGATCTTGTGATGTGGAAGTGATAAAAGTGACGGACTGCATAATAAAGGTTCATATCACAAGGGGCAATATAAAGTGACGTTCTTTCGCATTAAGGTTTTGTGCATCCAACCATAAAAGCGCATGGCAACCTCTGCTTCCCTCTGCGAAGGGCCTATCTTTTATTATTATCTTCTACCTTATGCAAGTGTCATGGTGATGTTCACCTTTCCTTTTTCATTTTATCCTTTGGCAAGCCCGGCATGTTGGAAAGAACCTGATAGGTATATCAAATTGGATGTAGGGAGGCATGAGTTATTATTGTTGACATTACCCTTGAGGTAAAAGGTTGTGGGGCGAAACTATAAGCCCCTATCTTTCTCTGTGTCTGATTAGAACTCCGTAACCACAAGTATTGCGCGAGTGTTAGCAATTATGAAGGACTAGATGATAGTTGAGTATGTGGACTTGCTTTTTAGCTCTGACATAGACAATTTCTGATGTTATGATAAATTGCAATTGCTTCAATGACTGAGGTTATAGTTTGTTGGTTCTCAATAAGGTTTTTGATTCATACTTTTGCATTGTGAATAGATCATCACTTGAACATAAGTAATCATATGACAATATCTATGTATGTTGCTGTTATGAGAATAATCATGATGCCCTCATGTCCGTATTTTATTTTTATCGACGTCTCTACCTCTAAACATGGGGACATATTTTTTGTTATCGGCTTTCGCTTGAGGACAAGCGAGGTCTAAGCTTGGGGAGTTGATACGTCCATTTTGCATGATGCTTTTATATCGATATTTATTGCATTATGGGATGTTATTTCACATTATATATGTCACAATACTTATGGCTATTCTCTCTTATTTTACAAGGTTTACATAAGGAGGGAGAATGCCGGCAGCTGGAATTCTGGGCTGGAAAAGGAGCAAATATTAGAGACCTATTTTGCCCAAATCCAAAAGTCCTGAAACTCCACGGAATACCTTATAATAAATAATGAAAAATCCTCACCAATGATGAAGACTAGGGGGCCCATACCCTGCTCACGAGGGTGGGGCGCCCCCCTAGGGCGCGCCCCCTACCTCGTGGGCCCCCTGGTGGCTCTCCGATGACCATCTTCTCCTATATGAAGTCTTTCGTCGAGAAAAAAAAGGAAGCAACCTTTCGGGACGAAACTCTGCCGCCACGAGGCGGAACCTTGGCGGATCCAATCTAGAGCTTCGGCAGAGCTTTTCTGCCGGGGAAACTTCCCTCCCGGAGGGGGAAAATCATCGCCATTGTCATCACCAACGCTCCTCTCATCGGGAGAGGGCAATCTCCATCAACATCTTCATCAGCACCATGTCATCTCAGAACCATAGTTCATCTCTTGTATCCAACTCTTGTCTCCAAGTCCGGGATTGGTGCTAGTAGGTTGCTAGTAGTGTTAATTACTCCTTGTAGTTGATGCTAGTTGGTCTAATTGGTGGAAGATCATGTGTTCAAATCCTTTATGCATATTATTACCGCTCTGATTATGAACATGAATATGCTTTGTGAGTAGTTACGTTTGTTCCGGAGGACAAGGGAGAAGTCTTGCTATTAGTAGTCATGTGAATTTGGTATTCGTTCGATATTTTGATGAGATGCATGTTGTCTAGCCTCTAGTGGTGTTATGTGAACGTTGACTACATAACACTTCACCATTATTTGGGCCTAGAGGAAGGCATTGGGAAGTAATAAGTAGATGATGGGTTGCTAGAGTGACAGAAGCTTAAACCTAGTTTATGCGTTGCTTCGTAAGGGGCTGATTTGTATCCATATGTTTCATGCTATGGTTAGGTTTACCTTAATACTTTTGTTGTAGTTGCGGATGCTTGCAATGGAGGTTAATCATAATTTGGATGCTTGTTCAAGTAAGAACAGCACCCAAGCACCGGTCCACCCACATGTCAAATTATCAAAGTACCGAACGCGAATCATATGAGCGTGATTAAAACTAGCTTGACGATATTCCCATGTGTCCTCGGGAGCGCTTTTCCTTATATAAGAGTTTGTCCAGGCTTGTCCTTTGCTACAAAAAGGATTGGGCCACCTTGCTGCACTTTATTTAATTTTGTTACTTGTTGCTCGTTACAAATTATCTTATCACAAAACTATCTGTTACCACTTATTTCAGTACTTGCAGAGAATACCTTGCTGAAAACCGTTTATCATTTCCTTCTGCTCCCCGTTGGGTTTGACACTCTTACTTATCGAAAGGACTAGGATAGATCCCCTATACTTGTGGGTCATCACTACGCGTTACTGAACCCGAGCGATCGATCGATGGGTGTTAACTGAACCCGATCGAGCGATTCCTTCACTACTGCTGCTAATTGAAGTCGACCGATTGGATGAACAGTGAGCGT
>NC_041380.1:422200592-422271467 GCF_002162155.2 Triticum dicoccoides
TGGATGAGCTATGAGCGGTGGCATTGCCTCTAGATGAACAGGACCCTGTGGTGTGGTGGAGGGCTGGATGAACAGTAGACGGTGGAGGGGTGCTCGTGGAGGGGTGGTTGAACATGCCCCCGTGGTGTGGAGGGCTAGATGAACAGTAGATGGTGGAGGGCTGGTTGAACAATAGCCGGTGGAGTAGTGCACGGTGGAGGCTGGATGAACAGGAGCGCGTGGAGGCTGGAGGAGGTCGACGGTAGCCCGTGGAGGCTGGAGGAGGTCGACAGTGGAGATGAACAGTATCCCGTGGAGTCCCGTTTTGCGGTACGCCATACCCCTCCTGATGAACAGGACCCCTGTTTCGACCGTAGGAGGTCCATTTCATCCATTTTGCAGTACGCCACACCCCTCCCGATCAACAGGACCGCCCTTTCGACCGTAGGAGGTCCATTTCCTCCATTTTGCGGTACGCCACACCCCTCCCGATCATAAGGACCCCCGTTTTGACCGTAGGAGGTCCGTTTCCTCCGTTCTGCAGTACGCTAGGCCTCGTTTCCATCGCCATTCCGTCCAAGCCCTCCCGATGAACATGACCACACATTCCATTCCGACCCAACCGGTTGGCTCCAACGCGTTCCGTTGCCTCCCGATGAACACGACGCATTTCGTGGCCTCCCCATGAACATGACGCTTTCCATTGCCTCCCCATGAACATGACGCATTCTATTGCCTCCCCATGAACACGACGATGACGTTGTTTCTTCGTTCCGATCCAGCCATGTACACGAGCCCTGGTCCTACGTATGCGCGAGTAGGCGTTCGAGACCCCACCCATATGTACACATACGTGGCCGTATTTTCTTTCTTGCACCCTGGCCGCTGTACGTACGTGTACATGCTACGTGCGCACCTCTACTACGACACGTGCGCCCCTCTACTACGACACGTGCGCGCCTCTACATCGACCAGTATGTACGTACACGTTCGCGACCAGAATGACAATGCTACGTATGCTTTGACCAGGTGGGTCCCGACTGTCAGGCACTTCCTTTCCTGTGAAGATGTAGCTGGTGGGTTCCAGTAGTCAGGGGGGCTAATCATTTTGTTTTTTTGCCCGGACGCACTTCCTTGCGTGCGAAGTTGTAGCTACTGGGTCCCAGCAGTCAGGGGGTGAATCGTTTTTTTGCTCAGACGCACTTCCTTGCGTGCGAAGGTGTAGCTGGTGGGTCCCAGCAGTCGGGGGGCGAATCATTTTTTTTGGATGCACTTCCTTGCGTGTGAAGATGTAGCTCATGGGTCCCAGCAGTTAGGGGGCGAATTGTTTTTTCCTGGATGCACTTCCTTGCGTGCGAAGATGTAGCTCGTGGGTCCCAGCAGCCAGGGGGTGAATCATTTTTTCACGAAGTACGGTGGCCCGTCCGGTGGGTCCCCGCTGTCAGGTGGAGGAATATTTATTTTGCGTGCAATAAGGATCCACTTCCTTGCGGCTGTCGTGGACCCAGCTATCAGCCTCTCCACGTATAGTCCACGTCCGATGGAAATCGTTCCTTGACCACGTTGACCACGCTGCGCCGAGAGCACCAGGGCGGTGGATGACGGTGAGGCCTAGGAAGGGGATGACGCGGAGCCGGGGAAGACGCGGTAGTGGATGCACACGCAGAGAGGAGTACGAGGGTTCACTGGTTCGGCTGTGCTGCCGTCGCCGCAGAATAACAGGGGGTGTGGGTGAGTGGAGGGATGGCCTGGCTAGTGGTGGGAGTAGTAGGGGGCGCTGAGGCCTCCGCAGCAGCACGGCCGACCACGGGAGACAGGAGCAGGCGGCATGACCGGTGCTGCTTTGGGCGGCTGGAGCAAAAGAAGACCAGAGGTTGAAGAAGCACGATGGCCGTTGGATGGACATCGTACGGTCACTGCAGCCAGAATCGTTTATATTGACTAAGTTGACAAAGCCCTTGGTACGTCAACTTAGTAGGCCCACAGGTCAGCTTTCGAAATGGTGCGCCCCAGATGTCAGGGGGACGAACCATTTTTTGGGCGGGTGACGCTAAAATATCCAAGATTGAAGAAGAAGCACGGCATCTGTTGGATGGACATCCAACGGCCACTGCTACTAGAACCGTGTGTTGACTATAACGCGTCAACTCTATTTTTTTAAGGGACGCGTCAACTTAGTAAGGCCAGAAGTGTGTGTCAGAGAACTTATAGCCCATTTGAGATTTGTAAGAATGTGTAGCCCATTTTTGAATTCTAATGGAATTTACTACAGTCCATTTACAGTTTGTTAAAAGTACAGACCATTTCAACCAACCGTTCAAAATAGAATTCAATAAAATTTCCCACATTTTGATGGGATCCGAAATATTTTTATCCCGAAATTTCTATTCAGATTAAATACAATTTCAATATAAATTTATATTACGTAAAAATCCAACGAAACATTGCACTCGCAACAATTAATGAAATTAAAATTTTCAATATCCAAAAATAATATTTTATAAAGTAATCACGTGTTTGGTGCATTTTTTATAATTACTGCCCAGTTTTTATAATTACATCCCATTTATTATTTCTTAAAGCTCATTTTCTTGTTAAGCCTAATGCATCCCTCCTAGGAAAGATTTGCAGCCTAGCAGGGCGGAGAATAACAACTTGACCTTGCCTGGGTATTCCTAAAAAAAGTATAGCTGAGCTAGCCATTTTCAACTTGAAAAAAATTAATATCTGGGCTGGATATCTGGCCTGGGCTAGAAGGGCCACAGCCCGCCCAGTTAACACCTGCAGCGATGTTTTCGTTGTTGTTCAGAGGAGAAAAATTAATATATGGGCTAAACATCGAAAAACTCTGCAGTGCTCACACCTCAAAAACACAAATACTGCTCGAGCTGCTTGGTCCCAGCTGTGGCCGCTTCTTGTGCAATTCTCTCGTTTATTGACTACTCCCTCCTTTCCGGTTTATAAGGCTCAATTCAAAAATCTCACTAACCAAGGTAGATGATGAGTGGTGGAATATTTTTTGTAGTTTGCAAAAGCACCCAATTAATGCTCTTGTTTTCCTCGAAAAATTATGTTTACGAATGCATTAATTGCAATGCATGCATGCATAAAGCGCATGCATTGGTCAGTTTTCTCTTAATACTTGCATGCAATGATTTAATGCACCTTGAAGTCTGAACATGTGATGGGGAACAACCAAATTGAGCCTTATAAAATGGAAAAACTAAAATTTTGAGATAAGCCCTATAAACCGGAAAGGAGGGAGTACTACATAGGTTGACAATGGTGTGGGACCATGATGTCATGAAACCAAGAGGAAGCAAAATAAATTAGAGGTATATATATATAGTGTTACTATTCATCAACCAGGGTGTAGAATAAGTTATTCTTCACCCGAGGTAATCTTACGATCATTTCATAATTAAATTACATTTCAAATTCAAATTGTTACATTCCTATTGATTCACTACGTAAAATTTGACATAAGAAAATAAAAATATAGGTCATAAGACAAGAAAATTTGTAGTTTATGTGTATTTTAGACTATGTTTTTATGTTTGTAATTTTACATAACCTAAAATATTTTTTACGGTGATTATATATTTTCTTACGGTCCATTTTTGCGTCGGAAATAAGACAAAACTTACGGAACGTAAATTTACGGTGCATTGATGGTAAAATAGAGGGGGGGGGGGTGAAGAATAACTATGCCTCACCCAGGGTGACGAATAGCACGTCCCAATGGAGAACATGGTAGTCGATGATCCGGTGCCAACACCCTACTCCGCGCCATCCTCGCCGGTGCATTGCACCATGACCATCGGCGAGGCCCGTGCCCAATATATGGACATGGTGAGGCAGATGCGTGAGGAGCAGTTCCGGGAGGCGCAGGCCGACGCCGCCTACAACCACCATCTCCTCGAGGAGCACCTGCAGGCGGAGGAGCAAATCACCGCGGAGCGGGAGGAGTGGGCGGAGCAGGAGGCGTTGCTCGACTCGTACCGCTCCGCCCGCAAGGGCTGCCTTGAGCGCTGGCGGTACCGCATGCAGGTGGTGGAGGCTGCGGCCGCCTACAAAGAGGCTAGCAAAGAGGGAGATGAAGCGGGTGAGGCGCTGTTTGGTGAGACCGAGGACGAGGCAGAGGACAATGCCGGCTCCGACGAGTCCCCGCGTCACTAGCGTCGACGAGGCCCTGCTCAGCCGAGGCCCAGCGGCGCCAACAACGAGGCAGAGGACACCACCGGCTCTGCCGAGGCCCCACCCCACCAAAATCGAGGCAAAGGACATCGTCGGCTCCGCCGAGGCCCCGCCACACAGAAAACAAGGAAGAGTAGAACACGGTAGGTCGCCGCCGCTCGGGTCCAAGTAAGGCCACTGCTGCTACCCTCCGGTTGAAGCCAAGCTAGGCGGGTTGACCATTGACGGCCGGTTAGCTTCTTGGCGGCGACGTGGAGTTGGAGAGCTGCGCTGGAGAAGAACGCTGCGTCTACTTAACTGCTGGTGCAGTTGGCTGACTGACACATGGGCCCAACAGGCCACATGTCATTTACGCAACTGCACCTGTAGTTAAGTCATTGAAGCTTCTGTTCGGCTCAGCGGGACACAGGTGGGTAGCTTCGGTTAATTAATTATACCTCCAGCGCACCCCTTTTTAGTTGAAGAATGTATGAAATGTAATGAGATCCGGCATGTTTATATGAAATCCGACCGTGTATGAATGAATTTATTTCGATTAGTTCGAATTCCTGTATCACTGGCATTGGATGAACATGCAAAACAATACGTACTAGCATTATTCCCAGGGTGATCACCTCGTTTGCAGCAGTTTCACATGTACTCCCTTCGGTCCTTTCTAGTCTGCATACAAGTTTTGTCTGTAGTCAAAGTATCTCTACTTTGACCAATCTTGTACAAAAAAGTATGCACTTTCACAATGTGCGAAGTAAAAAGGAACAGAAGGAGTACAAAGAGTTTGAGAAGCTTTTTAGTGTTTATGTACATTGCAATCAAACACACAGGCCTGGCAATTCATAGAGAACATTCAAAACAATCGATGATTATGCATCTCAGCGACTCACATGTTAGAGGCAATATTTACTTCACAACTAAAGAATAAAGAAAAAAATGATCGACGCTACTGACAGCAAAGGGCGTCCCATTCAAAAATATCAAACACATGTCTTGCTAAAATCAATGAGCAAAATTTGACAAGGTAGTCCCATTCCAAAATATCAAATGCCTACGATTGTGGAATGGGCAGGGTTTGCCATTAGTCCGGACATTGACATGCCACCTCGTGCTAAATAAACCAGCTGTTCTTTTTGTGCAGCTCCACCAAAATCAACCAAATTCACGCGTAGCTTCGATGATTTCACCCTTATATGTTGCAACGCCTTGAACTTATCGGCACCTCCTTTCTTGTGGTGGAAATGAATGATTCGATGTATTCATGAACATTTTGTGCAGTTTCCATTGAAATCAAGCTGAGCACCCCTGTTTGCACAAATACAAAAAAGTGATTAGTATAAAGCAAACTGTACTATGAATTGACAGTTTCAACAGGCACATACATGGTCCATGTAGAGCACACTTTTAAAAAAATGGAACTCACCAGAAAGAATCCTAGAACAACATTGTACTCGCGCATCACAGCAAAAAAATGGAGATTTGTCAGTCCTTCTGAGCTGAAGTTAGTTTGGTCTTGTGGGGATTAATGTAACCATCCTTCAACTGCTCCTTCTGATGAGAAGATAGACATGGCTTCTTCATCCTGGCATAATCGGAACTAGTCACTTCACGTACTCCATATTCTTCTTCAGAGGAAGATCATCTTGTTGTGCAAAGATAAGAGGACTACTAAATGCTAGCATCCCTGTTTGCTCGAAAAAAGGAAAGGAAATATTTAAAACAGCACAGATGAAGCACTTCTCAAGGACAATACCACTTTTTCATCACAGTATCTAAACAGTAGCACAACACCAATAGAGATGACAAAGCTCAATCATATGGATGAAATCAGTGGGCGAGTACCAACCTTTGTCAGGAGGCTTATTGTGTAGAGCATACAGATGAAGCACTTCTCCGGAACCATCTGTTGCTATCTACAGTGGTGGCCATGCTTAATATATACTCCTCGATTAGTTTAATGTTTCCAACATCTTCTTGTGCAGTTCCACTAAAATATATGGTATCTTCAAAGAAGATCCCTGTTTGCACAAGTTGAGATAATTACATATTACATTAAGAGTGGCATCAAATCAGTGGCAAAACAATTGCTTGTTCCAGCCATAGCAATAAATTAAGATGCAAAACTATATCATTACTTGTGTCATCATAGTTCTAGTGCTTCATTACAACACCGGGAGTTGATTTTTGTTTTTCTTCCACTTGTTCTTCCCCTTCATCACTTGGTTCAATAACAGACAAGCTTCACCTTCAATGTAAGATTTGGCATGTCAATTAGGGAGCACAAGTATAGTACTAAACTTAATTTTCCGATGAAAGTGGCAAAATACAGGCCAGCAGTTGTGAAATATCCTTGTCTTACCTCAATGGTATATTACAGTGCACATACAGATTGGACGTCTTGTCTCCATTTGTGCATTTCACTAAAATCAAGCAACATTATCGTACAAGTAGCACAACATATGAAAGCACACTGCAGAATCATGTGAAAGAAGGCTAGTACTGACCTCTCATGATGCGGAATTCAAACAACTCACAAGAAGAAGATCTGAACCAAATTTGCCTTAACGGATAGGAAGTAAGATCTCCTCTTGTGCAGTTCCACTAAGATCAAGCAATCAAGCAACGTTGTCGGTGTGACATTTTGGTTGAACTGCACAAAACACTCTTAAAACAAAAGTGTTTTGTGCAGTGCAACAATAGGTCACAATGGCAACGAGGTGAAGTAGATAACCCTGTTTACACAAAGGTGCAAAGGAAACAATTAGTGGTCAATAACGGTGGATGACACAGAAGCCAACAAAAAGCAGCATCTACCTTATCTAAATGGGAAAGAAAGCAAGACAGTAGCATTTCACAAACGGTGGCATTGATTAATATTAACATAGAGATTATATTAACAATAAAATTCATTAAACATGTAATTTGCTTTTAACTGTGGCATTGCATCAATTTTCCAGTGACATTATTAGAGGGTGTTTGTTTACAGGGACATTTTGGTGTAGGGACTAAAAAAACTCCGTGTCAGTCCCATCTAAACCAAACAGGAGGGACTTTTAGGGACTAAAAGTGGGCATTTGGGACTAAAGAAAGAAGACCCCGAGGGAGTCTTTTTGGGACTTTTTCCAACAGTTGCCCCTGCCACGCATCGCACCTTGTCTCTATTAGTTCATTACTAGGGGTAACATGGTCTTTTAGCATGTCATTTAATAACCTCTAGTCCATGTTTAGTCCCTGGAACCAAGCAGGTAGGGACTAGGTAGTTTTTAACCAAACAGGGCCTTAGATTAACAATAGCTAACGAGTTGCACGGGACAGTGGACGCACCAGCACCATGTGCATCTACCGATGTACTATGGTCATGCACAGTCTATTGCAACAAAGAACAAACAATCAAGGAGCATATTTGTGTTGGTCCCAGTTTTGTTATCTTTAGACACCTTTCCCTATGTGAGCGCAACAAATCTAGTCCTGCTCAAACTCTACAGCCTTGTCCCTTCCTTTCCTTTTTGAACTAGTACTTTCGCCCCTTCCTTTCCTCTTTGAACCACGTCCTAGATTTATGCGATACAACTTTCCCCACTACTTTCCCCCATTCCTTTCCTCTTTGAACCACATCTTAGATTCATGTTATACAACTTTCCCCCTTCATTTCCTCTTTGAACCACGTCCTAGATTCATGCTATATACAACTTTTCCCACTACTTTCCCCCACTCCTTTCCTCTTTGAACCACATCCCAGATTCATGGTATACATGCAGCTAGAGCAATGAATGTGGAGTAAGTAAATTATACTTTAAGGTTCTTGGGGCGTGGTTCGGTGGGCGACGGGACGGCGACGAAGAAGAAGGGGTCGGAGGCCATCCCGCGTCGCCGCTGGGTGTAAAGTGAACAGCTGCGCGGGTAGTCCCTCGCTGACGGCGACATCATTAAGCCTCCTTCCCTTCCCGGCGGACGGATCCTGCCGGCTCTTTGAGTAGCAGTGAGGTGAGAGAGAGGCCAACGAAGTCTTGTTTAGATCTGGAGAGGGCGAGAGAGTGTGAAGAGAGCAACAACTCCCTCCGTTCCAAATTACTCATCGAAGAAATGGTTGTATCTAGAACTAAAATACATCGAGATACATCCATACCTGCGACAAGTAATTCGGAACGGAGGGAGAGGGCGAGAGAGTGTGAAGAGAGCAACTACAAGCACTGAGGCTCCAGCGTGTATATATATACTTGAGAGAGAGTGTGAAGCGTGCAAACCCTAGAAAACATTTTGACCAGTCAAAGAATCCTCCTGGCACAATTTATGCTCAAGTGTAGTTATCGAACCTGAGACCTCAAGTTAGAAGGTGCAACGGGACCAAGGTGCGTGTGTGTGTGTGTGTGTGTGTGTGTGTTTGTGTTTAACAACATGTGTGTGTTAGAGAGAGCGACAAATCGACCTAATCCTATAGAGAGATGTTGTGTAGTGTATGATTTTAGCCGCGAGAGTCGGTGCATCCTCTCGTTTCCGAGCGAGTCCGGTAGGGACATGCAGACAGCTGCCACGCCCGCTCCTGACTAGCCGGGCCCACCCAAAGCCCCTCCATCGCCCGCGCACGCTTCCCGCTCGAAACGATCAGCGCCGCTCCAAAGAATCGGTGTCACATTCATGCCCGGGCAGAGCGGACATGACCTCTCACTAGCGCAAGAGTGATGGTTACTGCTGGGTCTATTTGATTTGATGGCTCATTGGTCTTTACTACTGAGGTGGTAGGACTGCTGGATGTCCCACGCTTTCAGCGAAAGGAGGTACTACTACTAGATTACAATTTTCTTCATTCTTATAGCGGAGGCGTGCAAGAGCAGTGAAAACACGCAGGCTCAGTGATTACATGGCCCACCTCACACTATCACCGTGCGACACCCAACTCTTTACATAGTACGCCCTCCATTCCTAAATATTACTAGATGAGTCCCCGTGTGTTGCCGCGGAACAGTGGTATATCTCTCTGCGCAAAATTATCGATTTCATAGAACTAAGAAAACTCTATAACCGCATGACAAATGTGGTAGCCAAACTAAATAAACTCCCATCATCATTTAGATCATCCCATGTAAGGAAAAAAGATCAGCCAACTCCTACTGCATAATGGGATTATATTATTTTTTTTGACATGTTAATGGGACTTAAAAGCTCACTTACATGCATGCTACTGGTGCATGCTTGCATGCAGACATGTTGATGTGATTTAAAACCCACTCACATGCATGTGCCACGGTATTTCTGCATGCTTGCATGTGGCTTAGTGCGAAGCGTCTCAACGTCTAGATCAGACGGCTATTATGGACTGATTTACTTCATCTAACGGCTACAGCAATTTTGATGATGTGGCTCAAGGAGAGGATAGAGAATTCCTAGTAGTGGAGGCTAGCTATTACTAGTAGATAAGTGTTTGTAGAGATTCCACTAAATACGGAAAAAAATGAATGAATCTACACTTAAAATGCATCTATATACATCCGCATGTGGTTCATGGTGAAATCTCTACAAAGACTTATATTTAGGAACGGGGGAGACGGCGTACTAAGCAAGCTTCTCCTCATTCTGCGAGTTGACGGGACACATCAAAAGTACTCTAGTGTATCGAGCCTTGCCTCTAAGGTAGGCCCCATATGGTTTGCCTCTTTTTTTAACATAACATGTCAAGTCACAATTTGTTTGTTCGCCCGTGGTAGACGATCCTCCCTCCACCAAGTGGACAACCAGTACACGTGCCAAATTACCACGTGGGCTGCCTTTTTCATACAGAAATGAGCTCCATAGTGTACCCGTGCGGGTGTGGTTGGCAAAGAGACGGGACTACGTGCGTCGTGCATGCACCTCTTCTGTTCATGCACGTCCCCCACCTACGTGGGTGTGTGTGAGAGATACAAACCGCGTTCATGAGTGTTTTTTGTTTTGGGATGGGGGTGGGGTGGGGGTTGATTTCGTGAATTATTTGTGGGAACATTTGGCGATGACATCTCAAACAAAATTTTGCATGCAATGTGTGTGAAATGGAGGCCTATCCATATCATACATAGAGGGTCGGGAAATCCACGAGAAGAGAGGGAGGGGTCATAGCTATCGATAGAGTCGAAGAGAGGATCAAGTGGGTGGGTGCGAGATCGATGAAGAGAGCCATCGAAATTGTGTGTGTGTGCAAGTCAAAGATATAGGGCGACTGGCCTAACGGAACGTTAGTGGGCACGTGTCAAGTTTGTGTGTGGCAGGGAGACATGACTAGAGCGCTCGATGTATCGGTGTGTGTGGGGGGGAGGGGGTGGGGGGAGGGGTAGGCAGAGGCCTAACTATAGAGGTAGAACGACTCGTATATGTGTTGAGAAGGAGAGACCCAGCTATGTCTTGAGGGAGATCGGTCGACATCCATACATAACTGAAGGACGGGAAATATGATGGGATAGAGAGAGAGAGAGGAGAGAGAGGGAGGGAGAGGGAGGGAGAGGGGTAGAGTGCTAGATGGGTGATGGAGTTCCTTCTCAAAGATGGTGGGAGAGGTCTACTAGACAAACTGAGGGTGGAACTGCAATGTTATCAATAAGAGTGGGGATGTGTTTCTGTGTGTGCCTGTGCGTGATAGATCTATCGGGATGCATCCATGGATGATTAAGGGGAACCATGTGTTTGGTAAGCAAACCTAACTAGATCGGTAGATCAATTGTTGTTTGTCGGAGGAAGGGAGAGACACAATTAATGAGGTAGATCGATTGACGTGTGGGTAAAAATGAGTTATAAGGACCTAGCTATCTATATGTATAGCGAGAGATCGGTCGGTGTATGTCCATTTGTTAGAGGCAAATAAGGCCTAGCGAGATGGATAGACAGAGAGAATGGAGCTAGGAGGTGGTGCGAGAGGCCCAACTACTAGCTAGATACGGGGAGCAGTGTGTGGTTGTGAGATCGATGAAAAGAGGGGCGAGAGTTTACACGGGTGTCTGACCGTATGAGAGACACGAGGCAAGGACACATAAAGAAGGATATTGAAGGTGTGTGTGTATGTTGTAGGCAGGCATCGCTGGAGATGTTTATCGATCGGTGTGTGTCGGAAGGGAGTTGTGGAGACTCTGGGAGAACGACCTAAAGAAAAAAATGAATGTGCCCGGTGTATAGAATGCCGAGGGAGGGGGAGGGCGAGGAGGGCGTGTGCATGCATGAGAGAAAGTTAGTGGTAGCTACAAAGTTAGAGGATTGTGTGGGTGTAAGAGACTAACAAAGATCATAATTTGATATGAAAGCAGATCCATATATTTGAATAGGAGATCATAGTGTTTTAAACATTGCATGCATGAATATAGCGGTGATACACGTGTTGTGCACATGTTATACCATAATGTGATAATGCATGGCATTTGCAACTCACAGCTAAATGCCGAACAATCTAAACCATACTATACATCAAACAATCTCACATTTTATTTGAATTTGTGATAATGTGTGGCATTTGCAGCTTACAACTAAATATCGAACAATCTAAACAATACTATATATCGAACATTCTCACATTTTATTTGAATTTGTGGTAATGTGTGGTGTTTGCAACTCATATCTAAATACTTGTAGGCGTAGGGGGCGGGGCACCATACATAATGTGATAAACACATTATACATATGAGACATGGTTTAGATTATGAAGATCTAGCTAGAGCTAGAAATGTAATGTGACTTGAAATCAAAATAAAGTGGATTCAAAAAATCTAGTTCGAGTTCATATGTAACTCGAGACTAATCATGTGGTGTGTTGTGCAGATAATACACAAACGATGGTTTAACTTGACAATAATGATGATTGTAGATCTTATTAAAACAGAGAAACGAATTCGAATGCTTTGACTTCACAACAATCATTACTGTAGATCTTATTCAAATAGAGAAAAGCGGTAGTATATATGTTTGGAATGCACTAAAACATTCATTTGAGTAGTAGGTTGCATGCATTATACACGTAGCGAAATATTTTAATTGAACATAACATGAATTCAAAGTTTTTAATGACATTTGTAGTGCGCATTGCTTTGGTACAGTGCACGTTAGGCTTGTCCGGAAATTTCAACCTGCGCCTTGTTAGCCCGAAATATTTAAGATATATCTTTGTCTCGTTGTGCTCCGACAACTCCCTTCATCTCAACCCATGCCTTGTTATTCCGAAATTACAATGCGTGTGAAAACTCCCACCTCCTGTGAAATCCCGACATGCGAAATGCCCACGATACCCCGGAACCGAAAGAACCGCCTCAAATCGGTGGGGGAACTTTCGTAACTTACCCCACATTTTGGACAAGTGCGTCTCTAAGCCATGGTTCCCCACTGCCATCCCATCCGCCCACCCATTCGTACACCGAGGCCATGAAAACCCGCGATGAAACCCCACACCCTGCTCCGTTCGCCACCCTACCGGAGCCTCTTCCCCGATGACGTCGTCGACAGCAACACCTCGACGTCCCTCATCCACCGTACCAGATGAGGATCCGTCGTTGATCTCATCGTCCGGCCGGTTCAGCCACCCCGTCCTCCACCTCCAAGGAGCTGCCCTGATGTTCCCCTCGTCTTTCGCGCCACCTCCATTCCCACACCGCCATCTTCACCTACACCACCGGAAGAGCATCATCATCACCGTTTCCTCGGATGAAGCTGCGGCCTAATCGGCTCCACCAAAGAGGTTGTACACTAATCGCCGCATTTTCTTCTTGATTCGATTTCACGGCGCTGTCGGCGCTCGGTCCCGAGACGACACGGCGCGGCTCCATCCACGGCGGCGTCACCGGCCACTTCCTCCATGGCGTCGCTCCCTCGGAGGCGACGTCCACATCAGTAGGAGCTGCTGCTGCTTTAGCTCTCACTCGTGCTGCTGCTCTGCTCTTGCTCTTGGTCCCATGCCTGGTCTGCTCTTGCTATTCCTCTTGCTCGCGCTGCTGCTCTCGCTCTTGCTCTTGCTTGCGATGCTGCTCTGATTTAGCTACACTTCAGTCGACTGAATCGACTTTTGGGTCAGTCGATGTTCAGGAGGTGGGGGCCTTGCCAGGGTGAAGGAAGAACCAGCCGCAGCGGGGAGGGGGGCTCCCCAGAGAGGTACCCCACTATCTATCTTAGGGTTCAGGATGGGGTGGTCGCCGGCGGTGGCGGGGCGTTGGCGGGGCGGTGGCGTGGGGATCGCCGGAGAAAAAGCTCGGTACAGGGGGGCCTAGAGGGATGCCGGGGCGGCGGCGGACCGGCGGTGGGGAGTGTTTTCGGGGCGGGCGGGGCAGCGCACCGCCGGCCGCGGGCGGCGGGGGGCTGCTGTTTGGCCGGTGGTGGCTGGCGGCTCAGGGGGGTGGAGGTTGAAGATGAACCGCAGGCCCTTGATTTCGTATCCAACGGCTGCAAAATCGACTGACCAGAGATGAAAAAGTCAGTCGACCGACGTGTAGCCTCACCTTGCTAGTGCGTTCAGTTTTGACAGCAAAATTCAGTTTCGACAGCAAAGTTCAGTTTCAACAGTTAAGTTCAGTTTCGGCAGTTAAGTTCAGTTTCGACAGTTAAGTTCAGAGATGAGTGGCTGATGTATTTTACATCTAGCACTTTGTGGTTATGTATTTTATGTCATGTATTGGAGATGCTATTAGAAGTCCACTCAGGTTAACATTGTTCGTTGTCTCTCTTGTCCTGCTTTAGCCTCGGCGTCATACAACTCACCGGAGCTGCTCCAACGACGAAACCCTCCATCACAGCGGAGCAGTACCATGGGCTCCATCTCCAGATGCCTAAGATCTTCTTCCCCTCCTCCGACAGCAAAGTCAGCCGGAGCATCCTCACCGGCTAACCCAATCACGCTGAGATCAACATGGCTTCGCCAAAGAGGTTGTACACTTGTTGCATCTCTTTTTTACTCTACAGGTTATATATATTGTCCACTGAGCACATGGATTTGTTCCTTTAGTGTCTGCTTGAATGAAAAAACGTAGGAATTTTAATTTTCACTTGTCCTCCTTTTCAAATTCCTATTCATGAAGCACAAGACTAAGAGATAGTAGCATAATAGCATTATAACCGTACATTTTCTTGTGGTTTGACTTAATCTCACCATGCTTCTTTGCATCCTGTGATCTTCCAATTGTTGTGAATCAAACACCCAGATTGGCAGAAATCCTGTGTTTTTAAATTCTCTGTTTTGCATGTGCATTCCTATCCTATTCATGTCTATGTCCTATCCCTGCATTGTTGGAATCCTCCAATACAAACGAGCCCTTACAGAATTACTTCTCTTACAGATAGTTGTCAAAGAAAACCTTGCGTGGTTTGTCCCGCTCCTGCTGCACCGTCGTCCACCCCAGCTCAGCTGCTCCAATGACAGAAGGGTCCAACACAGCAGGGATCCGACCTCCAGACTGTCTTTCGCCACCTCAAATCTTCTTCCCCGCCGCTAGCAGCCATGAAAACTGCATTACCTTCATCAACCGAGCACATGACCTCGAGGACTACACGGGTCCACAAGAGAGGCCACACTCTTTCATGTCTGCTTACGTTATGCATCGCTTAATATTACATGCTACTTTATCGTCCTGTTCACCGATTAGACTCTGAGTCAGCTCCAAACTAATGGTCAAACTTGAGTTTTTAAATGGTTGTGGGGTACATATCGGGGCCGCTATCAATAGTATCTATCTACTATCTGGTTAATCTCAAGTGTCTACTATGAGTTTCATGTTGGGTGGGAAACAAAGAGTAAAGAAGCCATTATCTGTATTTTTTAACTGAAGCCATTATCTGCCTGCTATTATTGATTTTGGGTCTATCCACAGGTTGCTACCATCACTCTGGATTTCTGCATGCACTCCTTACATAATCTCACTATGTTTTATTCCTATGCATGACCATTATTGTAAACAATGGAACTGAACATGTAGAGCAAAAGAGACGAGCCTTGCGTGGCAATAAAATTTCATGCAGACGTCGCTCCATGGTAGGCTCAAAGGCAGCCCCCCTCCATGCATTTCGGATTGTAATCGAGAGGAAGATATCTACTCTAAGGGGGATTCCGAAGGAGAAGACAACTTCGATTTACCCCCTAAGGTCTTCGCTCTAACTTGGCATGCTGATGTTGGTTATATCATGCATATGGTGTCTTGCATTGCTTACTTTATACATCAAATATGTCATCTGCTTAGTTTAGACATCCTTTGTGCGAATGCCATCTGTTTAGTTTATTCATCGTTTATGTGAATTATGCAACGCCATCTTGTTTAGCTAGGCATCATATATGTGAATTTTGCAATGCCATCCTGCTTAGCACGTCATCTTATATGTAAATTATATCAGGCCATCCTTTTTTTTCGTTACATATTACATTTGTCAACAATGTTAGTACATTCAACTGCTCTTCGTGTGCATCAGCCATTTGACACGGTGATGGCAAATTCTGGAGTGAAAACAAGGTCTTCAGAGAAGACTATGCTATCTGACGAAGCGCATATCTCGCTGGTTATGGATAGCTCCTTAGAGGAGGATTCAAAGACAGATGACCAGTCCTATTCCCCCACCTCCCCGAGGTGTATGCTCTAACATGGCAGGGTTATGTTGCTCATATCGTGCGTATGGTGTCTCGCATTGCTATGTCATTTGATTAGTTTAGACATGCTTTGTGTGAATGCCACCTGTTCAGTGTCTAATTACCATATATGTGAATTATGCATTGCCATCTTGTTGCAAGAAATTATATATGTGAATTATACAATGCTATCTTGTTGCAAAGGCATTATATATGTGAATTATGCAATGCCATGTTGTTTAGCCAATCATCATGTATGTGAATTATATCATGCTATCATTTTTTTGTATTACGTGGTCCATTTGTCGACAACGTTTGTATATTCAACTACTCTTCCTGTGCATCAGCCATTTGAAGCAGTGATGGAAGTATCTGAAGTCAAACAAAGTATTCAGAGCAGACAATGCTACCTGCTGAAGCAGACATCTTGCTGGTCACTGAGAGCTCCTCAGAGGAGCATTCAAAGACTGATGACCAGTGCTATTTCCCCCCTGAGGTCTATGCTCAAACGTGGCAGGTTTATATTACCCATGTCATGCATGTTGTCTTGCATTGCTTAGTTCTTACATCATATATGGATTGCCATCTGCTTACTAGCTTACTATATAAATCATATATTTGAATTATAGCATGCCATCATGTTTACATAGTACATACACATCATCTATCTGAATAATGGCATGGCAACCCATTTAATAAAGACATCATATAGTTATATCATCTCATCTTGTTTAGTCTTTACATTCATCATATTTTGAATTATGGCATTCTATCCGTGAATGTATGTGAATTATGGCATGCCAACCTATTTAATAAACACATTATATAGTTATGTCATGTCATCCTGTTTACATAGTCTCATATTTTGAACTATGTCTTTCCATCTTTTTAGTTAGCCATCATAATGTGAAATTGTGTCATGCTATCCTGTTTAGTTAGCCATCATATATGTGAAATTGCGTCATGCTATCCTGTTTGGTTAGACAACATAAATATGAATTATTCCATGCCCTCTTTTATTCCCCACTATCCTTTGCACCTGTCTATCTTACAATGTCTATACTTTCAATTACTTTTCTTGTTTATCAGCCATTTGAATTGGAGAGCGTGATGGCAGTATCTAAGGGAGTAACAACACGGTCTTCAGAAAAGATAGTGCTACCAGTTGATGCAGATAGAACCACGGTTGTACTTTCCCAAGGACCAGATCCACCACACATAACCCAGACTCTCGCAGATTGTACCCCTACCCAGTTGGACAGAGAACCAGCTACACCCCTTCTAACCCCAACCCCGACAGATAGTAACCCAGTTCCAGTTGACACAACACCATCTCCACCACAAAGCACCCAAACACGAGCAGTTAGTAAGGGAACTGCAGTTCCCAAAGCACGAGGACCACCACTCCGAATCCCAACTCAATGCTTAAACGAGAAGAAGCTTTGTTCTCAGGTCAGGCTCTGTAGCTATGGTTCATACTCCTTTGCTCTTGCACTACTGTATTTACTCATACCAACTATTTTCAAAATTGAAGGATGGAATTGAAACTCTAATGGTGCAACAGGTATGTTTTAAACCTGTTTCTTTAACTGGTTTGCTGTTGTAACCTGCTCTATGTTGATTTCAGTTTCAATTGAATAAACAGTTATGTTCTCATGTCATGCACATTACAAGTGTTGTTATTGCTCTATAGTTACCCACACTTATATTCTGTCTATTCTGCTTTGTCTTGAACAAATATTATTAGAACTGTGTCTCTATCTTGATTTGGCAACAAAAACTGGAATGATATAGACCATAAAGTGACCATGGTATATAGATATATGTTTGTTTCATGCTGTTATCCTGTCCACTTTACTACTGAACTTAGTTACCAAAATGAGTTTCATATACAACATGGTAAACATGTGATGTGTCTGCTTGTTTCTCTTTTAGAATGCGGACAAAATATTGGAGAATAGTACCGCGTTATCCAATGATAAAGGAAGTAATGCAGATAAGGTTCAAGATAGTGAGACATCCCTGTTGGTCTCCAAGAAAGCTGATAAAAACTATCTTGACGACAGTGAGGGAATCCAAAAGTCCTGTCTTGATGTAGTGTTCGAGTTACTGGCCACTTCTACTGGCACAAGCTCTTCTTACTCGCTGCCTGAATCAGTTCGTCTTCTTGAGTCTCAACTTCAAGTTGAAAGACATCGATCAGATGTGCTGCGACAGGAAGCTGAAGGACTGAGGAAGTCCCTGCAGAATTCAGATGCATATTTTCTGATGCAACAGCAAGCGTTGGAGGATTAAAGCGCCAAACAAGAGAAAGTTAATAAGCTTGCTAAGCATCTTGCCAGCATTATGGGTACCTAGGATATTGTTTCTTGAGATCTTCTGAAGTGGTTTCAGTTCTGGATTTGTTTTGCTGCGACGTTTATTTGCGTTGGTCGCCAACTTTGACAACCAGTGTATATGATATGCTGCTTTGTTCCCTATATTTGCACTGGTGGCGAACTTTGATGCCCAGTGGATGTAATATGTGTAATAGCCGTGATAGCCTAGCATTAGTTGCTTCCTTATTTATTTCCTTGTTGTCTTGTTTATTTGTTTGCTTGTAGTCATTGGAGTTCTTTTTCCGCGGTTAGCTAGTAGCTGCAATAACCTATTTTTTAAAATTAGGCCACAATAACCATGGGATAATATTTACTGTAGTGACACTTGGCCTCCTACTGGCCGTAGAAACAGTGGGCCTTCTATAGGCCATAGAAACAATGGGCCTTCTACGGGTCGTAGAAACAATGGGCCTTCTGCGGGCCATATCATCAATGGGCTTTATACGGGCCGTATGATCGATTGGCCAAACATGGGCCAAATAGACCGCATTATGGCCGTAAACGGGCTAGAGTTGGAATCGTCCGTTCATGGGCCGACCATAATGGGCCATCGTTAACAGGCCGTATTTGATGACGCTATGGAAACGACCCAACGTATTAACGGACCACAAAAGGGTTGACTGTAACCATGGGCTGAATTTGGCCCACAAGTAGAAAATGACAGTAACGGGCCGTAAGTAAACGAATGCTGGAAATGAGCCCAAGAATAAATGGGCTCTAAGAAGGCCGAAAGATAACATGGGCTGGAAACGTCCCAATATAATAACAGGCCGTTAATGGGTATAAAGTGATACACTATTCATTAGGGGCCAGTTTCACCACGGGCCGTTAATGGGTGTAAAGTGATACACTGTTCATTACGGGCCAGTTTCACCACGGGTCGTTAATAGGCCAAGAGATACATAGGGCCTCATATGGACCGAAAGACGTCATGGGCCATACATGGGCCAGAAGTGAAACGGGCTGGAATCATATTGGGTGGCCCAGATGACGCTACTGGGCCTAATTCGGATAGGGCGTAACGGGCCTTGGGTTAGCGGGCTATAAATGGGCTATATGCGAACATGTCGTTAACAGGCTTTACATGGGCCGGCCTGCCACCTTTTGACCAAGTCAAACGGGCCGGCCTTTTCACAGGAATGGGCCTCTGTTGGGCCGTGCCACGTGTCGACGTATCATAGGCGCCTTCTGTCCAATGAGTGGATGACATATGTCCCAACGATGAGCCGACACATATTTCCTCTAGCTAATGATGATTTTACACGTGGAAAATCCCCATTGGTCGGGGCTGTTAACGGGTTATCGGATCTAAAACCCGACCCGATAGCTTAGCGGTGTTCCGTTACGATGGATGCCACGTGTCGGTCACCCTTGATGAAAGCACTTATGTGACGCGGGATTTAACGTTATGGAAGTGGACACTTCCTTGATGATAATTGTGTTAATGTCATGGAACACTTCTACGACAGCACAGGTATGACTATCTTGATTCTGTCATAAAATCGTCATGGATGCACATGCATGACAGAAAATGCGACCTACTGTGACAAACACGTATCATCACGGAAGTGTATTTTTTTGTAGTGTATAGGGGAGATCTCCATGATTCTACTCATCAAGTGTGCTTTGCTTCAAAAGCAAATTCCTCACTATGCAGATCTTCAGTGGGAGTTCTTCTATATCTTGCAATCAAATTCCTCAATTCCAGTATTTACACTTCATATGTTTATCCCCATTGAAAACATAACCTATATTGTCATCAATCACCAAAAAGGGGGAGATTGTAAGTGCATCTAGTGCCCCTTAGTGATTTTGGTGTATTGAAGACTTATAGGTTAAGGGACTAATGTGTTTATGAGTGTACACAGGTCTGTAAGTCTATGAGGAGCTGGATATTTACAGAGAAAGTCGACCCCTAAAAATGAAGTTCTTCAAATGATCTTTGGCTTTCCGAAGACTTTCTGAAGACTTCGAAAGTGAAGAAATTGGTGCAATCCTGAAGACTTGGTATTCATTCGAGGAGCATGAAGCATGAAGACTTTTGTTTTCGCAGTTTCATTTTCTCTTTCTTGAGTCATAGGAAACACCGTACTGTTAAAGGGGGTCGAGGAAATACTAAGGAAAAATTTCCATGTGATGCTCAACTCAAATCCTACCTACCAATCCTTTCGAGTGAAGCCATTGGAAATCTCATACAGTTCAGTCAAATTTCTGCAGTGACAGAGACGAAGTTCTTCTAGTCTCTGAGAAATTTGTTCCGATTAAGGAGCTAGGAATTCGCCAGTGTGGATTGCCTACACAGTGAGGAACATGATAGCCCTGAGGAATTTGTTAGTCAAATTTCCGACCATTGCTGTGTTACGCGCCAACTGTCCCAAAATATCCTTCCACCTAACAGTCATATCATTGAAGGGCATTTATGTCTTATCATGTCGGGCTGCTCCCTAGGCTATAAACAGCCGCCCCCTACAACCACTAGCTGGTTGGCTACTCCGGGAGAAACTTACACTTGTCATTTGAGAGCATCCCATCCTCCGAGGACTTTGAGTGAAAATCATCAAGTGAGGAAAACCCAAACTCAAACACCTACAAAACCAAAGTGATTGAGCATCACTGAAGATATTGATCCTACGTGGATCCGTCGCTTGTTACCTTTGAATAATGTGCATCTTCTAGACGGTTAGGCATCATGTTCTAGAGCATCCAAGAGAAAATTGTGGATCACCGAGTGACCAAGTCTGTGAAGGTTTGGAAGTCACCAGAAGACTTACCACGAGTGATTGGGTGAGGTATGTGTGACCTTAGCTCCAGGGGAATACGATGATGACTGAGTGTTCTGAACTGCGTGTTCAGAACTGGGTGTCCGAGACTATGTGTCCTCAGGTTTAAATACCTAGCCTCCCTAACCAGACGTACAACTGTCACAACAGTTGGAACTGGTCTACCAAATCATTGTCTTCACCAAGTTAACTAGTTCCATTTCCTCAACCCTTTCATTTCCTCTTTTGTGTGTTGAGTGCTTGTTCATATCTGTCTGAAGACTTTGACTGAAGACTTCTCTATTTCCTTAGTTAAATTTCTTCAGTCTGTTTGTCTTATCCTGTGTTATACCGTGTTTATGCTTTCTGTAATCTGTACTTGTTTTCATTTCATCATGGAGACCATGCTCATGCACTGCTATGTTTACTTCTAAGTACTTATTTCACTGCAAGTAGATCTTCACTCAGGAATTTCCTCACCCGCAAATTCCTCAGTGAAGAATTCATAAAAATCGCCTATTCACCCCCCTATAGTCGATATAACGCACTTTCACTGTTTGTTGTATGAGAACTCTGTGTAAGGCAAATTATCGTCCCAACTAGACCCGTAGTCTAGCGCACAAGCTCTCAACATGTCCTCCAGAATATGATTGACTCTCTCGATATGTCCATCTGTCTGCGGATGAAAGGTTGTACTGAACTCTAGCCTGGTACCCAATGTCTAGTGTAACTAATTCCAAAACTTTGAGGTAAACTGTGTTCCTCTATCTGATATGATGGTCCTCGGAACTCCATGCAGACATACGATCCTGGTCATATTTATCTTGGCCAACATCACGCTCGTATAAGTGGTTTTCATGGGGATAAAGTGAGCCACTTTGGTCAAGCCATCAACTACTATCCAGATGGAGTCATATCCTGCTCGGGTCCTGGGTAATCCAGTGATAAAATCCATGCGAAGTTTATCCCACTTCCATTCGGGTATCGGCATAGGCTATAGTAACCCTAATGGCTTCTGGTGTTCTGCCTTAACTCTCTGACATACATCTCAGACTGCTACATACTCGATAGTATCCTTCTTCATACCTGTCCACCAGAAACGTTCCTTCAAATCCAAATACATCTTGGTGTTTCCGGGGTGAATCGAGTATGGCGAGTCGTGAGCCTCCTGAAGTATTAACTTCCTGATCTCCGCATCGCTGGGGACATAAATACGATCCTCAAACCATAAGGTTTCGTGCTCATCCTCACGAAAACCTTTGGCTTTTCCTTCTCTCATCTTCTCCTTTATCTCCACAATCTCCTTATCAGCCTTCTCGGCTTCTCGAATCTTTCCCAATAATGTGGACTGAACTTCCAAAGCTGCAACAAAACCTCTTGGAACTATGTCCATCCGTAGTTCTCTGAGATCGTCTGTTAACTCCTACGGTAAACCTCCGGTTACTAGAGTATTTACATAACTCTTGCGGCTTAAGGCATCTGCTACAACATTAGCCTTTCCTGGATGACAGTGCAGCTTCATATCATAATCCTTTATGAGCTCCAACCATATCCTTTGCCTGAGATTCAACTCCTTCTGCGTGAAAATATACTTCAAGCTCTTATGATCCGTGTAAACATCACAACAATTTCCAATAAGGTAATGTCTCTAGGTCTTGAGCGCACGCACTATGGCTGCTAACTCCAAATCATGCGTTGCATAATTCAACTCATGAGGTCGAAGCTGACGTGAGGCATATGAAACAACTATTCCGTCTTGCATAAGTACACCTCCAAGTCCTTGGCGAGAAGTGTTGCAATACACTTGGAGATCCTTCCGTATATCTGGCAGAATTAGCACTAGAGCTATAACTAAACGTTTCTTCAACTCCTTGAAACTGGCCTCACATTCCTCCGTCCATTTGAACTTGGTGTCCTTCTTCAAAAATTCAGTCATGGGCTTCGCAATCTTGGAAAAATTCTCAATGAATCTCCTATAGTATCCCGCGAGTCCAAGAAAACTGTTGATCTCTCCAACTGAGGTGGGTACCAACCACTCAGTGACAGACTAAACCTTGGTAGGGTCTACTGCTATACCTTCCCCTTATATAACATATCCAAGAAATCCAACTTCCTTCAACCAAAACTCGCATTTGCTGAATTTGCCATATAGCTGATGTTCTCTGGGCTTCTCGAGAACTAATCACAAATGTTCCTTGTGTTCCTCTTCATTCTTCGAGTACACCAATATATCATCAATGAACACCACAACAAACTTATCCAAGAACTCCATGCACACCTAATTCATCATACTCATAAAATAGGCAAGGGCGTTAGTCAATCCAAAAGACATGACCGTGTACTCATATAGCCCATACCTTGTGGTAAAAGCTGTTTTAGGTATATCCTGTTCTCGGATCTTCAGCTGGTGGTATCCTGATCGAAGATCGATCTTGGAAAATACTATAGCTCACTGCAGCTGGTCGAACAAATCATTGATCATCGGTAGTGGGTACTTGTTCTTGATCATCACCTCATTCAATGCACGATAATCAACAACCATTCTCAAAGATCCATCCTTCTTTTCAACCAAGAGCACTGGGGCTCCTCACGGTGATGAACTTGGTCAAATATAACCTTTCTCCAATAACTCCTTAATCTGCTTCTTAATTTCCTCCGGATCATTCGCCGGCATCCGATACGGTCTCTTCGATATTTGTGTGGTGCCTGGTAACAGCTCTATCAAAAATTTTATATCTCGATCTAGTGGCATGCCTGGTAATTCGTCTGGGAACACATTGGGATAATCCTTCACAATAGGCACTTCCTCCTGAACAACTCCTAAGAGTGAATTTACTTGGGTCCTCCTTGGCGCATGCCTAGACACATACTTGATCCTTTTACCCTCTGGGTTGGTGAGGAGAATTGACTTGCTAGCACAATCGATATTTCCTCCATACATCGACAACCAATACATGCCTAGTATCACATCCAATCCTTGGGACTCCAAAATTATTAGGTCTAAGGGAAAACATGCCTACCTATGGTCAATGGCATCTGAAAAGATCCTCTGCTTGCCACATACTCTGCTCCAGGTGAGCTTACTAACATAGGTGTCTTAAGGGCTACGGTGGGCAACTTAAACTTATCCACAAATCCCCTGAATATGTATGGATGCGATGCACCAGTGTCAAAAAGAACAATAGCGGTAAATGACTTAATCAAAAACTTACCAATAACTACATCCATCTGCTCTTCAACTTCCTCCACATTAACATGGTTCACCTGTCCTCTGGTGAAAGGGTTGGGCTTCTTCCCAGAACTTCCATTTCCATTGCCATTCTTCAACTTAGAGCAATCATTTGTGTAGTGTCCAGTCTTCTCGCACTTGTAACAGGTGACATGACTTAGATCCTTCTTAGCGGGTGTTGCTGGGTTGGAACGGTTTTGGTTGTTGTTTCCTCCATTCCCATTTCCATTATTAGGGCCACTATGGTTATGCGAACACCCTCCATTGTGGGTGTGGCCTCCATGGTTATGATGGGTATGTCCTCTAGAGTTCGGGGTAAAACGAGGCTTCTGCTGAGCTCTAGAGTTGTACTTCCCCTGTCCATACTTTCGTTTGTGGTTCTCAATCTGCTGTTGCTTGCCTTCAATCATGAGAGCCCTATCTACCAACTCCTGGTAGTTGGCGAATGTTGCCACCATCAACTGCATACTCAACTCATCGTTCATCCATTCCATAAACTTCTCCTGCTTTGCGGCATTTGTGGCCGCATCATCTGGGGCATAGCGAGCTAACTTGCTAAACTCATCCACGTACTGCCCCATGATATGTCTCCAACGTATCTATAATTTTTTATTGTTCCATGCTATTATATATTCTGTTTTGGATGTTCAATGGGCTTATTTATACAATTTTATATTATTTTTGGGACTAACCTATTAACCGGAGGCCCAACCCAAATTGCTGTTTTTTTGCCTATTTCAGTGTTTCGCAGAAAAGGAATATCAAACGGAGTCCAAACGGAATGAAACCTTCGGGGGCGTGATTTTTGGAACAAACGTGATCCAGAGGACTTGGAGTGGACGTCAAGCAACCAACAAGGAGGCCATGAGGCAGGGGGCGCGCCAACCCCACTGGGCGCGTCCTTCCCCCTCGTGGGCCCATCTGTTGGGGAACGTAGCAATAATTCAAAATTTTCCTACGTGTCACCAAGATCAATCTATGGAGTCATCTAGCAACGAGGGAGGAGTGGATCTACATACCCTTGTAGATCGCGCACGGAAGCGTTCAAGAGAACGGGGTTGATGGAGTCGTACTCGTCGTGATCCAAATCACCGATGATCCTAGTGCCGAACGGACGGCACCTCCGCGTTCAACACACGTACGGAGCAGCGACGTCTCCTCCTTCTTGATCCAGCAAGGGGGGAGGAGAGGTTGATGGAGATCCAGCAGCACGACGGCGTGGTGGTGGAAGTAGCGGGATTCCAACAGGGCTTCGCCAAGCGCTGCGGGAGGAGGGAGAGGGAGGCGCCAGGGCTTAGGTTGGGCTGCCCTCCCTTCCCCCCACTATATATAGGGCCAAGGGAGAGGGGGAGGCGCAGCCTTGTCCCTTCCTCCAAGGAAGGGTGCGGCCAGGGAGGAGTCCCTCCTCCCCAAGGCACATCGGAGGTGCCTTCCCCCTTTAGGACTCTCCCCTTCTTCTTATCTCTTGGCGCATGGGCCTCTTGGGGCTGGTGCCCTTGGCCCATATAGGCCAAGGCGCACACCCCTACAGCCCATGTGGCCCCCTGGGGCAGGTGGACCCCCTTGGTGGACCCCCGGACCCCTTTCGGCACTCCCGGTACAATACCGATAATGCGCGAAACTTTTCCGGCGACCAAAACAAGACTTCCCATATATAAATCTTTACCTCCGGACCATTCCGGGACTCCTCGTGACGTCTGGGATCTCATCTGGGACTCTGAACAACTTTCAGGTTACCGCATACTAATATCTCTATAACCCTAGCGTCACCGAATCTTAAGTGTGTAGACCCTACGGGTTCGGGAGACATGCAAACATGACCGAGACGTTCTCCGGTCAATAACCAACAGCGGGATCTGGATACCCATGTTGGCTCCCACATGTTCCACGATGATCTCATCGGATGAACCACGATGTCAAGGACTTAATCAATCCCGTATACAATTCCCTTTGTCTAGCGGTACGATACTTGCCCGAGATTCGACCGTCGGTATCCCGATACCTTGTTCAATCTTGTTACCGGCAAATCTCTTTATTTGTTCCGTAACACATCATCCCATGATAAACTCCTTGATCACATTGTGCACATTATGATGATGTCCTACCGAGTGGGCCCAGAGATACCTCTCCGTTTACACGGAGTGACAAATCCCAGTCTCGATTCGTGCCAACCCAACAGACACTTTCGGAGATACCTGTAGTGTACCTTTATAGCCACCTAGTTACGTTGTGACGTTTGGCACACCCAAAGCACTCCTACGGTATCCGGGAGTTGCACAATCTCATGGTCTAAGGAAATGATACTTGACATTAGAAAAGCTTTAGCATACGAACTACATGATCTTGTGCTAGGCTTAGGATTGGGTCTTGTCCATCACATTATTCTCCTAATGATGTGATCCTGTTATCAACGACATCCAATGTCCATGGTCAGGAAACTGTAACCATCTATTGATTAACGAGCTAGTCAACTAGAGGCTTACTAGGGACATGGTGTTGTCTATGTATCCACACATGTATCTGAGTTTCCTGTCAATACAATCCTAGCATGGATAATAAACGATTGTCATGAACAAGGAAATATAATAATAACTAAATTATTATTGCCTCTAGGGCATATTTCCAACAGTCTCCCACTTGCACTAGAGTCAATAATCCAGTTCACATCGATATGTGATTAACACTCAAGGTCACATCCCCATGTGACTAACACCCAAAGAGTTTACTAGAGTCAATAATCTAGTTCACATTACCATGTGATTAACACTCGATGAGTTCTGGGTTTGAACATGTTATGCTTGTGACAGATGTTATAGTCAACGGGTCTGAATCTTTCAGATCCTTATGTACTTCGCAAATCTCTATGTCATCTTGTAGATGCAGCTACTACGCTACATTTGGAGCTATTCCAAATAACTGTTCTACTATACGAATCCAGTTTTTACTACTCAGAATAATCTGGATTAGTGTCAAAGTTTGCATCGGCGTAACCCTTTACGACGAACTCTTTTACCACCTCCATAATCGAGAAAATTCCTTAGTCCACTAGTTACTAAGGATAACCTTGACCGCTGTCTTGTGATCCATTCTTGGATCACTCTTGTACCCCTTGACTGACTCATGGCAAGGCACATTTCAGGTGCGGTACACAACATAGCATACTGTATAGAGCCTATGACAAAAGCATAGGGGACGACCTTCGTCCTTCCTCTTTCTTCTGCCATGGTCGAGCTTTAAGTCTTAACTTCATACCTTACAACTCAGGCAAGAACTCCTTCTTTGACTGGTCCATCTTGAACACCTTCAAGATCATGTCAAGGTATGTGCTCATTTGAAAGTACCATTAAGCGTTTTGATCTATCCTTATAGATCTTGATGCTCAATGTTCAAGTAGCTTAATCCAGGCTTTCCATCGAAAAACACTTTCCAAATAACCCTATATGTTTTCCAGAAATTCTACGTCATTTATGATCAACAATATGTCAACAACATATATTCATCAAAAATTCTATAGTGCTCCCACTCACTTCTTTGGAAATACAAGTTTCTCATAAACTTTGTATACACCCAAAATCTTTGATCATCTCATCAAAGCATACATTCCAACTCCGAGATGCTTACTCCAGTCCTTAGAAGGATTGCTGGAGCTTTGCATACTTGTTAGCATCTTTCAGGATTGATAAAACCTTCCGATTGTATCACATACAACCATTCCTCAAAATCATCCAGGAAACAATGTTTTGATATCCTATCTGCAAGATTTCATAAATAATGCAGTAATTGCTAACATAATTCCAACAGACTCTTAGCATCGCTACGAGCGAGAAAGTCTCATCATAGTCAACTCCTTGAACTTGTCGGAAAACATCTTAATGACAAGTCAAGCTTTCTTAATGGTGATACTTACCATCATTGTCCGTCTTCCTTTTAAAATCCATATGTACCTAACAGCCTTACGACCATCAAGTAGTTCTCCCAAAGTCTACACTTTGTTTTCATATATGTATCCTCTCTCGGATTATATGGCCTCGAGCCATTTTTGAATCCAGGCCCACCATCGCTTCTCCATAGCTCGTAGGTTCATTGTTGTCTAGCAACATGACTTCTAAGACAGGATTACGTACCACTTTGAAGTAGTACGCATCCTTGTTATCCCACGAGGTTTGGTAGTGACTTGATCTGAAGTTTCATGATCACTATCATAAGCTTCCACTTCAATTGGTGTAGGTGCCACAGGAACAACTCCCTGTGCCCTGCCACACACTAGTAGAAGATACGGTTCAATAACCTCATCAAGTCTCCACCATCCTCCCACTCAATTCTTTCGAGAGAAGCTTTTCCTCGAGAAAGGACCTGATTCTAGAAACAATCCCTTATTGCTTTCGGATCCGAGACAGAAGGTATAACCAACTGTTTTGGGTGTCCTATGAAGATGCATTTATCCGCTTTGGGTTCGAGCTTATCAGCCTGAAACTTTTTCACATAAGCGTCGCAGCCCCAAACCTTTAAGAAATGACAGCTTAGGTTTCTCTAAACCATAGTTCATACGGTGTCATCTCATCGGAATTACGTGGTGCCCTATTTAAAGTGAATGTGGTTGTCTCTAATGCCTAACCCATAAACTATCATGGTAATTCGATAAGAGACATCATGGTATGCATCATATCCAATAGGGTGCAGTTATGATGTTCGGACACACCATCACACTATGGTGTTCCAGGCTGTATTAGTTGTGAAACAATTTCCACAATGTCTTAATTCTGTGCCAAACTCGTAATTCAGATATTCATCTCTATGATCATATCATAGATATTCTTGTTACGACAATCTTTCAACTTCACCCTGAAATTACTTGAACCTTTCAATAATTCAGACTCGTGATTCATCAAGTAAATATACTCAACATCTACTCAAATCATCTGTGAAGTAAGAACATAACGATATCCACTACATGCCTCAGCACTCATTGGATTGCACACATCAAAATGTATTACTTCCAACAAGTTGCTTTCTAGTTCCATTTTACTGAAAACGAGGCTTTCAGTCATCTTGCCCATGTGGTATGATTTGCATGTCTCAAGTGATTCAAAATCAAGTGAGTCCAAACGGTCCATTTGTATGGAGTTTCTTCATGCATATACACCAATAGACATGGTTCGCATGTCTCAAACCTTTCAAAAACGAGTGAGCCCAAAGATCCATCAACATGGAGCTTCTTCATGCGTTTTATACCGATATGACTTACGTGGCAGTGCCACAAGTAGGTGGTACTATCATTACTATCTTTTGGCATGAACATGTGTATCGCTACGATCGAGATTCAATAAACCATTCATTTTAGGTGTAAGACCATTGAAGGTATTATTCAAATAAACAGAGTAACCATTATTCTCCTTAAATGAATAACCGTATTGCGATAGACATAATCCAATCATGTCTATGCTCAATGCAAACACCAATCTCGATGGTAGAGGGAGCGTGCGATGCTTGATCATATCAACATTGGAAACACTTCCAACACATATCGTCAGCTCACCTTTAGCTAGTCTCCGTTTATTCCGTAGCTTTTATTTCGAGTTACTAACACTTAGCAACCGAACCGGTATCTAATACCCTGGTGCTACTAGGAGTACTAGTAAAGTACACATCAACACAATGTATATCCAATATACTTCTATCGACCTTGCCAGCCTTCTCATCTACCAAGTATCTAGGGTAATTCTGCTCCAGTGGCTGTTCCCTTTATTACAGAAGCACTTAGTCTCGGGTTTGGGTTCAACCTTGGGTTTCTTCACTAGAGCAGCAGCTGAATTGCCGTTTCATGAAGTATCCCTTCGTGCCCTTGCCCTTCTTGAAACTAGTGGTTTCACCAACCATCAACAATTGATGATCCTTCTTGATTTCTACTTTTGTGGTGTCAAACATCGCGAATATCTCAAGGATCATCATATATGTCCCTGATATATTATAGTTCATCACGAAGCTCTAGCAGCTTGGTGGTAATGACTTCAGAGAAACATCACTTTCTCATCTGGAAGATCAACTCCCACTCGATTCAAATGATTGTTGTACTTAGACAATCTGAGCACAAGCTCAACAATTGAGCTTTTCTCCCTTAGTTTGCAGGCTAAGAACATCGTCGGAGGTCTCATACCTCTTGACGGGGGCACGAGCCTGAAATCCCAATTTCAGCCCTCAAAACATCTCATATGTTTCGCGACGTTTCAAAGCGTCTTCGGTGCCTCAACTCTAAACCATTTAACTGAACTATCACGTAGTTATCAAAATGTGTATGTCAGATGTTCGCAACATCCACAGACAACGTTCGAGGTTCAGCACACTGAGCGGTGCATTAAGGACATAAGCCTTCTATGAAGCAATGAGGACAATCCTCAGTTTACGGACCTAGTCCGCATAATTGCTACTATCAACTTTCAACTAAATTTTCTCTAGGAACATAACTAAACAGTAGAACTAAAGCGCGAGCTACGACATAATTTGCGAAGACTTTTTGACTATGTTCAGGATAATTAAGTTCATCTTATGAACTCCCACTCAGATAGACATCCCTCTAGTCATCTAAGTGATTCCATGATCCGAGTCAACTAGGCCATGTCTGATCATCACGTGAGACGGACTAGTCATCATCGGTGAACATCTTCATGTTGATCGTATCTACCATACGACTCATGCCCGACCTTTCGGTCTCTTGTGTTCCGAGGCCATGTCTGTACATGCTAGGCTCATCAAGTCAACGTAAGTGTTTCGCGTGTGTAAATCTGTCTTACACCCGTTGTATGTGAACGTTAGAATCTAACACCCGATCATCACATGGTGCTTCGAAACAACGAACTGTCGCAACGGTGCACAGTTAGGGGGAACACTTTCTTGAAATTATTATGAGGGATCATCTTATTTACTATCGTCGTTCTAAGTAAACAAGATGCATAAACATGATAAACCTCACATGCAATCAAATAGTGACATGATATGGCCATCATCACTTTGCTCCTCTTGATCTCCATCTTCGGGGCTCCATGATCATCATCGTCACCGGCATGACACCATGATCTCCACCATCATGATCTCCATCATCGTGTCTTCTTGAAGTTGTCTCGTCATCTATTACTTCTACTACTATGGCTAACGCTTTAGCAATAAAGTAAAGTAATTACATGACGTTTAAGTTGACACGCAGGTCCTAAATAAATAAAGACAACTTCTATGGCTCCTGCTGGTTGTCATACTCAACGACATGCAAGTCGTGATTCCTATTACAAGAACATGATCAATCTCATACATCACATATATCATTCATCACATCCTTTTGGCCATATCACATCACATAGCATACCCTGCAAAAACAAGTTAGACGTCCTCTAATTGTTGTTTGCATGTTTTACATGGCTGCTATGGGTTTCTAGCAAGAACGTTTCTTACCTACGAAAAACCACAACGTGATATGCCAATTGCTATTTACCCTTCATAAGGACCCTTTTCATCGAATCCGATCCGATAAAAGTGGGAGAGACAGACACCCGCTAGCCACCTTATGCAACTAGTGCATGTCAATCGGTGGAACCAGTCTCACGTAAGAGTACGTGTAAGGTTGGTCCGGGCCGCTTCATCCCATGATGCCGTCGAATCAAGATAAGACTAGTAACGGCAAGTAAATTGACAAAATCGACGGCCACAACTACTTTGTGTTCTACTCGTGCATAGTAACTACGCAAAGACCTAGCTCATGATGCCACTGTTGGGGAACATAGCAATAATTCAAAATTTTCCTACGTGTCACCAAGATCAATCTATGTAGTCATCTAGCAACGAGGGAGTTTTGGATCTACATACTCTCATAGATCGCACGCGGAAGCGTTCAAGAGAACGGGGTTGATGGAGTCGTACTCGTCGTGATCCAAATCACCGATGATCCTAGCGCCGAACGGACGGCACCTCCCCGTTCAACACACGTACGGAGCAGTGACGTCCCCTCCTTCTTGATCCAGCAAGGGGGGAGGAGAGGTTGATGGAGATCCAGCAGCACGACGGCGTGGTGGTGGAAGTAGTGGGATTCCAACAGGGCTTCGCCAAGCGCTGCGGGAGGAGGGAGATGTGTCATGGGAGGGAGAGGGAGGCGCCAGGGCTTAGGTTGGGTTGCCCTCCCTTCCCCCCACTATATATAGGGCCAAGGGAGAGGGGAGGCGCAGCCTTGGCCCTTCCTCCGAGGAAGGGTGCGTCCAGGGAGGAGTCCCTCCTCCCCAAGGCACATCGGAGGTGCCTTCCCCCTTTAGGACTCTTCCCTTCTTCTTATCTCTTGGCGCATGGGCCTCTTGGGGCTGGTGCCCTTGGCCCATATAGGCCAAGGCGCACACCCCTACAGCCCATGTGGCCCCCCGGGGCAGGTGGACCCCCTTGGTGGACCCCCAGACCCCTTTCGGCACTCCCGGTACAATACCGATAATGCACGAAACTTTTTCGGCGACCAAAACAAGACTTCCCATATATAAATCTTTACCTCCGGACCATTCCGGAACTCCTCGTGACGTCCGGGATCTCATCCGGGACTCCTAAGAACTTTTGGGTTACCGCATACTAATATCTCTATAACCCTAGCGTCACCGAACCTTAAGTGTGTAGACCCTACGGGTTCGGGAGACATGCAGACATGACCGAGACGTTCTCCAGTCAATAACCAACAGCGAGATCTGGATACCCATGTTGGCTCCCACATGTTCCACGATGATCTCATCGGATGAACCACGATGTCAAGGACATAATCAATCCCGTATACAATTCCCTTTGTCTAGCGGTACGATACTTGCCCGAGATTCGATCGTCGGTATCCCGATACCTTGTTAAATCTCTTTACCGGCAAGTCTCTTTACTCGTTCTGTAACACATCATCCCGTGATAAACTCCTTGATCACATTGTGCACATTATGATGATGTCCTACCGAGTGGGCCCAGAGATACCTCTCCGTTTACACGGAGTGACAAATCCCAGTCTCGATTCGTGCCAACCCAACAGACACTTTCGGAGATACCTGTAGTGTACCTTTATAGCCAGCCAGTTACTTGTGACGTTTGGCACACCCAAAGCACTCCTACGGTATCTGGGAGTTGCACAATCTCATGGTCTAAGGAAATGATACTTGACATTAGAAAAGCTTTAGCATACGAACTACATGATCTTGTGCTAGGCTTAGGATTGGGTCTTGTCCATCACATCATTCTCCTAATGATGTGATCCTGTTATCAATGACATCCAATGTCCATGGTCAGGAAACCGTAACCATCTATTGATTAATGAGCTAGTCAACTAGAGGCTTACTAGGGACATGGTGTTGTCTATGTATCCACACATGTATTTGAGTTTCCTATCAATACAATCCTAGCATGGATAATAAACGATTGTCATGAACAAGGAAATATAATAATAACTAAATTATTATTGCCTCTAGGGCATATTTCCAACACCATCGTGGCTCCACTGACCTACTTCTTCCTCCTATATATACCTACGTACCCTGAAAACATCCAGGAGCAGCACGAAACCCTATTTCCACCGCCACAACCTTTTGTACCCAAGAGATCCCATCTTGGGGCCTTTTTTGGAGCTCTGCCGGAGGGGGCATTGATCACGGAGGGCCTCTACATCAACTCCATGGCCCCTCCGATGATGTGTGAGTAGTTTACCTTAGACCTTCGGGTCCATAGTTACTAGCTAGATGGCTTCTTCTCTCTCTTTGGATCTCAATACAAAGTTCTCCTCGATTCTCTTAGAGATCTATTCGATGTAATCTTCTTTTGCAGTGTGTTTGTCGAGATCCGATGAATTGTGAGTTTATGATCAAGACTATCTATGAACAATATTTGAATCTTCTCTAAATTCTTTTATGTATGATTGGTTATCTTTGCAAGTCTCTTCAAATTATTAGTTTGGTTTAGCCTACTAGATTGATCTTTCTTACAATGGGAGAAGTGATTAGCTTTGGTTTCAATCTTGCGGTGTCCTTTTCCAGTGACAGTAGGGGCAGCAAGGCATGTATTGTATTCTTTCCATCGAGGATAACAAGATGGGGGTGTTTATCATATTGCATGAGTTTATCCCTCTACATCATGTCATCTTGCTAAAAGCGTTACTCCGTTCTTATGAACTTAATACTCTAGATACATGCTGGATAGCGGTCGATGTGTGGAGTAATAGTAGTAAATGCAGGCAGGAGTCAGTCTACTTGTCACGGACATGATGCCTATATACATGACCATACCTAGATATTCTCATAATTATTCGCTTTTCTATTAATTGCTCGACAGTAATTTGTTCACCCATCGTAATACTTATGCTATCTTGAGAGAAGCCACTAGTGAAACCTATGGCCCCCGGGTCTATTTTCCATCATACAAGTTTCCAATCTATTTTATTTTGCAATCTTTACTTTCAATTTATATCATAAAAATACCAAAAATATATATTATTGTTATTATCTCTATCAGATCTCACTCTTGCAAGTGGCCGTGAAGGGATTGACAACCCCTTTATCGCGTTGGTTGCGAGGTTCTTATTTGTTTGTGTAGGTACGAGGTGACTCGCGTGTGGTCTCCTACTGGATTGATACCTTGGTTCTCAAAAACTGAGGGAAATACATACACTGCTTTGCTGCATAACCCTTTCATCTTCAAGGGAAAACCAACGCATGCTCAAGAGGTAGCACCCTAGAGTACGATTTTCCAGGCGTAAGTTGTGAAACTCACGCTTCTTCATACTCATAGCTCCAACTGAGACATGTGTAGTGCAGAATGCTTGCTGAAACTGGTCCCAAGTGACATTGGCCACGGGGAAAGTGGCGGTGTAATTCTCCCACCATGAGGCTGTGGGTCCATCAGTTGATGTGCGGCAAAGCGCACCTTCTCAGCATCTGTGCAACCTATAGTGGTCAGCTCCCTTCCAATCTCGCGGAGCTAATCATCAGCAACAATTGGCTCGGTGCTACTAGAGAACACCGGCAGATTCAACCTTAAAAATCAGGCTAAGTTATCAACTGGAGGTGGTCGCGGTGGGTTGTTGTTGTTGTTGTTGTTGTTGTTGTTGTTGTTGCCTTGGTTCTGGACTAGTAAATGCATCAAAGCATTCTGTTGTTGGATCAAGTGAGTGAGGTCCGGTGCGAAGATAAGTCCGAGGTCACGTCTCGGAGGCATCTGATCGGTTTAGAGGGGTGAGAACAGAATAGAGTGAGGTCTAAAGAGATATCACTACCCATATGCACATGAGACAATGATACGTTTCTGTCGTATCTACTTTTCCAAACACTTTTGCCCTAGTTTTGGACTCTAACTTGCATGATTTGAATGGAACTAACCCGGACTAACGCTGTTTTCAGCAGAATTGCCATGGTGTTATTTTTGTGCAGAAATAAAAGTTCTCGAAATGACCTGAAAATCAACGGAGATTATTTTTGGAATATATAAAAAAATACTGGAAGAAGAATCCACGTTAGGGGGCCCACACACTGTCCACGAGGGTGGGGTTGCGCCCCCAGCCTCGTGGGACCCCTGATGCTCCACCGACCTCAACTCCAACTCCATATGTTCGTGTTCGGGCAGAAAAAAATCAGGGAGAAGGATTCATCACGCTTTTACGATACGGAGCCGCCGCCAAGCCCTAATCTCTCTTGGGAGGGCTGATCTAGAGTCCGTTCGAAGCTCCGGAGAGGGGAATCCGTCGCCGTCGTCATCATCAACCTTCCTCCATCACCAATTCCATGATGCTCACCGCCGTGCATGAGTAATTCCATCGTAGGCTTGCTGGACGGTGATGGGTTGGATGATATTTATCATGTAATCGAGTTAGTTTTGTTAGGGTTTGATCCCTAGTATCCACTATGTTCTAAGATTGATGTTGTTATGACTTTGCTATGCTTAATGCTTGTCACTAGGGCCCGAGTTCCATGATTTGAGATCTGAACCTATTATGTTTTCATGAATATATGTGAGTTCTTGATCCTATCTTGCAAGTCTATAGTCAACTACTATGTTTTATCATCCGGCAACCCCGAAGTGACAATAATCGGGACCACTCCCGGTGATGACTGTAGTTTGAGGAGTTCATGTATTCACTATGTGTTAATGCTTTGGTCCGGTACTCTATTAAAAGGAGGGCTTAATATCCCTTAATTTCCAATAGGACCCCGCTGCTACGGGAGGGTTGGACAAAAGATGTCATGCAAGTTATTTTCCATAAGCACGTATGATTGTATTCGGAATACATGCCTACATTACATTGATGAATTGGAGCTAGTTCTGTGTCACCCTATGTAATAACTGTTGCATGAATAATCGCATCCGACATAAGTCTCCATCACCTATCCATTGCCTATGAGCTTTTCATATATTGTTCTTCGCTTAATTACTTTTCCGCTGCTACTGTTACATTCACTATAAAACCCAAAAATATTACTTCTGCTACCGTTACTTCTTGCTACCATTACCACTACTATCAGATTACCTTGCTACTAAACACTTTGCTGCAGATATTAAGTTTACAGGTGTGGTTGAATTGACAACTCAGCAGCTAATACTTGAGAATATTCTTTGGCTCCCCTTGTGTCGAATCAATAAATTTGGGTTGAATACTGTACCCTCGAAAACTGTTGCGATCCCCTATACTTGTGGGTTATCAAGACCACTTTCTGGCACCGTTGCTAGGGAACATAGCTCTATTCTTTGAGTCACTTGGGATTTATACCTTCTTTTCACTATGAAGAACTTGAAAGATCAAAGAACCAAGATCTATCCCTCAACTACGAGGGGAGGTAAGGAACTGCCATCTAGCTCTGCACTTGATTCCCCTTCTATTATGATTAAACTTGCGACACCTACACATGCTATTGATTCTGATAGGTCGCATGTTATTGATGATGAAACTTCTTCTTTGCATGATACTTATGATGAAACTACTTCTATGCTTGATACTACTGTGCCACTAGGTGAATTTCCTGATGAACAACTTGCTAGGGCTAGAGAGAATGAAATTATTGAAACTGATAATATTGATGAAAGTGATGATGAAGATTCTCCCCCTAGATATGAATTGCCTGTTGTTCCTGAGGGTTATGTTATGGATGAAGAAACTACTAGAGACTTTCTTGTCTGCAATGATAGAAGTGATCTCAAGAAACTATTAGCTAAGCTGAAAGAAAAATCTCTAAATGCTAGAATGAAATATGATCCTGCTTATGCTACTTCACCTATCTTTATTACTGATAAGGATTATGATTTCTCAGTTGATCCTGATATAATTACTTTTGTTGAATCTGACCTTTCTATGGCTATGAATCTGAAACTGTTATCGCACATCTTACTAAATTAAATGATATAGCTACCCTGTTCACTAATGATGAGAAAACTCGCTACTATGATATCCTTAAATTATTTCCGTTCTCATTAAAGGGTGATGCTAAGATATGGTTTAATTCTCTTGATCCTGGTTGTGTGCTTAGTCCCCAGGATATGATTTACTACTTCTCTGCTAAATATTTCCCCGCTCATAAGAAACAAGCTGCTTTAAGGGAAATATATAATTTTGTGGAAATTGAAGAAGAGAGTCTCCCACAAGCTTGGGGGAGGCTTCTCCAATTACTTAATTCTTTGCCTGATCATCCTCTCAAGAAAAATGAAATACTTGATATCTTTTATAATGGACTAACCGATGCTTCCAGAGACCGCCTGGATAGTTGTGCTGGTTGTGTTTTCAGGGAAAGAACAGTTGATCAAGCTGAAATTCTATTGAATAATATGTTGACCAATGAAAATAATTGGACACTTCCTGAACCAACTCCTAAGCCAACTCCGAAGAAAAGGGGTATTCTATTTCTCAGTCCTGAAGATATGCAAGAGGCAAAGAAATCTATGAAAGAAAAAGGTATAAAGGCTGAAGATGTTAAGAATTTACCTCTTGTTGAAGAAATACATGGTCTTGATTCATCACCTATTCAAGAAACACACGGTCTTGATAACCCGACATAGGTAGTAAAGGTAAACTCTCTCTATAGATATGATAAAGCTGAAATCCCTCCTGCTAAGTTTACTAGCCAATGTTTGGATGAATTTGATAACTTTATGGTTAAGCAAGAAGATTTTAATGCTAATTTTGGTAGACAACTGAAACACAATTCTTATATGATTGAACACTTGGGTGACTATATGTCTAGAGTTAAAGGTGAACTTAAACTTATTAGTAAACATGCTTCTATGGTTACCACTCAAGTAGAACAAGTACTTAAAGCTCAGAATGATTTGCTCAATGAATTGAATAGTAAGAATAATGACTTCGGTGTTAGAGTTGAAACTAGAGGAGGTAAAGTGACTCAGGAACCTTTGTATGCTGAGGGCCACCCTAAGAGAATTGAGCAGGATTCTCAGAGAAATAATGTTGATGCACCTAGTCCTTCTAAGAGGAAGAAAAAGAAAAAAGATAGGACTTTGCATGCTTCTAGTGAACCTATTGTAGACACACCTGAGAATCCTAATGATATTTCTATCTCTGATACTAAAACACAATCTGGTAATGAACATGAACCTAGTGATAATGTTAATGATGATGTTCATGTTGATGCTCAACCTAGCAATAATAATGATGTAGAAATTGAACCTGCTGTTGATCTTGATAACCCACAATCAAAGAATCAATGTTATGATAAGAGAGACTTTGTTGCTACGATGCACGGTAAAGAAAGAGAACCATGGGTTCAGAAACCCATGCCTTTTCCTCCTAAACCATCCAAGAAAAAGGATGATGAGGATTTTGAGCGCTTTGCTGAAATGATTAGACCTATCTTTTTGCGTATGCATTTGACCGATATGATTAAAATGAATCCTTATGCTAAGTATATGAAGGATATTGTTACAAATAAGAGAAAGATACTGGAAGCTGAAATTTCCACCATGATTGCTAATTATACTTTTAAGGGTGGAATACCAAAGAAACTTGGAGATCCAGGAGTACCAACTATACCATGCTCCATTAAAAGAAATTATGTTAAATCTGCTTTATGTGATCTTGGAGCCGGTGTTAGTGTTATGCCTCTCTCTTTATATCATAGACTTGATTTGAATAAGTTGACACCTACTAAAATATCTTTGCAAATGGCTGATAAATCAACTGCTATATCTGTCGGTATTTGTGAGGATGTGCCTGTTGTGGTTGCAAACTTACTATTTTAACGGACTTTGTTATTGCTGATATTCCCGAGGACGATAGTATGTCTATTATTCTTGGAAGACCTTTTTGAATACTTCAGGGGCTGTTATTGATTGCACCGAAGGCAGTGCCACTTTTCATGTTAATGGTAATGAGCATACGGTACACTTTTTGAGGAAACAACCTCAAGTCCACAGTATCAATTCTATTGGAAAAATTTCAACAATCACTATTGGAGGTTTTGAATTCCCTCTTCCTACTGTCAAGAAGAAATATGATATTCTTATTGGTGGGGACATGCATATCCCCGTTGAGGTAACCTAGTGTTATTCGAAAATTCTCCGGTTTCATGATTTTTGAAATGAGTTTGTTAACAAGACCTGATCAACCTTGTTAGTGGATTCTTTTTGATGAGCATGAGATGGGTGAATTTAGAAAACACAACTCTCTGTACCCTCTTTTTTACTTTATGTTATTTATATTAAATAAAGCAAAAATAATAATTTCTGTCAGTTTTCTGAATTATCCGTGCAATAAAAAAATACCCCAAAAATAAAAGTTCTCCAAATGCCCAGAAATTTGAATATGATTTTTTCTGGAATATTTGAGAATATCTGGCACTGAGAACACATCAGGGGGAGCCAGCACCTGGCCACAAGGGTCCAGGGCACGCCCCCTGCCTCGTGGGCCCCTGGTGGCCCCCTCCACTTATTCCAGCCACCACACACTCCTTCCTCCCAAAAAAATCACCAACCAGCTCAAGCACGAGTTCTAGCTCATCTTGCCGCCATTTTCGATCTCCTAGTTCAAAGCTCCATTCACAAAACTTCTTTGGGGGATTGTTCTTTGGTATGTGACTCCTCCAATGGTCCAATTAGTTTTTGTTCTAGTGCTTTATTCGTTGCAAATTTTTGCTGCTTAGGTGACCCTGTTCTTGAGCTTGCATGTCAAATTTATGTGGTCAAAAGTAGTTTTAATGCATGAGATGGTCTCTAGGCACTTGTAAGAGTAGTTGCTATCAATTTTGTTGAGTTTGGTTCACTTTTATTTTGAGTTGCTAAAAATTTTAGAAATTTTCAGAAAAAGATGAAGAGATTTTTGAGGGGCTCATCGAGCCGAAGCTCGAAGGATAAACAAAGTGAAGAGAACAAGAAGCCCAAGTATAATCTCCCTCGTACTGCGGAGGTTCGGTCATGTGAATGGCCTTATGATGATTTCTTGAGAGAAGCCGGGATTCATGAAGATTTTTATTATTTGGCTGAGAATGCAGGCCTCACCGCCTTCCTCCACGACCAACGCGAACATTATCTCTTACTCACCAATATCTTTGTGCAAAACTTTCATTTCCATGCTAGGAGCTCACCACCTCGGTGGAATTTTATTTATATGATGAGCATAAGGAGATGTCACTTTGTGATTTTTGTCCGGTTTGTTTGATACCTTTTGAGGGCAGCATAGAGGAACCACATCGTGATGATGTGGAGGGATTTATTGATATGATTGCTGTAGGGGAAACGAGGAAAGTTTCCGATGCAAAAATTACTAGCGTACATTTTCCTGTTCTACGTTACTTTTCAATATTTTCTAGTAGATGCTTAATTGGTCGTGGGAACCGTGGGAATCTTAGTGCTCCTAATATTGTTATTTTGCGCCATGCCTTGTTTCAAGATACTACCTTCAGTTTAGGCGCTGTTATTGCTAAGCGGTTAAACCTGAACCGTACTAAGGGCCCTGTCGGGGATATACCCCGCGGTGTAAACCGGCCGGACTTGGCGGTTTATCTGAAGACCCTGCTGACACTTGGCGAGTTACTGGTGACCCACCCTGACCTGGCGGTTTACAAACAACCCACCTGGTCATTATAACTCACTGGTGATCCGGTGTGCAGGACAGACGGATGACAAAGCCTAAGGCCCAGAAGGCCGGTTCACATTTAATGGTGGACCGGTTTAAGAAGAGAGGCATGAGGAACGTTTATCTTACAAGGAGTTAAGACCCGAACTTGTATCCGGTTTGTATTAGAGATAGACCAGTCCCAATCCTAATAGGACTCTACATGTAACCCGCCCCTCCAACATATATAAGGAGGGGCAGGGCTCCCCAAAAGGGACAAGATTCACAAGTTCCACGAGTTGGACAAGTTAGGTTTAGACAATAGCTCTCAAGATAGAGCACTCTTGTAACCGTGATCATTATCATCATCAATATCAATGAAGCAGGACGTAGGCTTTTACCTCCACCATGAGGGGCCGAACCTAGGTAAAACCTCGCGTCTCTCGTCCCACTCAACCCCTCTCAAGCTACCACATAGATGCGCTGGCCTCGCGACTAAGTCCTGACACTAAGGACATCTGCCGTGACAATTCCACGACAGTTGGCGCCCACCGTGGGGCTTGCGTACGATGGTGTTGAGTTCTTGGAGGGATTTCTCCGAGGGATCGAGAAGCTTGATTTTCCGGATAAGAAGAGCCGGTTTTGAAAGATCTTCATCAACTTCAAGTTCATCGGTTCAGATTTACAATCTATGAGATTTAAGTTTAAGAAAAATTAGGGTTGGCTTTCCCAAGAGCAGCTGTTCCCGCGGAGCGTTGTGCGCGTGATTGAGATTTTAGCTGGTTAGATTTTCTTCAATGAATGTCCGGGACTTTGCTGCTGCACCGGAGGACAATACTGATTCGACGACTCGGAAGCATAAAGCAGAAGCAATAACACCGAGTTGTACTAGAGTTGGACTCAGGCCCATGCCCGTGTTGCGTACTCAAATTGGACGATGCCTACCGGATTGATGAAAAAGCGGTTGCTTTATTGGGACCGGTCGGCTAAACCGATTGATGGAGCAGCGGTCAGGAGGGCTTGGGTTTTTAATACTAATAGCAATCATATGGACGGTGATTAGCGGCTGCGTGTGGACAACATCAACAAAGTAAAGGGGCAGCGGCAAGATCTACTATTATGGCTGTCACCTGCGACAAAAGAAATATATACAATAGCAGACGCCCAAGGCCGCGGACAAAGAGGTCAGGGCATGTGCCCGCTAGCCTTGTTTGACGGGGCACGCACATGCAGGAGAAATCTGCGGGAGTCAAAAGGCCAAGAGAAAAGGAGAATAAGGAAAGGACTATTATTAGTACGGGAGGTCTAGTACTAGTACAATTCATCAAATGAATTAGCACAGGGCCCAAAGTCTCACAAGGATGTGATATCAAAGGATCGTCAGCCACGTACCTCCAGATAAATGTCAGAACTAATGAGGACATGCGACAGCCTTTGCGAAAAAAAGATAAAAAAAGGGCAGGAGTACCTACGACCTGAAGCCGTCCTCTGCTCCAAGTCGCCGAAGTCACGGGCTGGCCGCGTTTCCGCTGACCTCACCACGGCGTTTCACCGCTACGCCTGCCGGCTTGCCTGCCTCTTCTGCTGCGCTTCACTCCCAAATTTATTAATGGATATTACATATGGATCATCTGCCATATGAACAAATCAGGTGCTATTTTTCTAAACTTTTAATGGTATAATTGAGTATCATCCAAATTTTTTTCCACGGTATGCTATGCTATACACAGGTCAACGGACTCATGGCCAAGGTATGATCCGGCCCTCGTGCACCGGCGTCGGAGGCAACGTATACATCTGCACCGCCCATGCCGGGCGTTTAAAGACCTGGAGAATAACCCGGAGGGTTTCTGCTTGAACTGCCGGGACCATATTGAGTCGCCGACCAGCCTAAACCGCCTTTGTCGCAACAAACAGATCATCCGTTGTCCGAACAAAAAACATCAGGTGATATCCATCTAAATCTAGTTTCTTGGTATATATTGTTTTTATCAAGGGAACAATTACTTTGGACCGGATATTATGATATGCAGGACAATTATTCATTATAAAACATGGTTTATACCATGGGTACGGAGTAGGCATTGGCAATGTCCTACCCGGTGGTCGTCCGTGCCACATTACACGGTGAATGGACGCGTACAACCTGCCGCCCGTACAGCCCGGTCTACATCAATTAGCCGGGACTGCGCCTGTGATTGACTCGCCAGTCCACTCTCGCGGCCGGTTTACGCATGCGCACCGGTTTACAAACGATGCGGCCGATTCTCCCGTCCGCACCGGCATACAATGCCGCGGCCGACTTATCTGTCTGAGCCGCCTCTGATGCTGCGGTCGTCTTTGTCGTCCGTCTCTCATGGCCTAGTCTACATCAACATACCGGGCTGCACTTGTCTGGATGAACTGTTTATTGACTATGAGCAAGTCACTACTTGGGAAGCCCGGTTTTCTTCCAACAAATTGGAGGTAAATTATCATATATTATCAGCCGCCGTCTGCACTGGATGGTTCAATGGGTAGGCGCACAAGTCGCCGCCACTACAGTTTGGTTAACTTCAAGTCGCCAGTTGGAAGGAACCATTGGCCGAGTTGCTGACACGGCTCATATGGGATCATTTACAACCCGCCGCAGTCACCTCAACCTTCTATGGATTCACATCATGCTATCAACACCAATGATATACAAGTTATGCCGGTTTATATCACGGTCAAATATGGAGAATCTCAAGCCAACTCCTCGAGTCACCTTGAGACTTGGGGGCTACAATGATATGACTTAGCAAACGTTGCTCGTTTTTAGTGAAGTCAAGAACCCCAAAACGTTGGAGGGAAAGATAACCCGGTCCTGGATTCACATCATGCTGTCAGAAGATTTCCGGATTAAAAAGTATATGACAGTTACAAAGTCCTGGCTCAATGAAGAAGTTTCGGGTCATCAGAAAAGGATTCCGGTTTACAATCCGGTACAAGGGAAATTTGTTCTCCAATAAATCTCTGAAGCTCTCAAATCCGGTTTAAGAATTTCCGGTTCAAAAAGGAATTAACTTCTCACAAGTTCGAGTTTTAAAGACCGTCAGAAAATTTCCGGCTAAAAATGAAGATTCCGGTTTAAAATCCGGTTCAAGGGAAAGATGTCTCCCACAAAGCTTTGAAGGTCTCCATATCTGGTTCAAGATCCCGATTCAAGAAGAATTTATCTCTTGCAAAAAGTTAAAAATTGCCAAAGAGGACCTGCTGCCATGATGCGCGGTTCAAACATGGGTATTCCGCCTTACTGGCCTGACATATTATTGATCACATGGGGGCTTCTGCTTCATAAAGCGGGGCCTCTGGTCTTTTACATCATGTGTGGTTACACGGAGTTGTTCTAAAGCGGCCTCCGCTTTACCCCTTGAGTTTGCTTTTTAAAAGCATTGTGTTATATCTCTTGGAGGATTGGTCGTGTCCGAACCAATACCATACCTCTTGATAGGCGAGAGCCACCAGATCACTTGGGGTCTTGGTCACGTCTGAACCACTCATGCCTTTTGATTGGCCTAAGGCCACAGAATCACTTGGGGGCTTGGTCGAACCCGAACCATGACCATGCCACTTGATCGGCATAAATGCCACGGTTTCATTTGGGGACCTGGCTGACTAGAACCATAGTTACACCTAACGGGAGCTTGGTCGTGTTCGGCCATGGTAACACCATCTGATCAGCTCAAATAAACCTTTTTTGCAACCTTTTGTCATTGCACTTGATTTACACTTTTCTTTGAAGGGGGGGTTTTGCTTTTTATTGTGTTTTTTAAATTGACAAAGTTTTTTAACCAATCAATTGACGGAACACAGTTCACGTCAATCTGGAGACTATTTGCTTGGTTTGATCCTTGTAGTTAACATCCTCTTATGGAGTAACACGGTGTTTATCACAACCCGGCACGGTTTTATTATAAACCGGCACAATATGGAAGGAGTTATCAGTACTCAAGATTTGGGTTATCACCCTTACTACAAAAAGTTGGTAAAACCAACGATGTGATTCAATGTCACAGGTATGATATATTTCATATTTGATTATTCTTAAGTGCAGCCTCGGTTATAAACCCGGGTTATATGTTGGGTATTATGACCCGTCCGGCGGTAAACCGCCTGGACACTTTAAACTTGTTGTATGCAGAAACAGGTTTGTTAAACCGGCCTGGCTTTAGACAACAAGTCGCCAGTATATATTTGGATTGCGCCATTGGAATCATGCGCTTATAAATCATTGGGTTATATTATTCAAATAGCCAAACTTGGCTGAAATTTCATTATGATGTTGAATGAATAAGGTTTTCATACCGGATTTGAATAGCCAACATGGCTGGATTTTTATTATTAAGGTTTTCAAAGTCGCTATAGCGCAATGTCTACTCTTTTATCAAAGGATATGATTTATTCTACAATGGAAGGAATAGTCCCGAGTCGCTGCAGGCTTACAACCCGGCACTTGGGGGCTACATTATTCAAATTGAGATTACATGCAAGTCTCATGTTGCTGCAAGCATGCACCATGACACTTGGGGGCTAATGCAAAGTCATTTTTACTAGTCTTATTGAAGACCCAACTCATCATATTATAATGAGCCGGCCCTTGGGGGCTACCAATTGCTCCTATCAACAATTCAAGGTACACAAGTTTTCGTCCATAATATTGAAGAATCCATTGCTCAGTTGGTAAAGCACAAAGCTCTTAACCTTGTGGACGTGGGTTCAAGCCCTACGATGGAAGCTACATTATAATATGTTATTTTCATTAAAGTATATATATCAAGTCCCGGTTCAGTATTATCTTACTAAGCCGGCCCTTGGGGGCCACACGTTGCTGTTCAAAGTTTACAAGATTATACTTACAAAGTCCCTGCTCATTATTGCATAATGACCCGGCCCTTGGGGGCTACACTGGTTGAAGTTTTTATGAGCATCAAGTAATTACAAGTCCCAGGTTGCTGCAAGCATGACAACCCGGCACTTGGGGGCTACATATATGGAGTATTCAGTTTATATGATTGAGATGAACAAACCGGATTTCTTCAAGGTTGAAACACTTATTGGAGCAAGTATTAAGTTATCACTATGTTCTCCTCTTAAGACTTGGGGGCTACAGGTATTATGCATATGAAGGAGGAATATCTTCATTTTATCAGTTTTGAGCAAATCAGGAAGATCAATTACATGACCCGGTGTCGACAACAATTATGACCCGGCGCCATCAATATTTATAAACCGGCCATTTTGGTAATATTAAACCGGCAAGTTTTACATCTTCAAACCGGCTGAATATCAGATAAGTATTTTCAGACCCATATTTCTTAAAATCGGCGCTTTGGGAGCCGAGTCAAAGGAGTTATTCTTCACAATATTTCTCGGTGACAAATCAATGTCGGCAAATTGATTATGAAGCTGATCTGTTGACCTGGATTTCCCAGAAGGAGGAAATAACAAGGACTTAAGGATGATCAGGTACCGGTTTACAAAAATTCTTAACCTGGAGCATAACCTGTCAAATTTGTTCTTGTGTTTATTTTGCAGTATAAGTTTACAGTGAATAAATCCAAGCTAAACTTGGGGACTAATGTCGGGGATATACCCCGCGGTGTAAACCGGCCGGAAGTTAACCCGGCCGGACTTGGCAGTTTATCTGAAGACCCTGCTGACACTTGGCGAGTTACTGGCGACCCGCCCTGACCTGGCGGTTTACAAACAACCCACCTGGTCATTATAACTCACTGGTGATCCGGCATGCGGGACAGACGGATGACAAAGCCTAAGGCCCATAAGGCCGGTTCACATGTAATGGTGGGTCGGTTTAAGAATAAAGGCATGAGGAACGTTTATCTTACAAGGAGTTAAGACCCGGACATGTATCCGGTTTGTATTAGAGATAAACCAGTCCCAATCCTAATAGGACTCTAGATGTAACCCGCCCCTCCAACATATATAAGGAGGGGCAGTGTCGGGGATATACCCCGCGGTGTAAACCGGCCGGAAGGATAATCCGGCCGGACTTGGTGATTCACCGGCGACCTGCACAGACCAGACGGTTTACAGTTCATTGGTAATCCGGCAGGCGGGCCAGAGGAGCAACAAGACACGACAGTCCTGTCTAGTGGTTCATGAAGGCCGGTTCAACCATTGTGGGCCGGTTCAAGAGGAAATGAATATTTGCCTTACAAGGAGTTAAGACCAACACTTGTATCCGGTTTGTATTAGAGATAGACTAGTCCTAATCCTAATAGGACTCCACATGTAAACCGCCCCTTCAACATATATAAGGAGGGGCAGGGCTCCCCAAAGAGGGACGAGTTAGAAGGGACAAGCTAGAAGCTACAAGCAAACAACAATCTTAGGGCTAGACACAAAGAGGACAGCCGGTTTACGGTGAATCCCTCGTGATGATAATGAGACCTAGCCTCAAACAGCATGTAGGGTTTTTACCGGATGATGTTTCCCGGGGCCCAAAGCTGTCTAAACCCTTGTCTTGCGTGTTGAACCGCCCTGCGTCTCTCGATTCCGCTCAACCCCTCTCAAGCTACCACATAGATGCGTTGGCCTCGCGACTAAGTCCTGACACTAAGGACATCTGACGTGACAAATCCACGACAGTTGGCGCCCACCGTGGGGCCTGCGCACGGTGGTGTTGAGTCCTTGAAGGGATTTCTTCAGGGATCGAGAAGTTCATAATTTTCTGGATGAAGAAAGTTAGTTCCAGAAAGATCTACATCGACCAGCAAGTCGAAACAGCGTGTACGAAATTGTGATTTGGAAGTTTTTAGGGTTGCGTGCTAAAGCGGCTGCAGTGTTGAGCCGCCAGAGACATATTAAGACGCCGGTCTGTTTAAGTTGTTTCTGTCATTTTCAATGGATCATCTGTCAACCAAACAGATCAAGTGATATCCATCCGAGTCTATTTTTTAAACAAATATTGTTTTTTATCACTGATATTCTTCCGTACCGTGCTGCTCGACGGATACACGTGCAAGTCGCCGCCCTCGTTGTTCGGTTTACATCCGTTCGTGCCTGCGGCCGGCTCGAGCGTCCACGCCGGTTTACAAATGTCGCGATTGGCACGCCCGTCCGCACCGGTTTACCACGCCGCGACCGGTTCACCCGTGAGCAACTTCAACCTCACCTAGCGATCATCAATTTCATGGTGGATTATTTCCGGCCTGGCACATCAGGTGATATCCATCTAAGATTATTTTATTAGCGCATATTGTTTTTTGTCAAAAAACAATCACTTTGGTATGTACACCTTTGTGTGCAGGACAATGATTCATTATAAAGATGGTGTAATGTCATATTCATGGAGTGTGCGGTAGCATAATCATGCAACGGCATCGGCGACCGCTTACTGTTCAACAGGTGGGGGCGAGCCGCTGCCCCTGCGGTCCGATCTACATCAACGCGTTAGCCGATTCACACGTCTGTGTAGGCTTACAATGTGACGGCCGACTCATCTGGCCGCTCCCGTGGCCGACTCACCCGTCGTTGATTTCAACCTTTACCGCAGTGATCATCAACTCTGCGACGGATTAATTCTGGCTCAACACGTCAGGTGAAATCCATCCAGTATATTTCACATTATATATTGCTTTCTTTAAAAGAGCAATTACTCTGGCTTGCAAGTTCCCCAGTGCAGGACAAATTATGTCACTGAGATGTTAAATGACTCATACTGGTTTATATCATGGTCAAATATGGAGAGTCTCAAGCCAATTCCTCGAGTAGTCTTGAAACTCGGGGGCTACAGTGACATGACTCGGGAACTCCGGGTCATGGGAGGAGATGATAACCCGGTTCCGGAGGACACTACCATACTGATGAAAATTCTGATTTAAAATCCGGTTCAAGAGACATCTTTCTCCCGCAAAGCTTTGAAGTTTTCAAAACCGGTTCAACATCCGGATCAAGGTAAATTTGTCCCTTACAAAGCTTGGAAGCTCTCAATATCCGGTTCAAGATCCCGGTTCAAGAAGAATTTATCTCTTGCAAAAAAGTTAAAAATTACCGAAGAGGACCTGCTGCCATGATGCGCGGTTCAAACATGGGTATCCTGCCTTATTGGCCTAACATATTATTGATCACATGGGGGCTTCTGCTTCATAAAGCTGGGTCCCTGTCTTTCTCATCATGCGAGGTTACACGGAGTGGTTCTGTTTAAAGCGGCCTCCGGTTTACCCCTTGACATATGTTTTTTATATATCACTAGGGGCCTTGGTCGTGTCCGAACCAATGAACACCCTTTGATAGGCGACAGCCACGAGATCATTTGGGGACATGGTCAAGTCTGAACCAGTCACGCCTCTTGGTCGGCCTAAGGCCACAAAATCACTTGGGGGCTTGGTCGAACCCGAACCATTGCCACGCCTCTTGATCTGGCATATATGCCACGAATCATTTGGGGACCTGGCTGACTTGAATCATTGTCACTCCTATTGGGGGCCTTGATCCTGTCCGACCATGATAATACCATCTGATCAGCTCAGTATAGCATATTTTTGCAAACGGTTTTTATCATTGCCTTTGCTTGAAATTTTCTTTGATAAATATTTCTTCTCGGTTTCCGGAGATTATTTGCCCGGTTTGATTTTTTGATTTTATGTTACCATCTTATTATGGAGTAAACCGGTGTTTATTAACCTGGCTTGACTTTCGACTACAAGTTGTCAGTACATGACTAATTATGATTCGGCGATTATTAACCCGGTCTGGTTTGACTACGAGTCACCAGTATTATATATGGTTAAACCGGTGTTTATCAGAACCCGGTACGGTTTATCATAAACCGACACAATATGGAAGGAGTTATCAGTACTCAAAATTTGGATTATTACCTCTACTACAAAAAGTTGGTAAACCAACGAGGTGATTCAATGTTACAGGTATGATATATTTCATATTTAATTAACTCTTAAGTGCAGCCTTGGTTATAAACCCGGGTTATATGTTGGGCATTATGACCCGTCCGGCAGTAAACCGCCAGGACACTTTAAACTTGTTGTATGCAGAAACAGGTTGAATAAAGCATGATTATAAATTATCCTGTGTTTATTAAACCGGCCTGGCTTTGGATTATACGTCGCCAGTATATATTTGGATTGCGCCATTGGAATCATGCGCTTATAAATGATTGGGTCATATTATTCAAATAGCCAAACTTGGTTGAATTTTCATTATGATATTGGATGAATAAGGTTTCATACCGGATTATATTATCTTGAATAGCCAACATGGCTGGATTTTTTTAATTAATATTATGATTGAGATTTTCAAAGTCGCTTTAGCGCAATGGATATTATGTTATCAATGGATATATTCTACAATTGAAGGAATAGTCCCGAGTTGCTGCAGGCTTACAACCCGGCACTTGGGGGCTACATTATTGAAGTTGAGATTACATGAAATATGCAAGTCTCATGTCGCTGCGAGCATGCACCATGACACTTGGGGGCTAATGCAAAGTCATTCTTTGTTCATCTTATTGAAGACCCGACTCATCACATTATAATGAGCCGGCCCTTGGGGTCTACCAATTGCTCCTGTTAAACAATTCAAGGTACAAAGCTTTTTATTCATTATATTGACGGGTCCACTGCTCAGTTGGTAAAGCAAAAGGCTCTTAACCTTGTGGACGTGAATTCAAGCCCCATGATGGGGGTTACATGATGTTATTTTCATTGAAGTATCTATCAAAGTCCATGCTCATTATTGCATAATGACCCAGCCCTTGGGGGCTACACTGGTTGAAGTTTTTATAAGCATCAGGAAATTACAAGTCCCAGGTTGCTGCAAGCATAACAACCCGGCACTTGGGGGCTACATAATATGGAATGATCAGTTTTACTAAGTGATTGGGATGAACAACATGGATTTCTTCAAAGTGGCAGTAATTATATGAAAACAAGTCTCAAATCATCACTTTGTTCTATTCAAGACTTGGGGGCTACAGGTAATATGGATATAAGGGAGAAAAAAATCTTCAAATGCTCAGTTTTGAGCAATAATTATGACCTGGAGTTGGTGACAATTATGACTTGGTGCCATCCATATTTACAATCCGGCAATTTTGGTAATATTAATCCGGCAAATTTTACATCTTCAAACCGGCTGAATATCAGATGAGTATGTCAATACCAATATTTCTTAAAACCGGCGCCTTGGAAGCTGATTCAAGTGGATTATTCTTCACATTTTCTATAAGAAGCCAACATCAGCAATTTGAGTATGAAGCTGGTTATTAACCCGGATTTTCTAGAAGGAGGTGACAAGGATTTAAGGATGATCAAGTGCCGGTTTACAAGAGTATTTAAACCGGAGCACAACCTGACGAATTTGTTCTTGTGTTTATGTTGCAGATCAGTTTAACATGGATGAATCCAAATTAAACTGGGGGCTAATGTCAGGGATATACCCCGCGGTGTAAACCGGCCGGAAGGATAATCCGGCCGGACTTGGTGATTCACCGGCGACCTGCACAGACCAGACGATTTACAGTTCGTTGGTAATCCGGCAGGCGGGCCAGAGGAGCAACAAGACACGACAGTCCTGTCTGGTGATTCATGAAGGCCGGTTCAACCATTGTGGGCCGGTTCAAGAGGAAAGGAATATTTGCCTTACAAGGAGTTAAGACCAACACTTGTATCCGGTTTGTATTAGAGATAGACTAGTCCTAATCCTAATAGGACTCCACATGCAAACCGCCCCTTCAACATATATAAGGAGGGGCAGGGCTCCCCAAAGAGGGACGAGTTAGAAGGGACAAGCTAGAAGCTACAAGCAAACAACAATCTTAGGGCTAGACACAAAGAGGAGAGCCGGTTTACGGTGAATCCCTCGTGATGATAATGAGACCTAGCCTCAAACAGCATGTAGGGTTTTTACCGGATGATGTTTCCCGGGGCCCGAAGCTGTCTAAACCCTTGTCTTGCATGTTGAACCGCCCTGCGTCTCTCGATTCCGCTCAACCCCTCTCAAGCTACCACATAGATGCGTTGGCCTCGCGACTAAGTCCTGACGCCAAGGACATCTGACGTGACAAATCCACGACAGGCAGGGCTCCCCAAAAGGGACAAGATTCACAAGTTCCACGAGTTGGACAAGTTAGGTTTAGACAATAGCTCTCAAGATAGAGCACTCTTGTAACCGTGATCATTATCACCATCAATATCAATGAAGCAGGACGTAGGCTTTTACCTCCACCGTGAGGGGCCAAACCTGGGTAAAACCTCGCGTCTCTCGTCCCACTCAACCCCTCTCAAGCTACCACATAGATGCGCTGGCCTCGCGACTAAGTCCTGACACTAAGGACATCTGCCGTGACAATTCCACGACAGGCCCCGTCCTTGGAGGCATCTTTGCCTCGCGCCTAGCTGCACACTTTAACATACCCATCAGACATTATGAGAAAGAGGAAAAGTTGCTTCCTAATATTTTTCTAGATTATAAGAGCATGGTAGCACATGATTTTATTGTTAAGAATAAGAAGAAGTTGCTTAACTATAGACTGATTTTTGGTAAGAATAACTTTGAGACTATTACCTTGCCTGCTCCCTCTTTGTTTAACATATTTTCAGGCAAGTACCTTGTTTTACCAGAGGACGTTTATGCATACTGGAGTGTGACACCAGCTCCAGAGCCTGAGCCGGAACCACCCCAGGACCCTTATCGACAATCAGTTTATCAGTGGAATCCGGAGGAGATTCCCAACCAGTGGCACCCAGAGGACACTCCCCCTTACACCGGAGAGGGCTACTTTGATCCATGGGCATAGACCAACTTAGGCCAAAAGCCTAATCTTTGGGGAGTATGTATTTCTCACCGACATTACATTCATGTTCACACACTCATGCTAGTTGTCGGTGCTCATACTTTTTCACTGTATCATCCATGATAGTTATTTCCTTTTTAGCTTTCTTCTTGTGTGCCTTAATAAACCTTAAGAAAAACCAAAAAAAATAGTTGTAGTTTTTAGCTAGTTTACTTTCCATGCCTGTAGTAGTAGTAATAAAAAAGGAAACCCAAAAAGATTTTCTGTTCTTCTTTTGCTTGTTGGGAGCTTTCCCGTGTAAATAGTTTTGTTTCTTTTCTTTGGGGGTCGAGAGGAGAAGACCATAATGAAAATGTTGAGTGGCTCTCATATGCATTATTGTTGATCTAACAAAGAGCCCATATTACCTTGTCTTCTCTCTTGAATTGAATTCTTGCAGATTCCAGCTTAGTCCAATGCACGTGCACTATTATTATTATCCACACTGTTCGGTCGTGCAAGTGAAAGGCAATAATGATGATTATATGATGAACTTATTGAGATGAGGGAAGCTGGTATGAACTCAACCTCTCTTGTTTTTGTAAATATGATTAGTCCATCGTTCTTGATTCAGCCTATTATGACAGAAACACATTTGCAATGACAATTAGAGATTATAGTTGCTTATTCCATGCTTAATTAGCTAGGAGTTTATAATGGTTTACCTTGTGTGCCAACATGCTATTAAAATGGTTGTGATATGGTATGATAGGGTGGTATCCTCCTTTGAACGATTTGAGTGGCTTGACTTGGCACATGTTCACGCATGTAGTTGAAACAAAATCAACATAGCCTCTATGGTATTTATGTTCATGGTGAATTATATCCTACTCATGCTTGCATTCGGTGTTGATTAATTTTAATGCATGTTCATGACTGTTGTCGCTCTCTAGTTGGTCGCTTCCCATTCTTTTTCTAGCCTTCACTTGTACTAAGCAGGACTACTGCTTGTGCATCCAACTCTATAAACCCCAAAGTTGTTCCATATGAGTCCACAATACCTACCTATATACGGTATCTACCTGCCGCTCCAAGTAAATTTGTATGTGCAAAACTCTAAACCTTCAAATAAACATTCTGTTTTGTATGCTCGAATAGCTCATGTATCAACTAGGGCTGTCTGTATCCTCCATGCTAGGCGGGTTATTCTCAAGAGGAGTGGACTCCGCTCCTCACTCACGAGAAAATGGCTGGTCACCGGGATGCCCAGTCCCATGCTTTAAGAAAATCAAATCAAAAAATAATTGCAAACAAAACTCCCCCAGGATTGTTGTTAGTTGGAGGCACCCGTTGTTTCGGGCAAGCCATGGATTGATGCTTGTTGGTGGTGGGGGAGTATAAACTTTACCATTCTTCTTGGGAACCGCCTATAATGTGTGTAGAATGGAAGATATAGAGAACTCTCGGTTGTTATGTTGACAATGAAAGTATACCGCTCAAAATATTATTCATATCTATTTCAAAATCGAGCTCTAGCACCTCTACAAATCCCTGCTTCCCTCTACGAAGGGCCTATCTATTTACTTTTATGTTGAGTCATCATCCTCTTATTAAAAAGCACCAGTTGGAGAGCACCACTATCATTTGCATCCATTACTATTAGTTTACATTGAGTATGTTTGTGACTGGATCTCTTTTACCATGAATTACAATGTCTAGTCAGTCCTTGATCTTTAAAGGTGCTCTGCATTTATGTTTTGCGGTCTCAGAAAGGGCTAGCGAGATACCATCTTGTTATATCATATTATGATTGTTTTGAGAAAGTGTTGTCATCCGAGATTTATTATTATTGCTCGCTAGTTGATTATGCCATTGATATGAGTAAACATGAGACCTAAATGTTATTGCGAATGTGGTTAGTTCATAATCTTTGCTGAAAACTTGAATGCTGGCTTTACATATTTACAACAACAAGAGCAAATAGAGTTTGCAGAAGTTTTTCTTTATCACTTTCAGTTTATCAACTGAATTGCTTGAGGACAAGCAATGGTTTAAGCTTGGGGGAGTTGATACATCTCCGTCATATCTACTTTTCCAAACACTTTTGCCCTTGTTTTGGACTCTAACTTGCATGATTTGAATGGAACTAACCCGGACTAACGTTGTTTTCAGCAGAATTGCCATCGTGTTAATTTTGTGCAGAAATAAAAGTTCTCAAAATGACCTGAAAATCAACGGAGATTATCTTTGGAATATATAAAAAATACTGGAAGAAGAATCCACGCCAAGGGGCCACACCCTGTCCACGAGGGTGGGGGCGCGCCCTACCACCCTGGGCACGCCCCCTTGCTTCATGGGCCCCCTGATGCTCCACCGACCTCAACTCCAACTCCATATATTCGTGTTCGGGGAGAAAAAATCAGGGAGAAGGATTCATCGCGTTTTATGATACGGAGCCGCCGACAAGCCCTAATCTCTCTCGAGAGGGCTGATCTGGAGTCCGTTCGGGGCTCCGGAGAGGGGAATCCGTTGCCATCGTCATCATCAACCTTCCTCCATCACCAATTCCATGATGCTCACCGCCGTGCGTGAGTAATTCCATTGTAGGCTTACTGGACGGTGATTGGTTGGATGAGATTTATCATGTAATCGAGTTAGTTTTGTTAGGGTTTGATCCCTAGTATCCACTATGTTCTAAGATTGATGTTGTTATGACTTTGCTATGCTTAATGCTTGTCATTAGGTCCCGAGTGCCATGATTTGAGATCTGAACCTATTATGTTTTCATGAATATATGTGAGTTCTTGATCCTATCTTGCAAGTCTATAGTCACCTACTATGTGTTATGATCCGGCAACCCCGAAGTGACAATAATCGGGACCACTCCCAGTGATGACCGTAGTTTGAGGAGTTGATGTATTCACTATGTGTTAATGCTTTGGTCTAGTACTCTATTAAAAGGAGGCCTTAATATCCCTTAGTTTCCAATAGGACCCCGCTGCCACGGGAGGGTAGGACAAAAGATGTCATGCAAGTTATTTTCCATAAGCATGTACGACTATATTCGGAATACATGCCTACATTACATTGATGAATTGGAGCTAGTTCTGTGTCACCCTATGTTATAACTGTTGCATGAATAATGGCATCCGGCATAATTCTCCATCACCGATCCATTGCCTACGAGCTTTTCATATATTATTCTTCGCTTATTTACTTTTCCACTACTACTGTTACAATCACTATAAAACCCAAAAATATTACTTTTGCTACCATTACTTCTTGCTACCGTTACCACTACTATCATATTACCTTGCTACTAAACACTTTGCTGCAGATATTAAGTTTCCAGGTGTGGTTGAATTGACAACTCAGCTGCTAATACTTGAGAATATTCTTTGGCTCCCTTTGTGTCGAATCAATAAATTTGGGTTGAATACTGTACCCTCGAAAACTGTTGCGATCCCCTATACTTGTGGGTTATCAGACAAACACATTCATTTCACACCACTCAATTCAAATGAGATCATACAATCGATCTAAAGTACCATTCGAAAATGCTCGAACTATTACTATATACATGGGAGAAAACTAATGGTAATATGATGGTCGTTAGAAATTTTAATCGGTGGAAGACTCCATGATATATGCTCCAACTTCGTCTTCATAGTGATCATTGCTACAGGGTTGGAGTCGGTGTCGTCGAGTATGATGTAGACTTCAGAACGGATGTCCTTTTCAGGTTCGGGATCTCCCATGAATACTCCTAGCTTATTCTTCAGGTCTTAATTCTCCTCAAGTAGTACTCCAATTTCTTCTTCATATCCATCGCATGTAGACTTGAGTTCCTCTTCTATCTCCATGTTCCTGGTCATCACCTTCTTCATGTCTATCATGCTGGCGCACATCTGGTTCTCCTGACTACGAATGTGCTGATTTAACTCCTGGATGTAGGCTGCAATGGATTTAAACCTCCTGGTACATATCATCTCCCATTGCTCATCTCGGCGTCCACATATCTGGTAGATGGTGTCCTTAAGATCCTTATTGTATACCTCGCCGATACGTCCGATGGCGATGTGGGCGGCCATGCTCTTTCCTAGACCCCAGGTTGGTGCATCAAAGGAAAACTCTATGGGCTCAGTAACTGGCATGAACGTCCTTCCTTGAACATGAAATCGAATCATCCAACGCTCTTCTTCTGGTAAAGTGGCCGTGTAGGGCCCGGTGAAAATTGGTATTCCGATGCTCAGGTACCTAGTGACTTCCTTCAAGTGTCGTCCAAAAGGGGTGTCGTCATCCGGTTGAGTGAACTTGTTCCTTGGGTCCGCCATCTATAGAGTAGAAAATGGAGAAGAGTCAAAAATGAGTAGAGAAGAGTGTCCTATGGCTTATCCTATTGGTCGCGTCCTATAGTCAGTGTGTGCTCTCAAACCATCTTATAGCGACCAGACCTCAGACGGTCAAGTCTCTGTGCTTAAGTGTCATCCCTGGATCGATATTGCTGACACACACAGTACTCGAGGATTTATTGCAGAGTTCAATCACACACTTATTACATCGAGTGTCTCAAAAGGAATACTTATTACAATAATATGAAGGCCATCTAATTAAGATAACTGCGGAAGCTTCGAGGGTAAATGAGTCCATCCAACTCCACGGCAAAACTGAGTGCACGACAACGACCTAGCGCATCTTACTCTTTATCTGAAAATTCTGCAACATAATACGTTGCAGCCTGTGTAGGTCAGCACATGGAATATGCTGGCAAGATAACACTATAGAGCAATGAACAAATAACAACTATCACTATATGCATATATGGCTGGTGGAGGCTCTATGGTTATCATTTGCATAAAGCTAATTTTTCCCTACAACAAAGGAATATATTTTATTTAGCTACAAAGCTTGTTGAAATATTGAGATGGTAACCCCAACTCAATCCCAAAATTAAAAGTTATAACCCGACAAATTAATTAAGTAAAGTGATGAGATCAAAATTATAATTCAAGCACCAGATACTCAAGATGTCCATAACCGGGGACACGGCTAACCATGATTAGTTTGTACACTCTGCAGAGATTTGCACACTTTTCCCCACAAGACTCGATCTCCTCTGTTGTATTTCTTGCACTGCATGATGTTTGAGAAACGGATGAGCGAGACACAGTCTTTCCAAAGATGTCCCCTTAACCGATAGATAGGACGGTAAACCTACAATCCCCTACATTTGCTAGCCCATCATGGAAAGGATGCCCACAACTTACTCAACTATGCTAGAGCCCATAATGGCTTGTGGCTGCACATGGAAGTTTCTAGCATGAATAATCTTATGATCTCTGTTGGAACAGGCCGTGCCTAGGAGGCGCTTAGGCATGCCTAGGCGCTAGGCAATAGCCAAACGCCTCCCCTAGGGCATAAATGGAGGTCTAGGCGGGGCAAGCAAGGAATTGCCTACCCAAGAAAGAAATCATGCCATGTACTGCACTGATATGCCAAATGGTTTATATTCCAATGGCAGTAGACGGTATTTAACTTATTTGTATGCCCTAAACTAATATCGACACCCATATAATAATCACAAATACACTATGAGTAAAAAATATATTACCGCCTAGGCCGCGCCTAGGTCGCTTAGGCACCGCCTAGGCACTAGGCAAAGGCCAACCGCCTCGCTTACGCCTACCGCTTTTTCCAACCTTGCTTATAATCCCTTTGAGCCTGGGTGGCCAACCATAGGATGATCACACGGGTACCCCGTGATCTCCTAGGACAACACTGGATTCCCAGGTGCCCACAACCAATCCACCCAGATGTGTATTAAAGTAGCCACCTTAAGTTATACCTTAGTTAACAATAACTATCTCATCTTTCATGAATTCGCCCAAAACCAAACCATGTCTACAAGCATAGCATAGCAGTATAAGCATAACGTAGTAACACCCAGGGTTTGAATATAAGACAATAGGTTCCAACCTCATCATCTACTTCCCAGTACCCACATGTTATCAAGTCAAACTCATGCAATGTTTGAGGGTTGAAACTAATGCATAAAAACTGGGTAATAAAGGGGTATGATTAAAGTGTTACTTGCCTTGCTGACAATAAAAACCCTAGTGATTCGTAGTAGCAAGCCTCGCACTCCGGAAACTCTATCAGTCGAATCGGAGTTATGAAACTCAAACTACGATCAAAAGAAGTTAAAATTCAAATCTGCTTGAAACCAAATTTTAAATTTTCAAAATCATGTTCAAGTTGTTTATCTGAACAGAGGGGATCGAGACAAAGATTTTGGCATTAGTTTCACTGGATTTGGATAAACGAGCAAAAAGTAGCGAAGGTTTAAAGATCAGGGACTAATTTGTGATAAAAGTAATTATGGATAGGTCCCTGGCCGAAAAATAAAACTAAAAAGAAAAACCTAACGAACGAACGTTCGCTAACAGGGGCTAATGAACGAATTCGTTCGCTAATAGAGAAGATCGGGTGAAAGTTGCTAATTAGGGAACCCTAAAAATAAAACGATATAAACGAAAAAACCAAAAAAACCGGGGCGGCGGTTCGGTTTTATATCGGTTTGGGGCGGAAAAACCAACGGCAGCGGCTCGGGTGGCGTCGGCGGCGGCGACGGGGAGTGGCACTGAGGCGGCGGCACAAAGTGGCTGCGATTGCGGCTCAGCAGCGCGGTGGCGGCAACGCGGGCGGCGTCGTGCGGCTGCGGCGGCGGTGGCAGCGGGCGGCGGGAGGCGATAGTGGTTGAGGAGAGAGAGGGGGGTCCGACTCCTTATAAAGGCTTGAGGGCGACGGCTTGCGGGAGGGGCCGGCCAGGGCTATGTCGGCGCCGGACTCCGGTGGAATCCCGGTCGGCCACGGCGGGTAAAGCGGTGGCGGCTGGGCCTTCAGCTCGGTCGGTCCGAAAAAGATTTTTTTTAAATAATAATAATAATTTCGCCCGAACGGAAAAATCCCAAAATGAAATAAGTAAAAAAAAATCTAAATTCCCCAAAACAATTTTCACGACCATCTACTAATATTTAGGACCACGTGAACATTTTCTGGGCTAAAATGCAATTTTTTCCCTAATTTACTCAAAGAAAATCTCAAATAAAAATCCAATAAAATAAATATTTTTATTTAAAAATTAAATTTCCATTATTTCCTCTGTTTTTAAGAAGTCATATTATCTTCTCTCATTATTGATTTATTCGGAAATAATTTGGAAAAGTAATTTCAAATAAAATTCCCTTTGATCCAATTTGCCAATTTTGGTAATTTCAAAAATGGAATTTATGAAAACCTCCAACTCTCTCAAATGGTCCTTGAGTTGCTTAAGGCCTCTAGGATCAAACTGTTCAAATAAAACCAAATAAAAATGCAAAGAGCATGGATGCATATGATGACCTAATGATTAACATCCAAATTGAAAATTGGGATGTTACAATATTGGGATGTAATGTTCCATCTGTTGTAAAAGGGTTAGCTAGCAGTTTCTCTATCATACCCGAAGGAATTCGAAGTAAACATTTTTAGTAGGTTCAGTAGGTTGATGAGCAACTCTTTGCTCTACTGGTCGGGGTGAAGATACCCCAAACAAGCCCCTCAAAATATTATTTTCCATAGTAACAAGTGACAGTAAATTTTAGAACACTATATAAAATTTTCCTTACCAAATCCCACCTACCAAAGGCGCTTAACTCCCTGGCAAGGTGCTAGAAAAGAGTCTTGATGACCCACAAGTATAGCGGATCTATCGTAGTCCTTTCGATAAGTAAGAGTGTCGAACCCAACGAGGAGCAGAAGGAAATGGCAAGCAATTTTCAGTAAGGTATTCTCTGCAAGCACTGAAATTATCAGTAACAGATAGTTTTGTGATAAGGTAATTCATAATGGGTAACAAGTAACAAAAGTAAACAAGGTGCAGCAAGGTGGCCCGATCCTTTTTGTAGCAAAGGACAAGCCTGGACAAACTCTTATATAAAGGAAAGCGCTCCCGAGGACACATGGGAATTATCATCAAGCTAGTTTTCATCATGCTCATATGATTCACGTTCATTACTTTGATAATTTGATATGTGGGTGGACCGGTGCTTGGATATTTCCCTTCCTTAGACAAGCATCCCACTTATGATTAACCCCCCTCGCAAGCATCCGCAACTATGAAAGAAGAATTAAGGTAAACCTAACCATAACATGAAACATATGGATCCAAATCAGCCCCTTACGAAGCAACGCATAAACTAGGGTTTAAGCTTCTGTCACTCTAGCAACCAATCATCTACTTATTACTTCCCAATGCCTTCCCCGAGGCCCAAACAATGGTGAAGTGTCATGTAGTCGATGTTCACATAACACCACTAGAGGAAAGACAAAATACATCTCATCAAAATACCGAACGAATATCAAGTTCACATGACTACTTATAACAAGACTTCTCCCATGTCCTCAGGAACAAACGTAACTACTCACAAATCATACTCATGTTCATAATCAGAGGGGTATTAATGTGCATAAAGGATCTGAACATATAATCTTCCACCGAATAAACCAACTAGCATCAACTACAAGGAGTAATCAACACTACTAGCAACCCACATGTACCAATCTGAGGTTTTGAGACAAAGATCGGATACAAGAGATGAACTAGGGTTTGAGAGGAGATGGTGCTGGTGAAGATGTTGATGGAGATTGACCCCCTCCCGATGAGAGGATCGATGGTGACGATTTCCCCCTCCCGGAGGGATGTTACCCCAGCAGAACAGCTCTGCCGGAGCCCTAGATTGGTTCCGCCAAGGTTCCACCTCGAGACAGCGGTGCTTCATCCCGAAACCTTCCTTACGATTTTTCCAGGGCAAAAGACACCTTATACCAGAAGATGGGCATCGGGGGGCTTCCAGGTGGCCCACGAGGCAGGGGGCGCGCCCAGGGGGTAGGGCGCGCCCTCCACCCTAGTGGACAGTGGGTGGTTGATACGTCTCCAACGTATCTATAATTTTTGATTGTTACATGCTATTATATTATATGTTTTGGATGTTTAATGGGCTTTAATATGCTCTTTTATATTATTTTTAGGACTAACCTATTAACCGGAGGCCCAATGCCAGTTTCTGTTTTTTTGCATATTTCAGTGTTTCGCAGAAAAGGAATATCAAACGAAATCCAAACGGAATGAAACCTTCGCGAGGATCTTTCTTGGAACAAACGCAATCCAGGAGACTTGGAGTGGAAGTCACAGACGCAATGAGGCGGCAACCAGGTAGGAGGGCGCGCCCCCACCCTCGTGGGCCCCTCCTAGCTCCACCGACATACTTCTTTCGCATATATATACTCTTATACCCTAAAAATCCAGTGGAGCCACGAAACCACTTTTCCACCGCCGCAACCTTCTGTACCCATGAGATCCCATCTGGGGCCTTTTCTGGCGATCTACCGGAGGGGGAATCGATCACGGAGGGCTTCTACATCAACACCATAGCCTCTCCGATGATGTGTGAGTAGTTTGCCGCAGACCTTCGGGTCCATAGTTATTAGCTAGATGGCTTCTTCTCTCTCTTTGGTTCTCAATACAAAGTTCTCCTCGATATTCGTGGAGATCTATTCGATGTAATATTCTTTTGCGGTGCATTTGCCGAGATCCGATGAATTGTGGACTTATGATCAAGTTTATCTATGAACAATATTTTGTTCTTCTTTGAATTCTTATATGCATGATTTGTTATCTTTGCAAGTCTCTTCAAATTATCGTTTAGTTTGGCCTACTAAATTGATCTTTCTTGCAATGGGAGAAGTGCTTTGTCACACCCTAGCTAGTCATGCATTAGAGTGTTGCATCATGTTTACTCTTTCATCAGAAACATTGAAATGGGGATCTGTGAAACCCTCAGAATCATTTTGAAAATGACCCAAATAAAAATTTCTCCAAAAGGGTCCAAGAAAATGCTCATGTTGATCTCTGAAAATATTGGACAGAGATAAAAATCAAACCAATATTTTTAGTGGCTCATGGACATTTATTTTGGGCATTTGGAATTAATGCATAAATATTTGCTTTGGAAATATATTTCTATATATATTAATATATGTCCAAATATTATGCCAATTATAAAGGAGCTCTGGAATAATATATCTAGCCCCTGAAAAATTTGGCATAAGTTAAATAAATGATTTAATATATTTTTTTTAAATCAAAACAAATGTCAGAAATTAGAAAACAGAAAAAAATAAAAGGGAGAAGCTTACCTGGGCTCCTCCACTGTGCAGCCCATCCAGCTGGCCGGCCCAGCCAGCAGGCGGCCCAGCCGCCTCCCTCCTCTGTCGTCTTCGTCCCGACAGAGGGAGGGGAGTGTGGCCGGCGCGCGCGCCCGCCACCGCGCCACGCCACCTCTCTCCCTGCCTGCCTGCCCTCCCCTCCTCGCCTCGATGCCCTGGACGACGCCACGCCTCCCCCCCTGCTCTCTCTCACTCTCCCTCGGCTCTCCCCTCCTCTCCCACGCTCTCTCTCTCACACGGCCGAACACCACCGTCGCCGCCGTTCGCCTTAGCAGCCGTCTCCGGCCACCCCTCGCTTCCCCGACTAGCTCAGAAGCTCCGCCACAACCCCCTCTTCCACCCCACCGCTCCACGGGCCTCCGGAAGCCCTGCATCGCCGCCACGTCGCTGTTCCCCTCTTCGGGCTCCGACCATCATCGCCGTCGAATTCGCCGTCTCCAGCGCGTCTCCGAGCCCGCTTCGACGCCCACTGCAACCGCGGTGAGCCCCTGAGTCGTTTCCCCCTTCTCCCCTGGTCTCTTTCGACCTCTAGGCCTTAGCCCCACCTTGGCCGAGAGCTCCACGCCGCCGGCAATGTCGCCGTCGTGGCCACGATCACCGTAGCGCCCAACCGAGCACCCTATCGTGCTCCACGCCTCACTAGGAGCACGCAGCACGCACCAACGCCTCCCCAAACCCCCTGCAACGCCGACTCCGACTGCACCCGAACTCCGGCGGCCGCAGCCGAGCTCGCCGCCGTCGACTCCGGCCACCTCAGGCCCGGCCACCACCACCGTTCGACGCGCGGGAGCAAGAGCTCTCCAACGAGCCCAAGAACGGCCTCGCCCGTGCCCTGTAGCACGATCCCGCATCGGGCCGCCGTCTCGGGCCTCGCCGGCGTCACGTCGCCGGTGGGTTTGACCCACTTTGACCACGGCAGGAACCCCCCCTGAGTCCCTGACAGGTGGGCCCAGCCCTGTAGCTAATTAGGATTAGCGCTAACCACTGTTAGTTAACCCCCTGACACTGACCAGTGGGCCCCAGCGCCACTAATTAGTAATTAGGATTAAACTAACTCTGTTTAACCCCCCTGTCACTGACGTGTGGGCCCCACATGTCAGGTTTGACTCCAGCCAGCCGCAGTTGACCACTGACGTCATGCTGACGTCATGCTGGCGCAATAATTATATTTCTGGATTTAATTTAAATCAGGAAATTCCAGAATATTATTTAAACTTCAAAAATTCATAACTTTTATTCTGTAACTCCAAATTGGACAAATTATATATGAAAAATGATCAGAAAAATCCAATCTATCCATCTGTACTATTTTCATGCATGATCAAACAAGTTAAATTGATGTTTCAAGCAGAACAAGGAAAAGCACTTTAAAAGGCCATATTTGAATTTGAAATTTGAATCCTTGATTCAAATTTGTTCAAACCCTTCTGGTTTTAGTTGCATTAGCCCAACACACTCATATTGCCATGTTTCATGCATGCATCATATTGTTGCACATTGTTTGGTGATGGTTGTGTATCGGTGTCCTTTGCGACAGGTTCTGCCTCCGAGGAGTACCGTGATTACCCTAACGAAGAACCGTATCAGTGCATCGAACCATCAGGCAAGCAACCAACCATTTTATCATATCGATACAATCCCATGTTCTCGCTCCTGCTCTCTTTTACTGCATTAAGACAACGCGTTTCAAACTGCTGTGTGCTACGGTAGTTGAACCCATTTCCTCTGCATGACCTGTCATTGCCACAGTAACTAGATGAAACCCACTAGCATGTGTAGGAGTTGATTGAGCCATATGTATGTGTTGTTCCTACCTTGCTATGCCTGCTATGCTTAGAGTCGTGTCAGGTCTGGTTCATCTGGGTGATGGCTAGAGTGAAATGACTATGTCGGTAATGAGAGTGGTGTGGTGAACACGATTTGGTAAAGGTGTCGATGAGAGGCCATGTAGGAGTACATGGTGGGTTGTTTCATTGAAGCCGACCTTAAGCACTGAGATCTGTATGTGTGATTTAAGATACAACTACTACCATGCATTGGGCCCTGAAATATGACCCCGCTCGACTTCTTATTCACCCTAGCTCTCTGTCCAGGAGTTGCAAGTAGTTTCTGGTGTTTGTAGCCTACTGGAGGCCGTGAACAGCGCTGACCGTAGGGGTGGGCTGTGATGCGGTAGGTACGTGGCACGGTGTACCGAATACCCGTTAGGTATCTCGGGAACCCTGTTCACATCGTTTGGGGCCGTATGGGAAACCTCGGCCGGACTCCCTGCGGATGGAACCTGAATAGGCGATAAACCTGGACTAGAGGCTTAAGTGTTTAGGTAGGTCGTGGTCTACACCCACGTCGGCTTTCGCTTGAAGTCTGCCGAGCACATGTCGTGTGCAGACGCTAAGTGGTGGAAACATGTATGAAGAAGTACACCCCTGCAGGGTTAACATGATCTATTCGAATAGCCGCGTCCGCGGTAAAGGACTACTTGGTTGCCTATACAGTTCATAGACAAGTAAATGGAAACTACTAAAAGCCTCAAGATAAGAGTGAGTGCCGAGGATGGCTCTTCCGTAGGAAGACGGAGGCGGATCCTCGGTAGTGTATTGAATTGGTGAGTAGTGGACTCGTGTGCGCAAAACCGTTTCAAGTTGGAGTATCGTAGGATAGCCTAGCCAAGAGTCAAAGCTGGCTTGCTGCAATAACTCCACCAACCCTTCTTGATACTAAGCATGTATGTAGGATCTGATGTAAGTCTTGCTGAGTACCTTTGTACTCATGTTGCTATAATCTACATTTTTACAGAAGACGCTGCAACCCCTTCTGATGGGTTCTATGTAGACGTTGACATCAACGAGTAGGCTAAAGACCTAGGTGGTGACCCTGAGCTTGTGAAGGACCTTGTAGTATAGCTAGGCTTCCCAAGCCTCTTTTATTTTACTAGTTGTCTGTACTCAGGCAAGTTACTTCCGCTGCTGGTTTGTATGACTGTATGACTTGTATGTTGGGTCGTGAGACCCGTACCTTCGTGTATGTTATGTATGGCTCCCTGAGCCTTAAATAAAGTACTTGTGTAGTAGAGTCATGTTGTGATGCTTCGTTGTATTTGCACATATCGAGCATATTGTGTGTATGATTGAAATGCTTGGTATGTGTGGGATCTGACTATCTAGTTGTTTATCTTTAGTAGCCTCTCTTACCGGGAAATGTCTCCTAGTGTTACCGCTGAGCCATGGTAGCTTGCTACTGCTCTGGAACACTTAGGCTGGCCGGCATGTGTCCTTCTTCGTTCCTGTGTCTGTCCCTTCGGGGAAATGTCACGCTTTGAGTACCGGAGTCCTGTTAGCCCGCTACAGCCCGGTTTACCGGAGTCCTGCTAGCCCAGTGCTACAGCCCGGACCCACTTGCTGATGACCGACACGTTCGAAGCTGGGTCATGGATGCCTGTCCCTGTAAGTCTGTGCCACTTTGGGTTTACGACTAGTCATGTCAGCCCGGGTTCTTTATCATATGGATGCTAGCGACACTATCATATACGTGAGCCAAAAGGCGCAAACGGTCCCGGGCAAAGGTAAGGCGACACCCGTGGGGATACCGTGCGTGAGGCCGCAAAGTGATATGAGGTGTTACCGGCTAGATCGATGTGACATCGAGTCGGGGTCCTGACAGCGTTGGCATCAGAGCCAGACTGCCTGTAGGTTCTCCAAGCCAAACTGGTCGATGTTGAGTCTAGAAATTCTTTAGTTATATGTAGGGGAATTGTTTGTGGGTTGGAACGTAAGGCTCTTTTTACTTCTTTATCTTATGACATTCTGATCTGAGTCAGTCCATTCTTCCACCGGGGGTTAAGGAATTAGGATCTATTCTCTCTATCAGGATCACGTGTTACTAATCAGTAGTACCTTATAAGTTTGATGGATACAAGCCTAGTTCAGTTCTACTACCACATTATGTTGCTAGGATGGTCTCAGAACTTTGATATGATGATGTTGAGTGTGTATGAAATCCTTTGTCAAATGTCTCAAATCCTTTTTGAGCATTTACAGCTGTTATGCTGCCGAAATTTTGCTAGAAATTCTAATGCCTTTGCATTATGATTGTGCTTTCAGATGGCCACTCGCGACCTCAATCAAGTGGTTCGCCTCACTCGATGCCTAGATGTACCCGGCCATACTGCCAAGTTGGTCAGGGTAATGACTGAGGCTGGATACCGCTGGTATCCTGAGTACACGGTCGAAGAGCAATTCCGAGACTTTAATCAAAGCCAGTATCTCTGCACTGTCAGGATATTTCCATCTTATCCTGGATCCACCGAGCCTCTTCACTGCTCATATGGACTCGGGGTTACCATTGAGATGGCTGTGCAGGACGCCGCCTACTCTATGATGACCATTATGCGAGTCAGATCTGGTATATTTCGGGACTCTGATTTCCGGTATATGCCAGGATCACTTCCGGGAGCACAAGGGTATCTCCAGGCTATTTATGCTGACCCCACTCAGGAGGATTCACGGACTCGCACCACTGCTGAGATGCTCGAGGATAAGGACCGTGAAAATCGGGCCTTGAGGTTAGAGCTCTTCAATACCCGTGCTGACCACTGGGCCACTTTGACTCGGTTCGCACCGGCGGTGCAAGCTGGATTCTCAGATATGCGCGATCTCTATCCTGTGAGGTCTGCTCTGCCAGACATGATGGTTTGGCGTGATGTAGGAGGCATCACCCCACCTCGCGGTCCCCGCAGGCCATCGTCTGTTGGTCCAAGGCCTCATCCTAGCCCCTATGGTCCACAAGCTCCGCGAGATCGTCTGTTTCCGGATGATCATGTTGAGCTTCCAGGCTATGGAGGTGACTTTTACGAGGACTACTACAGATCGGTTTGAGTTAGGGGTAGTATCACCAGTTCGCACTAGCTGTGTCGTCTATCGTCCCGCGTGACTCGTGGGATATGATCTAGTTTGTACTCTTTTCGGAGGTGTAGAAAAATAATGTATAGGAGCTTGGAATGCCTCCGATGAGATGTAATCCTTTTCTCACCGTAATAGTACTTTGTTTGGTCTTGTACTAAACCCTGTATGGTGTGTATGACGATGGAATAAAAGAAGCAGTTTCTGTTTTTACCATGTCATACGGATGATCATCTTGCATTTCGAGTTATTCCTTACATTCTGTATCCTATGTCGGAATTTTATCATTCTGACTAAATCATTGTCTTGTTACCTAGGATGGTCAACACGCGCGCTAACCCTGCTTCTCAAGAGCAGGCCGAAGGCAGTGAAGGCAGGAACGAAAATCTGCCTCATCCTCCTTCACTAGCCGAGGTTATGATGGAAGCTGAGAGAAACAAGCGGGAGACCAACCGTTTGTTGGAGCGTATTGAACAGAACACGGCACACCATCAGAGGACTAACGTGGTGTCACTCAGTGATTTTATCAAATTACATCCACCCACGTTCCACCACTCCGTCGAGCCTCTCGACGCTGATGACTGGCTTCGCAGTATCTCTCACAAACTGCGTTCCGCGCTGGTAGCGGAGGCTGACAAGGTCACCTTTGCTGCATATCATCTTGAAGGCCCCGCCAGTCTATGGTGGGAAAATTATGGAGCTATGCGCCCAGTGGGCCATGTCACTACTTGGGCTGAGTTCAGCGAGGCTTTCCGTGAGCATCATATTCCGGAGGGTCTCATGGACCGCAAACGTGAATAATTTTGCAGTTTCACCCAAGGCCGACTTTCTGTGGATGTTTACAGCAGGGAGTTTGGTAATCTCGCACGATATGCAACCGAGGAAGTTTCTACTGACGCCAAGAAGCAAGCAAGGTTCCGTAAGGGCCTTAGTCCTGAGCTTCGCCGTGACCTCCGTCTGCATGAGTGCACATCCTTCCAGAAACTTGTCAACAAAGCCATCAGTGCTGAAACTGGTCAGACTGACTATGACGCAACACGCAAGCATGGCCGTGATATGGGTTCCTCATCCGGTGCTGGTCCTCAGAAGCGCCGCGTGTGGGTACCCAACACCGCCCTGCCACCCAGGTTCACACCGAGGCCATCCTTCCAGGCGCCTCGCCCCGTTCAGCAGTCTGCACCGGCCAAGCCCTATGGAGGTCCAACCAACAATGCTCCTCCACGTACCAGTTCCGTGACTTGTTTCAAGTGTGGGGAATCTGGCCACTATATGCGTGAGTGTCCCCAGACCAACCCCAACCAGTCTGCTAAAGCTGTTGGCCGTGGCAAGCCGACAGGAAAAGTATTCCACGCCAAGCCGGTCACCGCCTCACATGGCCATGTCAACTGTATCTCTGCCAAAGAAGCTCAAGAGGATCCCAACGTCGTTCTCGGTACGCTTCTTGTCAATTGCCACCCGGCATCTGTTCTTTTCGATACAGGAGCCTCTCATTCTTTTATATCTGAAAATTATGCTCGTTTGCATAACGTCGCATTCGATGATATGCCAACCTCTATGGTAATTCAAACTCCGGGATCCAAATGGCAAACTTCTAGAGTAAGCCATGGAAATGAAATCCAAGTCGACAGACTTGTTTTCCTTGCCTCTTTGATAGCCCTTAAATTTTCAGATATCAATATCATTCTGGGTATGGACTGGATGTCAGCTCATCAAGCCAAAATTGATTGCTTCTCTAGGACTGTTCAACTCACCCATCCTTCGGGGAAGATAGTCAATGTCTTGACCCGAATAGCTAAGCGACAATTATATTCTCTTAACGCCAGCCCTTTGCCAGACCTTGAGGACGTTCCGGTAGTCCGTGACTTCCCGGATGTCTTTCCAGAAGAATTGCCAGGTGTTCCACCTGACAGGGATGTTGAGTTCGTAATAGACCTCATTCCGGGAACCGTTCCGATTGCTAGAAGACCCTATAAGATGGCACCCCTAGAACTAGCCGAGCTTAAGAAACAACTCGATGAGTCCTTGAAAAAGGGTTTCATCCGACCTAATTCATCTCCGTGGGCTTGCCCCGTCCTATTCGTCAAGAAGAAGGATGGTACGGACCGGATGGTTGTAGATTACCGACCTGTCAATTTGGTCACAATCAAGAACAAATATCCGCTTCCCAGGATCAACGACCTGTATGATCAGCTCGCTGGATCCTCAGTCTTCTCCAAGATGGATTTGAGGTTGGGCTACCATCAAATCAAAATCAGAAACGGGGACATTCCTAAAACGGCCTTTGTTACTCGTTATGGCCAATACGAGTACACCGTCATGTCCTTCAGTTTAACCAACACTCCAGCCACCTTTTCTCGGTTAATGAACTCAATCTTCATGGAGTATTTGGATAAATTCGTTGTAGTTTACCTCGATGATATACTCATCTACTCCAAGAACGAGGAAGAACATGCCGAACATCTAAGGCTAGTGTTGCAGAAACTTCGAGAGCATCGCCTTTATGCCAAATTTTCTAAATGTGAATTCTGGTTGCCAGAAGTGACCTATCTGGGTCATGTAATATCTGGTAAAGGTATTGCTGTTAACCCTGAGCGAGTTCAAGCCGTCCTTAATTGGACTCCACCTGAATCGGTCAAGCAAGTTCGGAGTTTTCTAGGCTTAGCGAGCTATTGTCGTCGCTTTGTCGAGAACTTCTCCAAGGTTGCCAAACCTCTAACCGAACTCCTCAAGAAAGATAAGAAGTTCGAGTGGACTCCACAATGTGAGCACAGCTTTCAGGAACTGAAAAGACGCCTGACTTCTGCTCCCGTACTGGTACCGCCAGA
>NC_041380.1:422272136-422284120 GCF_002162155.2 Triticum dicoccoides
AATTCCGAGACTTTAATCAAAGCCAGTATCTCTGCACTGTCAGGATATTTCCATCTTATCCTGGATCCACCGAGCCTCTTCACTGCTCATATGGACTCGGGGTTACCATTGAGATGGCTGTGCAGGACGCCGCCTACTCTATGATGACCATTATGCGAGTCAGATCTGGTATATTTCGGGACTCTGATTTCCGGTATATGCCAGGATCACTTCCGGGAGCACAAGGGTATCTCCAGGCTATTTATGCTGACCCCACTCAGGAGGATTCACGGACTCGCACCACTGCTGAGATGCTCGAGGATAAGGACCGTGAAAATCGGGCCTTGAGGTTAGAGCTCTTCAATACCCGTGCTGACCACTGGGCCACTTTGACTCGGTTCGCACCGGCGGTGCAAGCTGGATTCTCAGATATGCGTGATCTCTATCCTGTGAGGTCTGCTCTGCCAGACGTGATGGTTTGGCGTGATGTAGGAGGCATCACCCCACCTCGCGGTCCCCGCAGGCCACCGTCTGTTGGTCCAAGGCCTCATCCTAGCCCCTATGGTCCACAAGCTCCGCGAGATCGTCTGTTTCCGGATGATCATGTTGAGCTTCCAGGCTATGGAGGTGACTTTTACGAGGACTACTACGGATCGGTTTGAGTTAGTGGTAGTATCACTAGTTCGCACTAGCTGTGTCGTCTATCGTCCCGCGTGACTCGTGGGATATGACCTAGTTTGTACTCTTTCCGGAGGTGTAGAAAAATAATGTATAGGAGCTTGGAATGCCTCCGATGAGATGTAATCCTTTTCTCACCGTAATAGTACTTTGTTTGGTCTTGTACTAAACCCTGTGTGGTGTGTATGACGATGGAATAAAAGAAGCAGTTTCTGTTTTTACCATGTCATACGGATGATCATCTTGCATTTCGAGTTATTCCTTACATTCTGTATCCTATGTCGGAATTTTATCATTCTGACTAAATCATTGTCTTGTTACCTAGGATGGTCAACACGCGCGCTAACCCTGCTTCTCAAGAGCAGGCCGAAGGCAGTGAAGGCAGGAACGAAAATCTGCCTCATCCTCCTTCACTAGCCGAGGTTATGATGGAAGCTGAGAGAAACAAGCGGGAGACCAACCGTTTGTTGGAGCGTATTGAACAGAACACGGCACACCATTAGAGGACTAACGTGGTGTCACTCAGTGATTTTATCAAATTACATCCACCCACGTTCCACCACTCCGTCGAGCCTCTCGACGCTGATGACTGGCTTCGCAGTATCTCTCACAAACTGCGTTCCGCGCTGGTAGCGGAGGCTGACAAGGTCACCTTTGCTGCATATCATCTTGAAGGCCCCGCCAGTCTATGGTGGGAAAATTATGGAGCTATGCGCCCAGTGGGCCATGTCACTACTTGGGCTGAGTTCAGCGAGGCTTTCCGTGAGCATCATATTCCGGAGGGTCTCATGGACCGCAAACGTGAAGAATTTTGTAGTTTCACCCAAGGCCGACTTTCTGTGGATGTTTACAGCAGGGAGTTTGGTAATCTCGCACGATATGCAACCGAGGAAGTTTCTACTGACGCCAAGAAGCAAGCAAGGTTCCGTAAGGGCCTTAGTCCTGAGCTTCGCCGTGACCTCCGTCTGCATGAGTGCGCATCCTTCCAGAAACTTGTCAACAAAGCCATCAGTGCTGAAACTGGTCAGACTGACTATGACGCAACACGCAAGCATGGCCGTGATATGGGTTCCTCATCCGGTGCTGGTCCTCAGAAGCGCCGCGTGTGGGTACCCAACACCGCCCTGCCACCCAGGTTCACACCGAGGCCATCCTTCCAGGCGCCTCGCCCCGTTCAGCAGTCTGCACCGGCCAAGCCCTATGGAGGTCCAACCAACAATGCTCCTCCACGTACCAGTTCCGTGACTTGTTTCAAGTGTGGGGAATCTGGCCACTATATGCGTGAGTGTCCCCAGACCAACCCCAACCAGTCTGCTAAAGCTGTTGGCCGTGGCAAGCCGACAGGAAAAGTATTCCACGCCAAGCCGGTCACCGCTACACGTGGCCATGTCAACTGTATCTCTGCCGAAGAAGCTCAAGAGGATCCCAACGTCGTTCTCGGTACGCTTCTTGTTAATTGCCACCCGGCATCTGTTCTTTTCGATACAGGAGCCTCTCATTCTTTTATATCTGAAAACTATGCTCGCTTGCATAACGTCGCATTCGGTGATATGCCAACCTCTATGGTAATTCAAACTCCGGGATCCAAATGGCAAACTTCTAGAGTAAGCCATGGAAATGAAATCCAAGTCGACAGACTTGTTTTCCTCGCGTCTTTGATAGCCCTTAAATCTTCAGATATTAATATCATTTTGGGTATGGACTGGATGTCAGCTCATCAAGCCAAAATTGATTGCTTCTCTAGGACTGTTCAACTTACCCATCCTTCGGGGAAGATAGTCAATGTCTTGACCCGATTAGCCAAGCGACAATTATATTCTCTTAACGCCAGCCCTTTGCCAGACCTTGAGGACGTTCCGGTAGTCCGTGACTTCCCGGATGTCTTTCCAGAAGAATTGCCAGGTGTTCCACCTGACAGGGATGTTGAGTTCGTAATAGACCTCATTCCGGGAACCGTTCCGATTGCTAGAAGACCCTATAAGATGGCACCCCTAGAACTAGCCGAGCTTAAGAAACAACTCGATGAGTCCTTGAAAAAGGGTTTCATCCGACCTAGTTCATCTCCGTGGGCTTGCCCCGTCCTATTCGTCAAGAAGAAGGATGGTACGGACCGGATGGTTGTAGATTACCGACCTGTCAATTTGGTCACAATCAAGAACAAATATCCGCTTCCCAGGATCAACGACCTGTATGATCAGCTCGCTGGATCCTCAGTCTTCTCCAAGATGGATTTGAGGTTGGGCTACCATCAAATCAAAATCAGAAACGGGGACATTCCTAAAACGGCCTTTGTTACTCGTTATGGCCAATACGAGTACACCGTCATGTCCTTCGGTTTAACCAACGCTCCAGCCACCTTTTCTCGGTTAATGAACTCAATCTTCATGGATTATTTGGATAAATTCGTTGTAGTTTACCTCGATGATATACTCATCTACTCCAAGAACGAGGAAGAACATGCCGAACATCTAAGGCTAGTGTTGCAGAAACTTCGAGAGCATCGCCTTTATGCCAAATTTTCTAAATGTGAATTCTGGTTGCCAGAAGTGACCTATCTGGGTCATGTAATATCTGGTAAAGGTATTGCTGTTAACCCTGAGCGAGTTCAAGCCGTCCTTAATTGGACTCCACCTGAATCGGTCAAGCAAGTTCGGAGTTTTCTAGGCTTAGCGAGCTATTGTCGTCGCTTTGTCGAGAACTTCTCCAAGGTTGCCAAACCTCTAACCGAACTCCTCAATAAAGATAAGAAGTTCGAGTGGACTCCACAATGTGAGCACAGCTTTCAGGAACTGAAAAGACGCCTGACTTCTGCTCCCGTACTGGTACCGCCAGACTTCTCCAAAGACTTTGTTATCTACTGCGACGCCTCGCGACAAGGACTAGGTTGCATTCTCATGCAAGATCGACACGTAATTGCCTACGCTTCACGGCAATTGCACCCACACGAGGAGAATTATCCTACTCATGATCTAGAGCTTGCAGCTGTAGTCTATGCACTTAAGACCTGGCGACATTACCTCCTCGGTAATCGTTGCGAAATATTCACTGATCACCAAAGTTTGAAGTACATCTTCACCCAACCGGATCTGAACCTCAGGCAAAGACGTTGGGTTGAATTGATCACAGACTTCGACTTAGGAATAACCTACACCCCAGGGAAAGCCAACGTCATGGCTGATGTGCTAAGTCGTAAATCTTATTGTAACAATCTGATGTTACAACAAAGTCAACCGCTTCTCCATGAGGAATTTCGGAAGCTTAACCTTCACATTGTTCCTCAAGGATTTCTTTCCACCTTGGTGGCGAAACCTACTCTTACGGATCAAATCATCGCTGCCCAAAAGCGGGATAAGGGAATATCTAAAATGAAAGAGAACATTGCTAGCGGAGGTGCTAGTTGTTTCTCCACAAATGATCATGGTGTTGTGTACTTTGAGAACCGTCTAGTGGTTCCCAAGAACCAGCATCTACGGCAGTTGATCCTTAAGGAGGCTCATGAATCCCCTCTCACCATTCATCCCGGTAGTACTAAGATGTATCAGGACCTACGCCAGAGGTTCTGGTGGACTAGGATGAAGAGAGAAATTGCTCAGTATATTGCAAATTGCGACGTCTGTCGTCGTGTAAAAGCAGAGCACCAACGGCCTGCTGGCACCCTTCAACCCTTAGCTATTCCTGAATGGAAATGGGATAAAATTGGTATGGATTTCATTACCGGTTTTCCCAGGACCAAGAGAGGGAATAATGCTATTTTCGTCGTGGTCGATCGTCTTTCCAAAGTAGCCCATTTCCTACCTGTTCGAGAGAGTATAACCGCTAGTCAGCTGGCAGACTTATACATCTCCCGAATAGTGTCCCTTCATGGTGTTCCTTTGGAAATTAACTCGGATCGAGGAAGTCTTTTCACCTCTCGATTTTGGGAAAGTTTCCAAAATGCTATGGGAACCCGTCTCTCCTTTAGCACCGCATTCCACCCTCAGTCGAGTGGTCAAGTGGAACGCGTCAACCAGATTCTAGAAGACATGCTTCGAGCCTCTGTTATCTCATTCGGAATGGACTGGGAAAAGTGCCTTCCATTTGCCGAATTCGCTTACAATAACAGCTATCAATCTAGCTTGGGTAAAGCCCCTTTTGAAGTTCTCTATGGACGACGGTGTCGAACACCCCTTAACTGGTCAGAGACCGGGGAAAGACAATTCTTTGGCCCGGATATGATTCAGGAAGCAGAAGAACAAGTTCGCATCGTTCGTGAAAAGTTGAAAACAGCCCAATCTCGTCAAAAGAGTCAATATGACCGAAAACATAAGGCTATGACTTTTGAGGTTGACGAGAAGGCTTATCTTCGGGTCACCCCTCTGAAGGGAACCCATCGTTTCGGTATCAAAGGCTAATTGGCTCCTCGTTACATTGGACCTTTTTGCATTCTTGCCAAACGAGGGGAAGTTGCCTACCAGCTGGAACTACCTCCGCATCTCTCCAGAGTCCACGATGTCTTCCACGTTTCTCAACTCAGGCGTTGCTTCTCGGATCCTATCCGTGGAGTGGACCACGAAACGCTTGATCTCCAAGATAACCTTACATATCGAGAGTACCCCGTTCGTATCCTCGATCAGGCCGAACGTATCACCCAACGTCAGAATATCAAGTTCCTCAAAGTACAATGGTCGCACCATTCTGAGGATGAAGCAACCTGGGAAAGGGAGGATCGTCTTCGACTCGAGTACCCCGCCTTCTTCCCGGAGGAACCCAAATCTCGGGACGAGATTCTTTTGAGTGGGGGTGAGTTGTCACACCCTAGCTAGTCATGCATTAGAGTGTTGCATCATGTTTACTCTTTCATCAGAAACATTGAAATGGGGATCTGTGAAACCCTCAGAATCATTTTGAAAATGACCCAAATAAAAATTTCTCCAAAAGGGTCCAAGAAAATGCTCATGTTGATCTCTGAAAATATTGGACAGAGATAAAAATCAAACCAATATTTTTAGTGGCTCATGGACATTTATTTTGGGCATTTGGAATTAATGCATAAATATTTGCTTTGGAAATATATTTCTATATATATTAATATATGTCCAAATATTATGCCAATTATAAAGGAGCTCTGGAATAATATATCTAGCCCCTGAAAAATTTGGCATAAGTTAAATAAATGATTTAATATATTTTTTTTAAATCAAAACAAATGTCAGAAATTAGAAAACAGAAAAAAATAAAAGGGAGAAGCTTACCTGGGCTCCTCCACTGTGCAGCCCATCCAGCTGGCCGGCCCAGCCAGCAGGCGGCCCAGCCGCCTCCCTCCTCTGTCGTCTTCGTCCCGACAGAGGGAGGGGAGTGTGGCCGGCGCGCGCGCCCGCCACTGCGCCACGCCACCTCTCTCCCTGCCTGCCTGCCCTCCCCTCCTCGCCTCGAAGCCCTGGACGACGCCACGCCTCCCCCCCTGCTCTCTCTCACTCTCCCTCGGCTCTCCCCTCCTCTCCCTCGCTCTCTCTCTCACACGGCCGAACACCACCGTCGCCGCCGTTCGCCTTAGTAGCCGTCTCCGGCCACCCCTCGCTTCCCCGACTAGCTCAGAAGCTCCGCCACAACCCCCTCTTCCTCCCCACCGCTCCACGGGCCTCCGGAAGCCCTGCATCGCCGCCACTTCGCCGTTCCCCTCTTCGGGCTCCGACCATCATCGCCGTCGAATTCGCCGTCTCCAGCGCGTCTCCGAGCCCGCTTCGACGCCCACTGCAACCGCGGTGAGCCCCTGAGTCGTTTCCCCCTTCTCCCCTGGTCTCTTTCGACCTCTAGGCCTTAGCCCCACCTTGGCCGAGAGCTCCACGCCGCCGGCAATGTCGCCGTCGTGGCCACGATCACCGTAGCGCCCAACCGAGCACCCTATCGTGCTCCACGCCTCACTAGGAGCACGCAGCACGCACCAACGCCTCCCCAAACCCCCTGCAACACCGACTCCGACCGCACCCGAACTCCGGCGGCCGCAGCCGAGCTCGCCGCCGTCGACTCCGGCCACCTCAGGCCCGGCCACCACCACCGTTCGACGCGCGGGAGCAAGAGCTCTCCAACGAGCCCAAGAACGGCCTCGCCCGTGCCCTGTAGCACGATCCCGCATCGCGCCGCCGTCTCGGGCCTCGCCGGCGTCACGTCGCCGGTGGGTTTGACCCACTTTGACCACGGCAGGAACCCCCCCTGAGTCCCTGACAGGTGGGCCCAGCCCTGTAGCTAATTAGGATTAGCGCTAACCACTGTTAGTTAACCCCCTGACACTGACCAGTGGGCCCCAGCGCCACTAATTAGTAATTAGGATTAAACTAACTCTGTTTAACCCCCCTGTCACTGACGTGTGGGCCCCACACGTCAGGTTTGACTCCAGCCAGCCGCAGTTGACCACTGACGTCATGCTGACGTCATGCTGGCGCAATAATTATATTTCTGGATTTAATTTAAATCAGGAAATTCCAGAATATTATTTAAACTTCAAAAATTCATAACTTTTATTCTGTAACTCCAAATTGGACAAATTATATATGAAAAATGATCAGAAAAATCCAATATATCCATCTGTACTATTTTCATGCATGATCAAACAAGTTAAATTGATGTTTCAAGCAGAACAAGGAAAAGCACTTTAAAAGGCCATATTTGAATTTGAAATTTGAATCCTTGATTCAAATTTGTTCAAACCCTTCTGGTTTTAGTTGCATTAGCCCAACACACTCATATTGCCATGTTTCATGCATGCATCATATTGTTGCACATTGTTTGGTGATGGTTGTGTATCGGTGTCCTTTGCGACAGGTTCTGCCTCCGAGGAGTACCGTGATTACCCTAACGAAGAACCGTATCAGTGCATCGACCCATCAGGCAAGCAACCAACCATTTTATCATATCGATACAATCCCATGTTCTCGCTCCTGCTCTCTTTTACTGCATTAAGACAACGCGTTTCAAACTGCTGTGTGCTACGGTAGTTGAACCCATTTCCTCTGCATGACCTGTCATTGCCACAGTAACTAGATGAAACCCACTAGCATGTGTAGGAGTTGATTGAGCCATATGTATGTGTTGTTCCTACCTTGCTATGCCTGCTATGCTTAGAGTCGTGTCAGGTCTGGTTCATCTGGGTGATGGGCTAGAGTGAAATGATTATGTCGGTAATAAGAGTGGTGAGGTGAACACGATTTGGTAAAGGTATCGATGAGAGGCCATGTAGGAGTACATGGTGGGTTGTTTCATTGAAGCCGACCTTAAGCACTGAGATCTGTATGTGTGATTTAAGATACAACTACTACCATGCATTGGGCCCTGAAATATGACCCCGCTCGACTTCTTATTCACCCTAGCTCTCTGTCCAGGAGTTGCAAGTAGTTTCTGGTGTTTGTAGTCTACTGGAGGCCGTGGACAGCGCTGACCGTAGGGGTGGGCTGTGATGCGGTAGGTACGTGGCACGGTGTACCGAATACCCGTTAGGTATCTCGGGAACCCTGTTCACATCGTTCGGGGCCGTATGGGAAACCTCGGCCGGACTCCCTGCGGATGGAACCTGAATAGGCGATAAACCTGGACTAGAGGCTTAAGTGTTTAGGTAGGTCGTGGTCTACACCCACGTCGGCTTTCGCTTGAAGTCTGCCGAGCACATGTCGTGTGCAGACGCTAAGTGGTGGAAACATGTATGAAGAAGTACACCCCTGCAGGGTTAACATGATCTATTCGAATAGCCGCGTCCGCGGTAAAGGACTACTTGGTTGCCTATACAGTTCATAGACAAGTAAATGGAAACTACTAAAAGCCTCAAGATAAGAGTGAGTGCTGAGGATGGCTCTTCCGTAGGAAGACGGAGGCGGATCCTCGGTAGTGTATTGAATTGGTGAGTAGTGGACTCGTGTGCGCAAAACCGTTTCAAGTTGGAGTATCGTAGGATAGCGTAGCCAAGAGTCAAAGCTGGCTTGCTGCAATAACTCCACCAACCCTTCTTGATACTAAGCATGTATGTAGGATCTGATGTAAGTCTTGCTGAGTACCTTTGTACTCATGTTGCTATAATCTACATTTTTACAGAAGACGCTGCAACCCCTTCTGATGGGTTCTATGTAGACGTTGACATCAACGAGTAGGCTAAAGACCCAGGTGGTGACCCTGAGCTTGTGAAGGACCTTGTAGTATAGCTAGGCTTCCCAAGCCTCTTTTATTTTACTAGTTGTCTGTACTTAGGCAAGTTACTTCCGCTGCTGGTTTGTATGACTGTATGACTTGTATGTTGGGTCGTGAGACCCGTACCTTCGTGTATGTTATGTATGGCTCCCTGAGCCTTAAATAAAGTACTTGTGTAGTAGAGTCATGTTGTGATGCTTCGTTGTATTTGCACATATCGAGCATATTGTGTGTATGATTGAAATGCTTGGTATGTGTGGGATCTGACTATCTAGTTGTTTATCTTTAGTAGCCTCTCTTACCGGGAAATGTCTCCTAGTGTTACCGCTGAGCCATGGTAGCTTGCTACTGCTCTGGAACACTTAGGCTGGCCGGCATGTGTCCTTCTTCGTTCCTGTGTCTGTCCCTTCGGGGAAATGTCACGCTTTGAGTACCGGAGTCATGTTAGCCCGCTACAGCCCGGTTTACCGGAGTCCTGCTAGCCCAGTGCTACAGCCCGGACCCACTTGCTGATGACCGACACGTTCGAAGCTGGGTCATGGATGCCTGTCCCTGTAAGTCTGTGCCACTTTGGGTTTACGACTAGTCATGTCAGCCCGGGCTCCTTATCATATGGATGCTAGCGACACTATCATATACGTGAGCCAAAAGGCGCAAACGGTCCCGGGCAAAGGTAAGGCGACACCCGTGGGGATACCGTGCGTGAGGCCGCAAAGTGATATGAGGTGTTACCGGCTAGATCGATGTGACATCGAGTCGGGGTCCTGACAGTGTTGGTATAGAGGCCATGTAGGAGTACATGGTGGGTTGTCTCATTGAAGCCGTCCTCAGGAACTGAGTTCTGTGTTTGTGATCCATGATTCAGCTACTACCATACATTGGGCCCTGAAATATGACCCCGCTCGACTTCTTATTCACCCTAGTCCTCTGTCCAGGAGTTGCAAGTAGTTTCTGGTGTTTGTAGCTTACTGGAGGCCGTGGACAGCGCTGACCGTAGGGGTGGGCTGTGATGCGGTAGGTACGTGGCACGGTGTACCGGATGCCCGTTTGGTATCTCGGGAACCCTGTTCACATCGTTTGGGGCTGTGAGCGAAACTCCGGCCGGATCTCCTCATGGATGGAACCCGAATAGGCGATAAACCTGGACTAGAGACTTGAGTGTTTAGGTAGGTCGTGGTCTACACCCACGTCGGCTTTCGCTTGAAGTCTGCCGAGCACATGTCGTGTGCAGACGCTAAGTGGTGGAAACATGTATGAAGAAGTACACCCCTGCAGGGTTAACATCATCTATTCGAATAGCCGGATTCCTCGGATATGGAAACGTGGACCCCTTATATCAGTTCATAGACAAGTGAAAGTGGATACTCTAAAATACGCAAGATAAGCGTGAGTGCTATGGATGGCGTTCTCGTAGGGAGACGGGAGCGGATCCATAGTGGTGTATTGGTTGGTGAATATGTGGACTCGTGTGCGCCACCTCAAAAGAGTTACTTGCATTCGTAGTTCAGGATAGCCACCGAGTCAAAGCTGGCTTGCTGCAGTCAAACTCCACCATCCCCTTTGTTGATAATGATGCATGTGTAGATAGATCTGATGTAAGTCTTGCTGGGTACATTTGTACTCACGTTTGCCTATTTTATGTTTTTGCAGAGAGACTTCAGTCTCACTAGTAGTTCCGCTTGGACTTCGACGTTTAGCTTGTTACCTCAGCTACGATCTTGTGCCCTCGGCAGGATCTGGTAGATAGTCAGGCTTCTCAGCCTTTTTCATTTATAGATGTCTGTACCCAGACATGATAGCTTCCGCTTGTGCTTTGACTTGTATGCTCTGATTGTTGGGTCATGAGACCCATGATTGTAATATCTCGCTCCTCGGAGCCTATTGAATAAACTACTTGAGTCGTAGAGTCATTTTGTGATGCCATGTTGTATTGCACATATCGAGCATATTGTGTGTATGTTATTGAAATGCTTGGTATGTGTGGGATCTGACTATCTAGTTGTTTATCTTTAGTAGCCTCTCTTACCGGGAAATGTCTCCTAGTGTTACCGCTGAGCCATGGTAGCTTGCTACTGCTCTGGAACACTTAGGCTGGCCGGCATGTGTCCTTCTTCGTTCCTGTGTCTGTCCCTTCGGGGAAATGTCACGCTTTGAGTACCGGAGTCCTGTTAGCCCGCTACAGCCCGGTTTACCGGAGTCCTGCTAGCCCAGTGCTACAGCCCGGACCCACTTGCTGATGACTGACACGTTCGAAGCTGGGTCATGGATGCCTGTCCCTGTAAGTCTGTGCCACTTTGGGTTTACGACTAGTCATGTCAGCCCGGGCTCTTTATCATATGGATGCTAGCGACACTATCATATACGTGAGCCAAAAGGCGCAAACGGTCCCGGGCAAAGGTAAGGCGACACCCGTGGGGATACCGTGCGTGAGGCCGCAAAGTGATATGAGGTGTTACCGGCTAGATCGATGTGACATCGAGTCGGGGTCCTGACATGCTTAGCTTTGCGTTCAATCTTGCGGTGTCCTTTCCCAGTGACAGTAGGGGCAGCAAGGCACATATTGTATTGTTGCCATCAAGGATAAAAAGATGGGGTTTATATCATATTGCTTGAGTTTATCCCTCTACATCATGTCATCTTTCCTAAAGCATTACTCTGTTCTTATGAACTTAATACTCTAGATGCATGCTGGATAGCGGTCGATGTGTGGAGTAATAGTAGTAGATGCAGAATCGTTTCAGTCTACTTAACACAGACGTGATGCCTATATTTCATAATCATTGCCTAGATATTCTCATACCTATGCGCTCTTATATCAATTGCTCGGCAGTAATTTGTTCACCCACTTTAATACATGCGATCATGAGAGAAGCCACTGATATGTCTCCAATGTATCTATAATTTTTGATTGCTCCATGCTATATTATCTTCTGTTTTGGACATTATTGGGCTTTATTATTCACTTTTATATTATTTTTGGGACTAACCTATTAACCGGAGGCCCAGCCCAGAATTGCTGTTTTTTGCCTATTTCAGAGTTTCGCAGAAAAATAATATCAAACTGAGTCCAAATGGAATGAAACCTTCGGGAACGTGATTTTCTGAACGAACATGATCTAGGAGACTTGGACCCTACGTCAAGCAACCAACAGGGAAGCCACGAGGTAGGGGGCGCG
>NC_041380.1:422284311-422309806 GCF_002162155.2 Triticum dicoccoides
CCTCCACCCTCGTGGGCCCCCTGTTGCTCCACCGACGTACTCCTTCCTCCTATATATACCTACGTACCCCCAAACGATCAAAGACGGAGCCAAAACCCTAATTCTACCGCCATAACTATCTGTATCCATGAGATCCCATCTTGGGGCCTGTTCCGGAGCTCTGCCGTTGGGGGCATCGATCACGGAGGGCTTCTACATCAACACCATAGCCTCTCCGATGATGTGTGAATAGTTTACCTTAGACCTTCGGGTCCATAGTTATTAGCTAGATGGCTTCTTCTCTCTTTTTGGTTCTCAATACAATGTTCTCCCCCTCTCTCGTGGAGATCTATTCGATGTAATCTTCTTTAGCAGTGTGTCTGTTGAGACCGATGAATTGTGGGTTTATGATCAAGTTTATCTCTGAACAATATTTGGATCTTTTGAATTCTTTTATGTATGATTGGTTATGTTTGCAAGTCGCTTCGAATTATCAGTTTGGTTTGGCCTACTAGATTGATCTTTCTTGCAATGGGAGCAGTGCTTAGCTTTGGGTTCAATCTTGCGGTGTCCTTTCCAAGTGACAGTAGGGGCAGCAAGGCACGTATTGTATTGTTGCCATCGAGGATAACAAGATGTTTTTTTATCATATTGCATGAATTTATCCCTCTACATCTTGTCATCTTTCTTAGAGCGTTACACTGTTCTTATGAACTTAATACTCTAGATGCATGCTGGATAGCAGTCGATGTGTGGAGTAATAGTAGTAGATGCAGGCAGGAGTCGGTCTACTTGTCTCGGATGTGATGCATATATACATGATCATACCTACATATTCTCATAACTATGCTCAATTCTGTCAATTGCTCAACAGTAATTTGTTCACCCACCGTGGGTCTATCTTCCATCATATTAATCTTCCAACACTTATTTATTTTCATTGTCTTTTATTTTACTCTGCATCTTTATCATAAAAATACCAAAAATATTATCTTATCATATCTATCAGATCTCACTCTCGTAAGTGACCGTGTAGGTGTGAGGGACTCGCGCGTAGCCTCCTACTGGATTGATACCTTGGTTCTCAAAAACTGAGGGAAATACTTACGCTACTTTGCTGCATCACCCTTTCCTCTTCAAGGGAAAACCAACGCAGTGCTCAAGAGGTAGCAAGAAGGATTTCTGGCGCCGTTGCCGGGGAGGTCTACGCAAAAGTCAACATACCAAGTACCCATCACAAACCCTTATCTCCCGCATTACATTATTTGCCATTTGCCTCTCGTTTTCCTCTCCCCCACTTCACCCTTGCCATTTTATTTGCCCCCTCTCTCTCTATCCTCCCTCTCTTTCTCTATTTGCCCTTTTTTTGCCCGTTCCTCGTTTGCTTGTGTGTTGGATTGCTTGCTTGTCATGATGGCTCAAGATAACACTAAATTGTGTGACTTTACCAATACCAACAACACTGATTTTATTAGCACTCCGATTCCTCCTCTTACCGATGTTGAATCGTGAAATTAATGTTGCCTTGCTGAATCTTGTCATGAAAGATCTGTTTTCCGGCCTTCGTAGTGAAGATGCTGCTACCCATCTAAATAGCTTTGTTGATTTGTGTGATATGCAAAAGAAGAAATATGTGGACAATGATATTGTTAAATTGAAGCTATTTCCTTTTTCGCTTAGAGATTGTGCTAAAGCTTGGTTTTCGTCTTTGCCTAAAAATAGTATTGATTCTTGGAATAAGTGCAAAGATGCTTTTATCTCTAAGTATTTTCCTCCCGCTAAGAACATCTCTCTTAGAAACGATATTATGAATTTTAAGCAACTTGATCATGAACATGTTGCACAAGCTTGGGAGAGGATGAAATTAATGATACGTAATTGCCCAACACATGGTTTGAATTTGTGGATGATTATACAATTTTTATGCCGGATTGAATTTTGCTTCTAGAAATCTTTTAGATTCGGCTGCGGGAGGCACTTTCATGGAAATCACTTTAGGAGAAGCTACTAAACTCCTAGATAATATTATGGTTAATTATTCTCAGTGGCACACTGAAAGATCTAATAATAAAAAAGTGCATGCGATAAAAGAAATTAATGTTTTGAGTGGAAAGTTGGATGAACTTATGAACTTATGGAAAGTTGGATGAACTTATGAAATTATGAAAGTTGGATAAATCTTCTGATCCTAATGATATGCCTTTGTCGATTGAGAATAATAATGAATATATGGATGTGAATTTTGTTGGTAGGAATAATTTTGGTAACAACGCGTATAGAGGAAACTTTATTCCTAGGCCTTATCCTAGTAATTACTCTAATAATTATGGTAATTCCTACAACAATTCTTATGGAAATTTTAATAAGATGCCCTCTGAATTTGAGACTAGTGTTAACGAATTTATGAATTCACAAAAGAATTTCAATGCTTTGCATGAAGAGAAAATGCTAAAAGTTAATGATTTGGCTAGGAACGTTGATAGAATTTCTCTTGATGTTGGTTCTTTAAAACATAGATCTATTCCTCCTAAGCATGATATCAATGAGTCTCTCAAAGCAATGAGAATTTCCATTGATGAGTGCAAAGAAAGAACAGCTAGGATGCGTGCTAAGAAAGATTCCTTTATAAGAGCGTGTTCTTCTAGTTTTCATGATAATAAAGATGAAGATCTAAAAGTTATTGATGTGTCCCCTATTAAATCTTTGTTTTGCAATATTAATCTTGATAATGATGGGACTGAATATGATCCACCCTTAAGTAGAAGGCATTCCAAAAATTTGGAGTTTTTAGATCTTGATGCTAAAATTGATGAAAGTGGGATTGAAGAGATCAAAACTCTAGATGTTAACGAACCTACTATTTTGGATTTCAAGGAATTTAATTATGATAGCTGATCTTTGATAGATTGTATTTCCTTGTTGCAATCCGTGCTAAATTCTCCTCATGCTTATAGCCAAAATAAAGCTTTTACCAAACATATCGTTGATGCTTTGATGCAATCTTATGAAGAAAAACTTGATTTGGAAGTTTCTATCCCTAGAAAACTTTATGATGAGTGGGAACCAACTATTAAAATTAAAATTAAAGATCATGGATGCTATGCTTTGTGTGATTTGGGTGCTAGTGTTTCCACGATTCCAAAGACTTTGTGTGATTTGTTAGCTTTCTGTGATTTTGATGATTGCTTTTTAAACTTGCACCTTGCAGATTCCACTATTAAGAAACCTATCGGAATAACTAATGATGGTCTTATTGTTGCAAATAGTAACTATGTTCCCATAGATTTTATTGTTCTTGACATAGGTTGCAATCCTTCATGTCCTATTATTCTTGGTAGACCTTTCCTTAGTACGATTGGTGCAATTATTGATATGAAGGAAGGAAATATTAGATTCCGATTTCCATTAAGGAAAGGCATGGAACACTTTCCTAGAAAGAAAATTAAATTACCTTATGAATCTATTATGATAGCAACTTATGGATTGCCAACCAAAGATGGCAATACCTAGATCTATTCTTGCTTTTTATACCTAGCTAGGGGCGTTAAACGATAGCGCTTGTTGGGAGGCAACCCAATTTTATTTTTATACCTTGCTTTTTGCTCCTGTTTAGTAATAAATAATGTATCTAGCCTCTGTTTTGGTTGTGTTTTTTGTGTTTAATTAGTGTTTGTGCCAAGTAGAACCGTTGGGAAGACTTGGGGAAAGTCTTGTTAATCTTGCTGTAAAAACAGAAACTTTAGCGCTCACGAGAACTGCTGCCATTTTTATTTGGAAAGTGATATTTAGTTAATTCTTTTTGAAGATTATTAATAGATAAATTCCTAACGTCCAGCAGTTTATTTTAGAATTTTTGGGGTTCCAGATCTTGCTCTAGCTGGATATTACTACAGACTGTTCTGTTTTTGACAGATTCTGTTTTTTGTGTGTTGTTTACTTATTTTGATGAATATATGGCTAGTAAAATAGTTTATAAACCATAGAGATGTTGGAATACAGTAGGTTTAACACCAATATAAATAAAGAATGAGTTAATTACAGTACCTTGAAGTGGTCTTTTGTTTTCTTTCGCTAACGGAGCTCATGAGATTTTCTACTTTAAGTTTTGTGTTGTGAAGTTTTCAAGTTTTGGGTAAGGATTTGATGGATTATGGAACAAGGAGTGGCGAGAGCCTAATCTTGGGGATGCCCATGGCACCCCCAAGATAATCGAAGGAAACCAAAAAGGCAAAGCTTGGGGATGCCCCGGAAGGCATCCCCTCTTTCGTCTACTTCCATCGGTAACTTTACTTGGAGCTATATTTTTATTCACCACATGATATGTGTTTTGCTTGGATTGTCTTGTATGATTTGAGTCTTTGCTTTTTAGTTTACCACAATGTAACATCCCAAATTTTCAATTTGGAATGTTATACACTAGATCATCATGCATATCATATTTTCTTGCATTTTGGTTGATCCTAGAAATTTCACGCAACTCAAGGACCCACGGAGAGAGTTGGAGATTTCGTTATTTTCATATTTGAGAGTTTTCTCGAATTTGAAAAGAGGATCATTTGATTTATTTATTTCATCTTCAATAATTTTTCCGATATCAAAATATTATGAGAGAGGGAATAATATGACTTTCCCAAATTTAGGAAAAATGAAGATTTAATAAATAGATCAATTTTGGTTTTTGCCGGAGTTTTATTTGCGTTTTATTCGGATAGGGAAAAATGCGTGTTTTCGAAAAATTGCATTTTAGGCCCGGAGAAAAGTTCATTTGTTCATTTTTAGGAGTCGGGGAAAATTTACTTTAGAATTTTTGGAGCTCGTTTAGATTTTCTTTTCTGTGTTTTTCTGCGCGTGGAAACTATTTAAAAAAAAGAGCCTTCCGCCGGCCAGCCGGGCCAAGGCCCAGCTAGCCAGCCGCCCCAGCCTCCCGTGCGCAGCGCGCGTGCGCCAGGCGCCAAGTGCCCAGGCCGCCGCCTCGCCTCTTACCTCAGGCCGAATCCTTTTAGGATTCTAGGCCGGCTCTTTCCTTTGTTCCGTTTTCTTTTCTTCTAGGATTCCTATTCCTAGTTTATTTCTTGTCCCCTACCCCAAGTCTCCTCTCCCCTCACCTATATAAATACCCCCACACCCCCCCTCTAAAACATCAAATCAAAAGCCCTCTCCTCCCCAAGCCCCACACCACCCCGCGCCTCCCCAAGCCCCGCACCACTCCGCGCCCCTCACCACCGCCGCCGCCGCACCTTGCCCACGCCGCCGCCGCCCTACGCCGCCGTTCGCCGGAGCCCCTCGCCAAGGTTGCCCCGCGCCGCATCTCTTTTTCTTCCTCGGTTCGGTTTTTCTTATAAACCGTTCCGATTCTTTTCTTCTCTTCCGATTCGTTTTCTTTCCGGTTCTTTTCTAAACCGTTCCGGTTTCTAGATCGGTTTTTCGTTTCGGTCTTTTTCTCCGAAAACCCTAGATCGGTTTTCGTTCTTCTTTCGGACTATTCGTCTCAACAAACGTGATCACCGATTTTTCCCCGGTTAACGACGCCCGTTCGTTTAATCGTTCTTCTTTTTCTTTTCGTCGGATTTATTCCGCGATCGTGATCTCAGATCCGATCTTCGTTCTAGTCTTTCTTCTCGCTCGTTTATTAGAATCAGGTGATTCAAGCGCCTGGAGTTTCGTTGCGAAACCACCGTTCCGTCTAATCAACTTAAACAAGTTTTTGCCCCGATAAAATTTGACCTAGTTTCAACTTGCTAGAACCGAGTTGTTTTCTTCCGCCGTTTGTTTTTCCATCGTCTGTTCTTTCTTTCTTTGCAACCGGAGTTCTTAAATTGAACTATCTGGTTCGTTCACTTGTTCGAGTTTTACCTGTGCATTAGATGAGTGCTTATTGTATGCTTGTTGTTTTTCTGCGATAGATCACTCGGATTGCGCCGCTTGTTACTTTGAAACCCTAGGTCTCGCGGATCATCAGCAAGGCAAGTAACACTTTGATCATATCTTTTCTACAACCCATGTTTTATTGCATTAGATCAATCCTCTCACATTGCATGATTAGGATCTAATTAAATTGTGGGATGGGAAGTAGATGAGGTAGTACCTATTACCTGTTTATTATCAAACCTTTGGGAGTTACTTCTGCGTTTGCTTATTATGCCATGCTATGCTAGTAGACGTGGATTGGGTGAGTGAAATCCATGACAGATGTGAGTTGATAATTTTAATGGTTTATCTAAGGTGGCAACTTAAACACACATCTGGGTGGATTGAGGCACCTGATGTCTATCAGGACTTGCCTATTTTTTTCGGACCGCCACCCAGGCTTAAAGGGATCATAAGATCTTTCATGCTAGAAACTTCCGTGTGCAGCCACATGCTACTATGGGCTCTGGCGTAGTTGACTAAGTTGTGCGAACTCTTACGGGGTGGACTAGCAGATGTAGGGGTTGTAGGTGGTACGGTCTACCCCACAAGTATGGTGCTAGCGCTTCTGAAAGACTATGTCTCGGTCATCCGTTTCTCAAACACCATGTAGTGCGAGAAAACAAACGGAGGCGATCGAGTCATGTGGGGAAAAGTGCGCAAACCTCTGCAGAGTGTCCCCGGTTATGGACAACTTGAGTATCTAGTACTTGAATATCATTGTGAATCTCAACATGTTACTTCTAATTAATGTTGTTGGGTTTTAATTACTTTTAATTGGGATTGAGAATGCTGTCAACCATTGTCAATGTTTCACAACCACCATGATAGTTAAATAAATTTATTCCTTTGCAGTAGGGAAAAACTGGCTTTACGCAAAAACTATAACCATAGAGCTTTCCACCAGCCATATATGCATATAGTATAGCTGTTTCATTCCATTACTCTCTATGTGTTACTTTGCCAGCATATTCCATGTGCTGACCCGTATTCGGGCTGCAACTTCTTATGTTGCAGACTTTTCAGATGATGAGTAAAGTGCTTTTAGGTCGTGGCCCTATACTTAGTGATGCCGTTGGAGTTGATGGACCCATTTACCTTCCAAGTCTTCCGCTGTTTTCGACACTACATGGCCTTAAGCCATATTTATTGTAATAAGTCTCTTTGAGATAACGATGTAATAAGTGTGTGATTGCCACTCTGCTATAAATCCTTCGATGTACTGTGTGGTGTCAGCATTACTGATCCAGGGATGACACCTGAGCACAGAGATCAGACTGTTTGAGGTCTGGTCGCTACAGAGATGGTATCAGAGCACACGCTGACTGTAGGACACGACCACTAAGCTAAAGACCTAGATCACTACTCACTCTCTTCTCTTCTGACCTCTCATCTTTTCTATTCTCTAGGATGGCGGATGCAAGGAACAAGTTTACGCAACTGGATGAAGATGCACCCTTTGGACGCCACTTGAAGGAAGTCACTAGATACCTGAACATAGGAGTACCAAGCTTCACGGGAACCTACAACGCCACTTTACCTGAAGAAGAGCGCTGGATGATTCAAGTTCAAGTTCCAGGAAGGACGTTCATGCCAGTCACTGAGCCCATAGAATTTTCTTTTGATGCACCAACTTGGAGTCTAGGAAAGAGCATGGCAGCTCACATCACCATGGGACGCATTGGAGAAGTCTACTGCAAGGATCTCAGGGATACTATCTACCAGATTTGTGGACGCCGAGATGAACAATGGGAGTTAGTCAGCACCAAGAAGGATAGATCCATCGCATCTTTCATCCAGCAGTTAAACCAGCACATTCGACACCACGAGAACCAGATGTGCAATGATATGATAGAGTTGAAGAATGCGAAGGCAAGGATCATCGAGCTAGAAGGAGAACTGAAGTCTACACGCAAGGACTACATGGACGAGATCGTAGCTCTAGCGAGACACAATGGTGATCTTAAGCAGGAGATTGAAGAACTCAAGAGGAAGTTAGCATCCAAGGAGGACGACGAGTACGTCGCATGTCCGGACGACTACATCATCATCGACGACACTGATTCGGATCCAAGTGAACCCGACTTTGAAGACGAAGCTGGAGCGGATATCATGGAGTCTTCCACCGGTTCAAATTTCTAAAAGACCACCAGATAGTAGTAGTATTCCCCCTGTAAACACAATAGTTCGAGCACTTTTGCGATAGTTAGACCGTTGTAAGCCCTTGTTTGATTGAATGAAGTGATTTTTGTGTGCATTTGCTCATGTGCATTGGGGTAGTGTTTTCCCTTTAGACCCCCTCTATTCTTAAATCTCGTCCCTTCTAAACCCTCAGATGTCTCCGAGACGTGACAATGGATTCCCACCGGAACTCACTCAATTGATCCAGCAGCAGAATCAATTGATGCAGATGTTAGTCCAGAACCAGCAGAACAACAACAACCCACCACCACCACCACCTGTTGACCACTTAGCCCGTTTCCTTAGGTTGAATCCGCCGGTGTTTTCCAGTAGCACCGAGCGGATTGTAGCAGATGATTGGCTCCGTAAGATAGGAAGGGAGTTGACCACTGCAGGATGCACGGATGGTGAGAAAGTGAAGTTTGCCACTCACCAACTTGACGGACCCGCGGCAGCATGGTGGGAGAATTTCACAGCCACTTACCCAGTAGACACTATCACATGGGATCAGTTTCAGCAAGCTTTCCGCACTGCCCATGTTTCAGCAGGAGCTATGGCCATAAAGAAGCATGAGTTTCGCAACTTACGCCAAGGAGGAAGGACAGTTGGCCAGTACGTTGACGACTTCAGCAAGTTAGCACGTTATGCCCCAGATGACGTTGCTACGGATGCAGCTAAGCAGGAGATGTTTCTGGAAGGATTGAATGATGAGCTAAGCATGCAGTTGATGGTAGCGAGTTTCAACAACTACCAAGAGTTGGTAGATCGTGCCATCATGATTGAAGGAAAGCAACAGCAGATTGAGAACCGTAAGAGGAAGTATGGACAGGGGAAGTATAACTCCGGAGCCCAGCAGAAGCCCCGTTTTACCCCTAAACCGGGATTTAAGTTTCAGCACGCCCATGGAGGAGGTAGCTCACACAACCATAATGGCCACAAGAATGGTAATGGGAATGGAGAAAGTAATGGCCAGAACCGCAGCACCCCATCGACCCCAACCAAGAGAGACCTGAGTTAAGTCACTTGTTTCAAGTGTTCCAAGACCGGACATTATGCCAATGAATGTCCCGAAGGCCAGAATGGAAATGGCAATGGAAGCTCTGGGAAGAAGCCGAACCCTTTCAATAGGGGATAGTTGAACCACATTAATGTGGAGGAGGTTGAAGATCAGCCCGATGCAGTAATAGGTAAGTTTTTGGTTAAGTCATTTACTGCACTCGTTCTTTTTGATACTGGAGCATCGCATTCATACATATCAAGGGGATTTGTGGATAAATATAACCTGCCTATCCAAGCCCTTAGGTCACCCATGTTAGTAAGCTCACCAGGAGCGGAGTATATGGCTAGACGATGGTGTGATCGGTTACCATTAAGGATTGGTAACTATGTGTTCCCCTCAGACCTAATAGTATTGGAATCTCAAGGATTGGATGTGATATTAGGCATGGATTGGTTATCAAAGTATAAAGGGAATATTGAGTGTGCTAGTAAGTCAATTTTGCTTACCACACCAGAAGGAAGAAGGATCAAGTATGTATCCCGGCATATGCCAAACAGGACACAAGTAAACTGCCTAACAGGAGTTGTGCAAGAGGATGTACCAGTGGTAAAGGATTTTCCTGGTGTATTTCCCGAAGAGTTGCCAGGCATGCCACCAGATAGAGACATTGAGTTTTTGATTGAGTTATTGCTAGGTACAGGCCCAATATCGAAGCGACCATATAGGATGCCAGCAAAGGATTTGGTGGAAATTAAGAATCAGATTAAGGAGTTATTGGATAAAGGTTACATTCGCCCAAGTTCTTCGCCTTGGGGATCACCCGTGCTTCTAGTGGAAAAGAAGGATGGATCATTAAGGATGGTTGTAGATTATCGGGGATTGAATGAAGTAACCATCAAGAATAAGTACCCACTGCCAATGATCAACGATCTGTTTGATCGATTGCAAGGAGCTAAAGTGTTTTCCAAGATCGATTTGCGATCAGGGTACCATCAATTGAAGATTCGAGAGCAGGACATACCTAAGACAGCGTTCACCACCAGATATGGACTGTATGAGTATACCGTTATGTCATTTGGATTGACTAACGCACCTGCCTATTTTATGAACCTGATGAACAAAGTGTTTATGGAGTTTTTGGATAAGTTCGTTGTAGTGTTCATTGATGACATCCTGGTTTATTCAAAGAATGAAGAGGAGCATAAGGAACATTTGCGTTTGGTTTTGGAGAAACTAAGGGAACATCAGTTATATGCCAAATTCAGCAAATGTGAGTTTTGGTTGAAGGAAGTTGGATTCCTAGGACATGTTATATCCGGAGAAGGTATAGCAGTTGACCCCACTAAGGTTGAGACCGTAACAGAATGGGAAGCACCAACAATAGTTGGAGAGATCCGGAGTTTTCTTGGACTCGCAGGATACTACCGGAGATTCATTGAGAAGTTTTCAAAGATTGCAAAGCCTATGACTGAATTGTTGAAGAAGGATATTAAGTTCAAATGGACTGAAGAGTGTGAGGCTAGTTTCCAGGAGTTGAAGAAACGTTTGGTTACCTCACCAGTGTTGATTTTGCCAGATCAGACCAAGGATTATGAGGTGTATTGCGACGCTTCACGTCGAGGACTTGGAGCAGTGCTTATGCAGGAAGGAAGAGTTGTTTCGTATGCTTCACGACAACTGAAGCCTCATGAGTTGAATTATGCCATGCATGATTTGGAGTTAGCAGCTGTAGTGCATGCATTAAAGACGTGGAGACATTTCCTCATTGGAAATCATTGTGAGGTGTACATGGATCACAAGAGTTTGAAGTACATTTTCACTCAGAAGGAGTTGAACCTCAGACAAAGGAGATGGTTGGAGCTCATCAAGGATTATGACATGAGATTGCATTACCATCCTGGAAAAGCTAATGTAGTAGCTGACGCATTAAGCCGCAAGAGCCATGTCAATACTCTAATGACGGAGAAAATACCAAAGGAGTTAGCAGAAAACCTTCGTGAGCTATGTTTGGAAATAGTTCTGAGAGGCTATGTAGCAGCATTGGAGATTCAGTCAACATCGATGGATAAAATCAGAGAGGCTCAAAAATCTGACAAGGAGATTGCTGCTATAAAAGATAAATTGAGCAAAGGAAAAGCAAAGGGATTTCGTGAGGATGAGCACGATACCCTATGGTTTGAGGACCGTGTTTATGTGCCAAAAGACCCGGAGATCAGGAAGTTCATTTTGCAAGAGGCACATGATTCACCGTATTCGATTCACCCAGGGAATACCAAGATGTATTTGGATTTGAAGGAAACATTCTGGTGGACCGGAATGAAGAAGGATATTGCAGCATATGTAGCAGTTTGTGACGTATGTCAGAGAGTAAATGCAGAGCATCAGAAGCCATCAGGATTGTTACAACCATTGCCGATACCCGAATGGAAGTGGGATAAGATAGGCATGGATTTTATCACAGGACTACCCAGGACGAAAGCAGGCCATGACTCGATATGGGACGTAGTTGATCGTTTGACGAAGGTAGCACATTTTATCCCAGTTAAGACCACTTACACCAGTGCTAAGTTGGCAAAGATCTACATGACTAGGATCATTTGTTTGCATGGAGTTCCGAGGAGTATCATTTCAGATAGAGGAACCCAATTTACCTCAAAGTTTTGGAATCAGTTGCATGAAACTTTAGGAACCAGACTAGAGTTCAACATAGCTTTTCATCCGCAGACAGATGGACAGACCGAGAGAGTCAATCAGATTTTGGAAGATATGTTGAGAGCTTGTGCACTAGATTATGGATCTAGTTGGGACGATAACTTGCCGTATGTGGAGTTTTCTTATAACAACAGGTACCAAACCAGTTTGAGGATGGCACCTTTCGAAGCTTTATACGGAAGGAGGTGCAGCACACCGTTGTCATGGGACGAAGTTGGAGACCGTCAATTCTTGGGACCAGATTTGATTAAGGAGTCTGAACGGAAAGTTAAGTTGATTCGCGATAGGCTCAAGGTAGCCCAGTCCAGGCAGAAGAGCTACGCAGATTCTAAACGCAAGGAGACAGTTTACGAAACCGGAGACAGAGTTTATCTTCGAGTATCCCCACTTCGAGGAGTTAAGCGCTTTGGAGTTAAGGGAAAATTAGCATCACGTTTCGTTGGACCGTATAAGATCTTGCAACGTATGGGAGAAGTCGCTTATAAGTTGGAATTACCAGAGGGACTGTCAGGAGTTCATGATGTATTCCATGTTTCTCAGCTGAAGAAATGTCATGCCGAAATGGCGGAAGTACCGCTAAGAGATACAGTGACACTCGAAGCGATTCAGTTGAAGGACGACTTAACGTATGAGGAGAAGCCAGTAAAGATTCTCGATTATGCCAGCAGAGTTACTCGTAGCAAGGTTATCAAGTTTTGCAAAGTTCAGTGGAACCACCACTCAGAGGATGAAGCCACCTGGGAGAGAGAAGAAGATTTGCTCAAGGACCACCCTCACCTATTTTCTAGCCAACCCGAATCTCGAGGGCGAGATTCATCTTAAGGGGGGTAGGTTTGTAACATCCCAAATTTTCAATTTGGAATGTTATCCACTAGATCATCATGCATATCATATTTTCTTGCATTTTGGTTGATCCTAGAAATTTCACGCAACTCAAGGACCCACGGAGAGAGTTGGAGATTTCGTTATTTTCATATTTGAGAGTTTTCTTGAATTTGAAAAGAGGATCATTTGATTTATTTATTTCATCTTCAATAATTTTTCCGATATCAAAAAATTATGAGAGAGGGAATAATATGACTTTCCCAAATTTAGGAAAAATGAAGATTTAATAAATAGATCAATTTTGGTTTTTGCCGGAGTTTTATTTGCGTTTTATTCGGATAGGGAAAAATGCATGTTTTCGAAAATTGCATTTTAGGCCCGAAGAAAAGTTCATTTTGTCCGGCTCATTTTTAGGAGTCGGGGAAAATTTACTTTAGAATTTTTGGAGCTCATTTAGATTTTCTTTTCTGTGTTTTTCTGCGCGTGGAAACTATTTAAAAAAAAGGAGCCTTCCGCCGGCCAGCCGGCCAAGGCCCAGCCAGCCAGCCGCCCCAGCCTCCCGTGCGCAGCGCGCGTGCGCCAGGCGCCAAGTGCCCAGGCCGCCGCCTCGCCTCTTGCCTCAGGCGGAATCCTTTTAGGATTCTAGGCCGGCTCTTTTCTTTGTTCCGTTTTCTTTTCTTCTAGGATTCCTATTCCTAGTCTATTTCTTGTCCCCTACCCCAAGTCTCCTCTCCCCTCACCTATATAAATACCCCCACACCCCCCCCTCTAAAACATCAAATCAAAAGCCCTCTCCTCCCCAAGCCCCACACCACCCCGCGCCTCCCTAAGCCCCGCACCACCCCGCGCCCCTCACCACCGCCGCCACCGCCTTAGCCGCGCCGCCCCTCATCACCGCTGCCGCCGCACCTTGCCCACGCCGCCGCCGCCCTACGCCGCCGTTCGCCGGAGCCCCTTGCCAAGGTTGCCCCACGCCGCGTCTCTTTTTCTTCCTCGGTTCGGTTTTTCTTATAAACCATTCTGATTCTTTTCTTCTCTTCCGGTTCGTTTTCTTTCCGGTTCTTTTCTAAACCGTTACGGTTTCTAGATCGGATTTTCATTTCGGTCTTTTTCTCCGAAAACCATAGATCGGTTTTCGTTCGTCTTTCGGACCGTTCGTCTCAATGAATGTGATCATTGATTTTTCCCCGGTTAACGACGCCCGTTCATTTAATCATTCTTCTTTTTCTTTTCGTCGGATTTATTCCGCGATCGTGATCTCAGATTCGATCTTCGTTCTAGTCTTTCTTCTCGCTCGTTTATCAGAATCAGGTGATTCAAGCGCCTGGAGTTTCGTTGCGAAACCGCCGTTCCGTCTAATCAACTTAAACAAGTTTTTGCCCCAGTAAAATTTGACCTAGTTTCAACTTGCTAGAACCGAGTTGTTTTCTTCCGCCGTTTGTTTTTCCGTCGTCTGTTCTTTCTTTCTTTGCAACCGGAGTTCTTAAATTGAACTATCTGGTTCGTTCTCTTGTTCGAGTTTTACCTGTGCATTAGATGAGTGCTTATTGTATGCTTGTTGTTTGTCTGCGATAGATCACCTGGATTGCGCCGCTTGTTACTTCGAAACCCTAGGTCTCGCAGATCATCAGCAAGGCAAGTAACACTTTGATCATACCTTTTCTACAACCCATGTTTTATTGCATTAGATCAATCCTCTCACATTGCATGATTAGGATCTAATTAAATTGTGGGATGGGAAGTAGATGAGGTAGTACCTATTACCTGTTTATTATCAAACCTTTGGAAGTTACTTCTGCGTTTGCTTATTATGCCATGCTATGCTAGTAGACGTGGATTGGGTGAGTGAAATCCATGACAGATGTGAGTTGATAATTTTAATGGTTTATCTAAGGTGGCAAATTAAACACACATCTGGGTGGATTGAGGCACCTGATGTCTATCAGGACTTGCCTGTTTTTTTTCGGACCGCCACCCAGGCTCAAAGGGATCATAAGATCTTTCATGCTAGAAACTTCCGTGTGCAGCCACATGCTACTATGGGCTCTGGCGTAGTTGACTAAGTTGTGCGAACTCTTACGGGGTGGACCAGCAGATGTAGGGGTTGTAGGTGGTACGGTCTACCCCACAAGTAAGGTGCTAGCGCTTCTGAAAGACTATGTCTCGGTCATCCATTTCTCAAACACCATGTAGTGTGAGAAAACAAACGGAGGCGATTGAGTCATGTGGGGAAAAGTGCGCAAACCTCTGCAGAGTGTACAAACTAATCATGATTAGCCGTGTCCCCGGTTATGGACAACTTGAGTATCTAGTACTTGAATATCATTGTGAATCTCAACATGTTACTTCTAATTAATGTTGTTGGGTATTAATTACTTTAATTTGGGATTGAGAATGCTGTCAACCATTCTCAATGTTTCACAACCACCATGATAGTTAAATAAATTTATTCCTTTGCAGTAGGGAAAAACTGGCTTTACGCAAAAACTGTAACCATAGAGCTTTCCACCAGCCATATATGCATATAGTATAGCTGTTTCATTCCATTACTCTCTATGTGTTACTTTGCCAGCATATTCCATGTGCTGACCCATATTCGGGCTGCAACTTCTTATGTTGCAGACTTTTCAGACGACGAGTAAAGTGCTTTTAGGTCGTGGCCCTATACTTAGTGATGCCGTTGGAGTTGATGGACCCATTTACCTTCCAAGTCTTCCGCTGTTTTCGACACTATATGGCCTTAAGCCATATTTATTGTAATAAGTCTCTTTGAGACAACGATGTAATAAGTGTGTGATTGCCACTCTGCTATAAATCCTTCGATGTACTGTGTGGTGTCAGCATTACTGATCCAGGGATGACACCTGAGCACAGAGATCAGACTGTTTGAGGTCTGGTCGCTGCACACAATCATCTTTTCTGTACACACCTTTTGAGAGAGACACACATGATTCGGAAATTATTAGAATACTCTATGTGCTTCACTTATATCTTTTGAGTTATATAGTTTTGCTCTAGTACTTCACTTATATCTTTTAGAGCACAGAGGTGGATTTGTTTTATAGAAACTATGGATCTCAAATGCTTCACTTAGATTATTTTGAGAGTCTTAAATATCATGGTAATTTTCTTAAATAATCCTAATATGATAGGTATTCAAGATTAGTAAAAACTTTCTTATGAGGGTTTTGAATACTAAGAGAAGTTTGATGCTTGATGATTGTTTTCAGATATGGAGTTAGTGATATTAAAGTTGTGCTAGTTGAGTATTTGTGAATTTGAGAAATACTTGTGTTGAAGTTTGCAAGTTCGTAGCATACACATATGGTAAACGTTATGTAACAAATTTGAAACATGAGGTGTTCTTTGATTGTCCTCCTTATGAGTGGCGGCCGGGGACGAGCGATGGTCTTTTCCTACCAATCTATCCCCCTAGGAGCATGCGTGTAGTGCTTGGTTTTTGATGACTTGTAGATTTTTGCAATAAGTATGTGAGTTCTTTATGACTAATGTTGAGTCCATGGATTATACGCACTCTCACCTTTCCATCATTTCTAGCCTCTTCGGTACCATGCATTGCCCTTTCTCACATTGAGAGTTGGTGCAAACTTCGCCGGTGCATCCAAACCCCGTGATATGATACGATCTTTCACACATAAACCTCCTTATATCTTCTTCAAAACAGCCACCATACCTACCTATTATGGCATTTCCATAGCCATTCCGAGATATATTGCCATGCAACTTTCCACCATCCCGTTTATCATGACATGTTCATCATTGTCATACTGTTTAGCACGATCATGTAGTTGACATAGAATTGCTATTTTTTTGCCTATTTCAGAGTTTCGCAGAAAAAGAATATCAAACGGAGTCCAAACAGAATGAAACCTTCGGGAACGTGATTTTCAGAACGAACATGATCCAGGAGACTTGGACCCTACGTCAAGCAACCAACAGGGAAGCCACGAGGTAGTGGGGCGTGCCTACCCCCCCAGGCGCACCCTCCACCCTCGTGGGCCCCCTGTTGCTCCACCGACGTACTCCTTCCTCCTATATATACCTATGTACCCCCAAACGATCAAAGATGGAGCCAAAACCCTAATTCCACCATGGTAACTTTTTGTATCCACGAGATCCCATCTTGGGGCCTGTTCCGGAGCTTTCCCAGAGGGGGCATCGATCGGAGGGCTTCTACATCAACACCATAGCCTCTCCGATGATGTGTGAGTAGTTTACCTCAGACCTTCGGGTCCATAGTTATTAGCTAGATGGCTTCTTCTCTCTTTTTGGATCTCAATACAATGTTCTCCCCCTTTCTCACGGAGATATGTTCAATGTAATCTTCTTTTGCGGTATGTTTGTTGAGACCGATGAATTGTGGGTTTATGATCAAGTTTACCTATGAACAATATTTGGATCTTCTGAATTCTTTTTTGTATGATTGGTTATCTTTGCAAGTCTCTTTGAATTATCAGTTTGGTTTGGCCTACTAGATTGATCTTTCTTGCAATGGGAGAAGTGCTTAGCTTTGGGTTCAATCTTGCGGTGTCCTTTCCCAGTGACAGTAGGGGCAGCAAGGAACGTATTGTATTGTTGCCATCGAGGATAACAAGATGGGGTTTTTATCATATTGCATGAGTTTATCCCTCTACATCATGTCATGTTGCTTAAAGCGTTACTCTTTTCTTATGAACTTAATACTCTAGATGCATGCTGGATAGCGGTCGATGTGTGGAGTAATAGTAGTAGATGCAAGCAGGAGTCGGTCTACTTGTCTCGGACGTGATGCCTATATACATGATCATACCTAGATATTCTCATAACTATGCTCAATTCTGTCAATTGCTCAACAGTAATTTGTTCACCCACCGTAAAATACTTATGCTCTTGAGAGAAGCCACTAGTGAAACCTATGGCCCCCGGGTCTATCTTCCATCATATTATTCTTCCAACACTTAGTTATTTTCATTGCCTCTTATTTTACTTTGCATTTTATCATAAAAATACCAAAAATATTATCTTATCATATCTATCAGATCTCACTCTCTTAAGTGACCGTGTAGGGATTGACAACCCCTTATCGCGTTGGTTGCGAGGATTTATTTGTTTTGTGTAGGTGCGAGAGACTCGCGCGTAGCCTCCTACTAGATTGATACCTTGGTTCTAAAAAACTGAGGGAAATACTTACGCTACTTTACTACATCACCATTTCCTCTTCAAGGGAAAACCAACGCAGTGCTCAAGAGGTAGCAGCCACTAGTGAAACCTATGGCCCCCGGGTCTATCTTATATCATAGAAGTTTCCTATCTACAACTCTAGTTTACTATTTATTTTATTTTGCAATCTTTACTTTTCAATCTATACAACAAAAATACCAAAATTATTTATATTATTATCTGTATTAGATCTCACTTTTGCAAGAGGCCGTGAAGGGATTGACAACCCCTTTATCACGTTGTTTGCAAGGTTCTTGATTGTTTGTGCAGGTACTAGGCGACTTGCGTGTAATCTCCTACTGGATTGATACCTTGGTTCTCAAAAACTGATGGAAATACTTATGCTACTTTGCTGCATCACCCTTTCTTCTTCAAGGGAAAACCAACGCATGCTCAAGAGGTAGCAAGAAGGATTTCTGGCGCTGTTGCCGGGGAGATCTACGCTCAAGTCAATACATACCAAGTACCCATCACAAACTCTTCTCCCTTGCATTACATTATTTGCCATTTGCCTCTCGTTTTCCTCTCCCCCACATCACCTTTGCCGTTTTATTCGCCCCTTTTCTGTTTGCCTCTTTTTGGTCGCTTCTTCTATGATTGTGTGTTGGATTGATTGTTTGTCATGATGGCTCAAGATTATACTAAATTATGTGACTTTTCCAATACCAACAACAATGATTTTATTAGCACTCCGATTGCTCCTATTATCGATGCAGAATCTTGTGAAATTAATGTTGCTTTGTTGAATCTTGTCATGAAAGATCAATTTTCTAGCCTTCCTAGTGAAGATGACGCTACCCATCTAAACAACTTAGTTGATTTGTGTGATATGCAAAACAAGAAAGATGTGGATAATGATATTGTCAAATTGAAGCTATTTCCGTTTTCTCTTAGAGATCGTGCTAAAACTTGGTTCTCTTCTTTGCCTAAAAATAGTATTGATTCATGGAATAAGTGCAAAGATGCTTTTATCTCTAAGTATTTTTCCTCCCACTAAGATCATCTCTCTTAGAAACGATATTATGAATTTTAAGCAACTTGATCATGAGCATGTTGCACAAGCTTGTGAGAGGATGAAATTAATGATACGTAACTACCCTACACATGGTTTGAATTTATGGATGATTATACAAAAAAATTATGCCGAATTGAATTTTGCTTCTAGAAATATTAGATTCGGCTGCGGGAGGCACTTTTATGGAAATCACTTTAGGAGAAGCTACTAAACTCCAAGATAATATTATGGTTAATTATTCTCAATGGCATACTGAAAGATCCACTAAAGGTTCATGCGATTGAAGAGATTAATGTTTTGAGTGGAAAGATGGATGAACTTATGAAATTATTTGCTAATAAGAGTGTTTCTTATGATCCTAATGATATGTATTTCTCCACTTTGATTGAGAATTATAATGAATCTATGGATGTGAATTTTGTTGGAAGGAACAATTTTGGTAACAACGCTTATAGAGGAAACTTTAATTCTAGGCCGTTCCCTAGTAATTCCTCCAATAATTATGGTAATTCCTAAAATAACTCTTATGGAAATTTTAATAAGATGCCCTCTGATTTTGATACTGGTGTTAAAGAACTTATGAATTTGCAAAAGAATTTCAATGCTTTGATTGAAGAAAAATTGCTTAAAATTGACGAGTTGGCTAGGAACGTGGATATAGTTTCTCTTGATGTTGATTCTTTGAAAATTAGATCTATTCCCCCTAAGAATGATATCAATGAGTCTCTCAAGGCCATGAGAATTTCCATTGATGAGTGCAAAGAAAGAACTGCTAGGGTGCGTGCTAAAAAAGATTTCTTTGTGAAAGCGTGTTCTTCTAGTTTTCATGACAATAAAGATGTAGATCTAAAAGTGATTGATGTGTCTTCTATTAAATATTTGTTGTCCAATATGAATCTTGATAAAGATGGGACTGGAGATGAGTCAACTTTAGTTAAAAGGTGTCCCAATGATTCATAGTTTTTAGATCTTGATGCTAAAATTAATAAAAGTGGGATTGAAGAGGTCAAAACTTTACATAGCAGTGAACCCACTATTTTGGATTTCAAGGAATTTAATGATGATAATTGCTCTTTGACAGATTGTATTTTCTTGTTGCAATCCGTGTTAAATTCTAGGTCGCGGGATCATAACACATAGTAGGTGACTATAGACTTGCAAGATAGGATCAAGAACTCTCATATATTGATGAAAACATAATAGGTTCAGATCTAAAATCATGGCACTCGGGCCCTAGTGACAAGCATTAAGCATAGCAAAGTCATAGCAACATCAATCTCTGAACATAGTGGATACTAGGGACCAAACCCTAACAAAACTAACTCGATTACATGATAAATCTCATATAACCCATCACCGTCCAGCAAGCCTACGATGAAATTACTCACGCACAGCGGTGAGCATCATGAAATTGGTGATGGGGGAAGGTTGATGATGTCGATGGCGACGGATTCCCCTCTCCGTAGCCCCGAACGGACTCTAGATCAGCCCTCCCGAGAGAGATTAGGGCTTTTCGGCGGCTCCGTATCGTAAAACGCGATGAATCCTTCTCCCTCGTTTTTTTCTCCTTGAAATTGAATGTATGGAATCATGGTTGAGGTTGGTGGAGCGTCAGGGGGGCCACGAGGCAGGGGGGCGCGCCCAGGGGGGTAGGACGTGCCCCCATCCTCGTGGAAAGGTGGAGGCCCCCCTGACGTGGATCTTCCTTCCAGTATTTTTTATATATTCCAAAATAATTTTCCGTTGATTTTCAAGTCATTCTGAGAACTTTTATCTCTACACAAAAATAACACCATGGCATTCTGCTGAAAACAGCGTCAGTCCGTGTTTGTTCCATTTAAATCCCGCAAGTTTGAGTCCAAAACAAGGGAAAAAGTGTTTGGAAAAGTAGATACGACGGAGATGTATCAACTCCCCCAAGCTTAAACCTTTGCTTGTCCTCAAGCAATTCAGTTGATAAACTGAAAGTGATAAAGAAAAACTTCTACAAACTCTGTTTGCTCTTGTTGTTGTAAATATGTAAAGCCAGCATTCAAGTTTTCAGCAAAGATTATAAACTAACCATATTCACAATAACATTTAATTAGGTCTCATGTTTACTCATATCAATGACATAATCAACTAGCGAGCAATAATAATAAATCTCGGATGACAACACTTTCTCAAAACAATCATGATACGATATAACAGGATGGTATCTCGCTAGCCCTTTCTGAGACCGCAAAACATAAATGCAGAGCACCTTTAAAGATCAAGGACTGACTAGACATTGTAATTCATGGTAAAAGAGATCCAGTGAAGTCACACTCAATGTAAACTAATAGTAATGAATGCAAATGACAGTGGTGCTCTCCAATGGTACTTTTTAATAAGAGGATGATGACTCAACATAAAAGTAAATAGATAGTCCCTTCACAGAGGGAAGCAGGGATTTGTAGAGGTGCCGGAGCTCAGTTTTGAAATAGATAAATAATATTTTGAGCAGTATACTTTCATTGTCAACATAACAACTAAGAGATGGTGATATCTTCCATGCTACACACATTATAGGCGGCTCCCAAACAGAATGGTAAAGTTTATACTCCACCTCCACCAACAAGCATCAATCCATGGCTTGCTCGAAACACCGAGTGCCTCCAACTAACAACAGTCCCAGGGGAGTTTTGTTTGCAATTATTCTGATGTGATTTGCATAAAGCATGGGACTGGGCATCCCGGTGACCAGCCATTTTCTCGTGAGGTGAGGAGCGGAGTCCACTCCTCTTGAGAATAACCCGCCTAACATGGAAGATACAGACAACCATAGTTGATACATGAGGTATTCGAGCATACAAAACAGAATGGTTATTTGAAGGTTTAGAGTTTTGCACATACAAATTTACTTGGAACAACAGGTAGATACCGTATATAGGTAGGTATGGTGGACTCATATGGAATAACTTTCTGGTTTATGGAGTTGGATGCACAAGAAGTATTCCCTCTTAGTACAAGTGAAGGCTAGAAAAAGACTGGGAAGTGACCAGCTAGAGATCGACAATAGTCATGAACATGCATTAAAATTAATGAACACCGAATGCAAGCATGAGTAGGATATAATGCACCATGAACATAAATATCATAGAGGCTGTGTTGATTCTGTTTCAACTACATGCGTGAACATGTGCCAAGTCAAGCCACTCGAATCGTTCAAAAGAGGATACCATCCTATCATACCACATCACAACCATTTTAATAGCATGTTGGCACGCAAGGTAAACCATTATAAGCACCTAGCTAATTAAGCATGGCATAAGCAACTACAATCTCTAATTGTCATTGCAAACATGTTTATTCATAATAGGCTCAATCAGGAACGATAACTAATCATATTTACAAAAACAAGAGAGGTCGAGTTCATACCAGCTTTTCCCATCTCAATAAGTTCATCATATAATCATCATTATTGCCTTTCACTTGCACGACTGAATAGTGTGGATAATAATAATAATAGTGCACGTGCATTGGACTAAGCTGGAATCTGCATGCATTTAATTCAAGGTAATATGGGCTCTTTGTCAGATCAACAATATTGCATATAAGAGCCACTTTAACATTTTAATTATGGTCTTCTTCTCTCGATCCCCAGAGAACAAGAAAAGAAATAAAACTATTTACACGGGAAAGCTCCCAACAAGCAAAAGAAGAACGAGAAATATTTTTGGGTTTTCTTTTTAGTTACTACTACAAGCATGGAAAGTAAACTAATTAAAAGCTAGAACTAATTTTTTTTGTTTTTCTTTAGGTTTATTAAACATGCAAGAAGAAAGCATAAAAAGGAAAATAAACTAGCATGGATGATACAGTGAAAAAGTATGAGCACCGACAACTAGCAATGAGTGTGTGAACATGAATGTAATGTCGGTGAGAAATACATAGTCCCCCAAGCTTAGGCTTTTGGCCTAAGTTGGTCTATGGCCACAGCTGGCCTGGCGGATATCCAAAGTAATAGTTGGGGTCGTACTATGAAGAAGCCTCGGATTGCCACTGGTTGGCAATCACATCCGGATCCCACTGGTAATCAGACTGTCGTGGAGGATCAAATTGTGGTTCCGGCTCTGGCTCAGTAGCTGATGTAGGGTTCCGGTAGGCATGAATGGCCTCCAACGGGAGAAGGTACTTGCCTGTAGATAAATCAAACAAGGAAGGAGCAGGCAAGGTAATAGTCTCAGGATGATTTTTACCAAATATTAATTTGTACTTAAGTGCCTTTTCCCTATTCTTAACAATAAAATCATGTGTCGTCATACTCTTATAATCTAGATAAACAGGAGGCAGCAACTTCTCTTCCTTCTCATAATGCCTAATAGGTATGTTAAAGTGTGCAGCGAGGCGCGAGGCGAAGATGCCTCCAAGAACGGGGCCATTAGTATGGTTAAGATTTAACCGCTTTGCAACAATAGCGCCCATACTGAATGTGTCATCACGAAATAAGGCATGACACAAAATAACAATATCAGGGATACTCACATTTCCACAGTTTCCGCGCCCAATTAAGCATCTACTAGCAAATATAGCAAAGTAACATAGAACAGGAAAGTGTATGCTAGTAATTCGTGCGTCCGAAACCTTCCTCGTTTCCCCTACATCAATGGTATCAATAAACCCATCCACATCGTCATGATGTGGTTCCTCTATGCTGCCCTCGAAAGGGATCAAACAAATCCGACAAAAATCATGAAGTGACATCTCCTTATGCTCATCATATAAATAAAATTCCACCATAGGTGGTGAGCTCCTAGCATGGACATGAAAGTTTTGCACAAAGATATTGGTGAGTAAGAGATACTGTTCGCATGGAAATGAAAGTTTTGCACACGGAAGGCGGTGAGGCCTCCATTCTCAGCCAATTCATAGAAATCATCATAAATCCTGGCTGCTCTCAAGAAATCATCACAAGGCCATTCACATGGCCGAAACTCCATGGTGCGAGGAAGATTATATTTGGGCCTCTTATCCTCCTCACTTTGCTTATCCTTCGAGCTTCGGCTCGATGAGCCCCTCAAAAATCTCTTCATCTTTTTCTGAAAATTTCTGAAATTTTTAGTAACTCCAGAATAAAAGTGAACCAAACTCAACAATATTGATTGCAACTACTTCTGCAAGTGCCTGGAGACAATATCATGCATCAAAACAACTTTTCACCACATAAATTTGACATGCAAGCTCAAGAATAGGGTCACCTAAGCAGCAAAAATATGCAATGAATAAAGCACTAGAACAAAAACTAATTGGACCATTGGAGGAGTCACATACCAAAGAACAATCCCCCAAAGCAGTTTTTTGAATGGAGCTTTGAGCAAGGAGATCGAAAATGGCAGCAAGATGAGCTTGGACTCGGGTTTGAGCTGGTTAGTGATGTTTGTGGGAGGAAGAAGGAGTGTGTGGTAGCTGGAATAAGTGGAGGGGAGCCATCATGGGCCCACGAGGCAGGGGGGCGCGCCCTCCACCCTCGTGGCCAGGTGCTTGCTCCCCCTGCTGTGTTTGCAGTGCCAGACATTCTCAAATATTCTAGAAAAAAATTCATATTTAATTTTCAGGGCATTTGGACGACTTTTATTTTCGGGGTATTTTTATTGCATTGATAGTTCAGAAAACAGACAAAAAAATATGATTCTACTTTATTTAATATAAATAACAGAAAGTAAAAAGAGGGTACAGAGAGTTGTGTTTTCTAAATTCATCCATCTCATGCTCATCAAAAGGAATCCACTAACAAGGTTGATCAGGTCTTGTTAACAAACTCATTCCGAATAACATGGAACCGGGGAATTTTCGAATAACACTAGGTTACCTCAACGGGGATATGCACATCCCCAACAATAAGAATATCATATTTCTTCTTGACAGTAGGAATAGGAAATTCAAAACCTCCAAAAATAATCGATGGAATTTTTCCAATAGAGTTGATACTATGGACTTGAGGTTGTTTCCCCGGAAAGTGTACTATATGCTCATTACCATTAACATGAAAAGTGATATTTGCAAAAAGAATCAACTCAAACGGAGCTACGAAACTCAAGTTATGATCAAACGAAGTTTGAATTCAAATCTGATCTAATTCAAATTTTAAACTTTTAAAAAACATGTTTAAGTTGTTTTACTGGATAGAGAAGATCGCAACGAAGACGTGGGCGTTGGTTAAGTTGGATTTGGACAAACGAGCGAAAAGATGTGGTCGTTTGAAGTATAGGGACTAATCTGTAAAATAAACTACTACAAATAGGTCCCTGGACAAAATTAAACAGAAAAAGAAAAAAAATCTATCTAACAAACGTTCGCTGTAGAAGCTTACATAGCGAACGTTTACTAATTAAAGAAAAGGTTTATGGTTTTTTTAAACAGAATCGTTATGGTCCTTTGGATCCAGATCTGACGGCGAGGGAGGAGCGGGGAGTTAGCGCGGCGGCGGCGGCGGTCAACGGCGAGCCGGGACGGCGGCGGCGGCTCGGGTCTGACCGGGGCGGTGGCTCCGGTCGTCCAGGAGGGTGGCGAAGGGGCCAAGGAGGGGCGGCACGACGAGACGAGGAGGATGGCGGCGTCGGCGGTGGTCCGCGGGACGGGACGGAGCGGGGCGGCGGCGGTGGTTCTCGCCGGCGACTGCAGCTTCCGGCGGATGC
>NC_041380.1:422310128-422336104 GCF_002162155.2 Triticum dicoccoides
AGAGAGAGAGAGAGAGAGAGAGACGGGGCCCGGCTCCGCTATTTGAGGAGGGGGAGGTGAGGCGGTTCCTTGCGCGAGGGGCCGGGGCGGAGCTGCGGACTCCCGCCCGGTCACGGCGGCGCCGGTGAGGCATGCGGGCGGCGGACTCCTTCACGGGAGGGAGGCCGTGCGGCGAGGCTGGGCTTTGGCCGGGCCCGGTTGGAGCTGGGCCGGCCCAGTCGGGGAAAGGGTTTTTTTTAAAGATTTTTCCATACAACAGAAACATAAATAAAACAAAATAAATAAAAATTTCCTATAGGCATATAATATATCAAAATTTTCAGAAAATTATTTTCTACGACACGAACATTTTTCTAACATTAAATAAAGAACACAAAAATTCTAATAATTCAAACAGTGCTACTGGTCTAATAAAATCCAATAAAAACATTTTTTAAATACCAAAATGATTTCAAATTAATTTTTCTCCAATTTTCTATTGTAGGGAATCATGTTACCCTAATTTCCATATATTTTTTTTGGAGAAAAATAATTTGAATAAAACTCAAATAACTCCAAATTGAAAAATAAATTCAAAAGAACTTTGAATTTAATTCTTTGAAACTCCCAACTCATATTTCATAAGTTTTGAAGAAGTCATTTTATCTTCGCTCGTGAAAATCATTGAGTTGCTTGAAGTTTAAGAATTTGAAATATTTTCAAATGAAATTCAAATATTTTCAACAACCCTTTTCATTTAATTTAAATGGAAGAAGTCATGTCATCTTCTCTCTAGGGTTTTGGGTTGAAAAGAATTTGAATTCATGGAGATCAGAAAGCAAATTTGAAAGTTTGGGAAAGTCCTTTTATTCCCACTCATTTAACTTTCAAAAAGTTTCGAATTCACTCACTTTCAGACAATCAATCAAACAATCAATCAAATCTATCTATTTATTATAACATTCCAAAATTTAGAATTTTGGGATGTTACAAACCTACCACCCTTAAAATGAATCTCGTCCTCGAGATTCGGAGAGGCTAGAAAGAAATAGGTTAGGGTTGGGGTCTCCTCAAAATCCATCGATCATCACAGGGGTCTGGGGTGCTACCACCCTTAGAAGCATGGTTACTGTTCCATCAATACTCATATACTTCATCCATATTGTTAACAATGTCGGTCTTCTTAGATCTTCAGGATAATTCCTTATCCGGGCTCTTCCGGTGGTGGCATAACCTTTACCACAATTTTTTCTGTCCTTTCATCTTGCTAAGGTTCTTCCATGACTGGATCTTCTTAGCTGACGAGTCTGGCGCCATTACTAAACAACTATCGATAACTCATGGTGGTCAACCATTTATGGTTTCTCCTACAGGAAATGGGTCTGGTTGATGCTCACTGTATAACCTACGGTTGGCAACAACTGCCTTGTACAAGGAAAAATTGCTATACCATTCTAAGGTTTAAACAAGGTTTAATATCGTCGTCTCTCTACTATAGGCAAGTCACTCAGATTTACCATCCCATATAGCAAGGCGAACAATAAGAGTAAGTCGGTATGGTGATCAATCCATCCCGCACCCAAATCATTACCATGTATACAGTTTAGCGAATCTCGCATTCTAACACTCGGTTATCCTCACATGCATTGCAGAATTTCTCTTGTCGACGAACCAAGTTCGGATATATCCATAGATTCTACAAGCCAGACAAACATCTATCATTCCTTCACAACTCTCAGGTTTTGTGTTACTCCTCTAAAATCGTCGGTGGGTAAGGTCGTACTCTCTTCCAGGGTTTTTCCTTCAGCAAGAATGTGCTTGCTTCTTGGCAGGTCCTGGGCCTGTGGGTTATGGCCCATCTTATTACTTGTAATCCTTGAGCTCATCCTCGGGCAACTGATCATTATTCCAACTTCCAACTTCCTGGTATTCTTAAATCCATCCAATTGTACTGTCTTCCTTCCTTCTATTGGCACCAAACTAAGACGTGATTATTCAAACTCATCACGGAGTTACAATCATTCCATAATACCAACATCATACCTCCTTTATATCCAATAGTAATTCATCTCTTCATCCTCGTGGGTTATCCCACATACCGAGATATAAACTTATACTTATGGAGTCCATATTCCACTTCGTGGAACATTATTATCCTTTCGAGGGTCAAGCGTCCTTACAGGGGAATATTGGCCATCTCTGGATGGCACTTCTTTAACTAGGAAACGTGAAACACATCATGAACTCATGACGGTCCTTCAGGTGACTCCAACTTGTTGGCCACTTCTCCCATACGCTCCAAAACTCGGTATGGTCCTACAAATCTCGGGGCTAACTTTCCCTTAACTCCAATCCATTTAACTCCTCGCGTAGGGGGCACACGAAGACATGCTCTTTCTCCAATTTCATAGACTACCTCCTTGCGCTTTTAAGTCTGCAAAACTCTTCTGCCTGCACTGAGCTACCTTCAGTCTATCTCGAATCAACTTAACATTCTCTTATGACTCCTTGATCACATTTGGTCCAAACAACTGACGGTCTCCAACTTCATCCCACACACTCTTGGGGTATCTCATATATCGAGACAAAACTCGTATTCATTTCGTCCGAAATCCATTACAGGGTACTACCACCCTTAAAATGCACAAATCTTCCATAGACCATATTTCTCATATCCTCAGAATGGCCAAAATTCTTCTTCATAGAGTAACAACTCATAAAATCCATATCAGTACCAACAATGCTACTTTATTCATTCTCAAATGATTACAATCTCTCGCTTCACCATTACATGTCTCAACTCAACACCTCAATATAGAAGAAAAAATGTTCTCACTTCTACTACTCCATTTCTTTTGTTGCAAACTCAACTATCTAGCACAAGTTTCCTTCTCCTTAGGGCATTCTCTGGCAAAGTGCCCTGCTCCATTACAACTAAAACATATTACTTCTGACAAGTCTCGAGGTTTCCTTTTTGGGTAACTGTTGAGGTAGTGCCCTGACTCCTTGCACCTGTAACAGGTGATATGACTCAGGTCCTTCGAGGAATCCAATCTGCTTCTCTTCCTGGACCTTTTCATGCCAATCATGGCTTCTATTTCTTGTGGGTCATATTCTACTTCCTCCGTCGGGAATTCTACTAGATCCCCATTCAAACAATTTTGGGAGATGTGTCCTTCTCCACATGAATAGCATGACTTGGTGTAGGGTTTAATTGGTTCTTCTTTGGGTGTGTCCCCCACCTTTTCCTTCATCAAAGTTTCTTCTAAAATTTCCATGAGGGCTCCTTTATTTACTTCTTTCTTCTGTTGGATGGTTCGTTGTACCATGGGGTAAATGTGACACTGAGCAGGATAGTGGGTAGTCCCTTCACACAAGAAACAAGTGATCTGCCTAGTTGGGCATTCTTCAACTGGGTGACTTCCTTCACAATTAGGGCATTCATCCTTGTGTTCTTTATGGGTGTGTCCTATTTCCCCACAAATATTGCATGCACAAGGTTTATTCATATCCTTTCCATAAGGCTTCAACTTCTGGGACACAAACCGAGACTTTAGCAAAGTCAACTTAAAATCTTTCCAAGTGGTTACTCCTTGCCATCCATTGATGGTTTGGTACATCCTCCACCAAGTAGCAGCACCTTGTTCAAAGCACCAAAGAGCATGCTGGGTCATACCCTTTCCGACTATAGGGTTATTCTTCATGTGATCCTCCATGTTCTGAATCCATTGGTCCGTCTCCAATTGACTCATCGGTCTAGAAAATACAAGATCATCTCCATTCATCCTCTATTGGGTCCAAGGGTTTTGGGGTGAGATAAGAGAGATAGAGAGGGATGCACACAATACAAACAAAAGTTTGGAAAACGAAGATTTTATTTGTGGCTGTCGGGAAAAAACATCAAACAAATGACAGCTCACAAACGTCACATCTAACGTAAGTGTATAACAGGGGTTTGGTCTTCTAAAGGTCAATAAATCTTCAAAGACATCAAACCCATCAAGTCTTGTTTCATGCCTCCAATGGCTTCTTCCAATCATGCTTATCCTTTTCCAAGTTCTTTTGCAAGATCATCTCTATTGACGTGAAGTCTCTCATGACATTCTTTAATATTTCTAGAGTTGCATTCCAAACTTCCGGGTTTCAACATCCTTGACATGAACCATGATCCTATTGTCCTTCAGTTCTTAACGAATCTCCGGTATCTCGAGGTTTTGCTCCTCCAGCTTGGCTACTTCAGCTCCTTGGTCCTAAGTTCTTCACGGAATGCTTCTTTGTCGAATATAGCTTCCTGTAGGGCCATCTTACAATCCTTGATGTAATACTCCAGATCATGGTGATACACTAGCTAAGGTTAAAACTTCATCTTTTGCTGACAGATGCTCCATTAGCCTTCTACCATCCAATCCTTCCATGCATATGCATGCTTAACTCAGCACGGTGACAATAGCATAAGCGGGCGATAACATCATGGATAGCTGTGTTTCTGCCCTTGTCATTTCCTCGAGCTATCATTCCATAGTTGATATCTCCTGCCTTAGGGTTTTCCTTGGCAAAACTTTGAGTTTTTAACTCTCCATGCTCCGGTCTTTCTCCGATACACCTTGATCTTGGGTATTGACAACTTTCATAGTCCGCCAAGTTCCAAAAGGGTAGCCTTCCTAGGTCATACAAATCTGGGAATTCTTCAGAGCCTTCAAATTCTCCTTGTCTTCGGTCTTCAACCGTTGTAGTTTCCATTATTCAGATGCACGGAAAATACTCTTCATTCCGAAGTGGTCTTAGTTGTCCAATATCTTGTACTTCTTGGAGTCGTCTCATTAGTCGAATCTTTGTGTGGTCAAAAGGGAAAAGGGGTATGGTCTCACAAAAAGGGAATATTTGAATAAGCGCAGAAGAGAAGAGAGGTAAAAGATCTTTTGGAAGGGAAAGTTGTAGAGAAAAATCTTTGCTATGGGCTTGCCAGTTTCTAGGGTCACGTCCTACAGTCAACATGTGCTCTGATACCATCTTGTAGCGACCCGACCTTAGACTGTCAAGTCTCTATGCTTAAGTGTCATCCCTGGATCGGTATGCTGACACACACAGTACTCGAGGATTTATAACAGAGGTAAATCACATGTAAAAAGTAACGTAAATACTATTACCTCAATCCAAAATAGCGGAAGTAACAAGGTTGTGGATTCCCATCAACACCAACGGTAAAGTTGAGTGTAGAAATTGTAACCCTAACGTATCACTTACTCGTCGTAAGAAATCCTGCAACATGAGACGTTGCAGCCACAGAGGGTCAGTACATTGAATGTACTGGCAAATTCACACTGTAGAGCAATGATGAATAATGGCTATCACTACATGCATATTTGGCTGGTGGAAAAGCTCTACGGTTGTAAGGTTTTTGCGAAAAGCCAATTTTTCCCTACTGCAAAGGAATAAATTTATTTAACTATCATGGTGGTTGTTAAACATTGAGAATGGTTGACAGCATTCTCAATCCCAATTAAGTAATATCATTAAACCCAACAATATTAATTTAAAGTAACATGATGAGATCAACAGGGTAATCCAAGAATCAGAGACTCAAGATGTCCATAACTGGGTACACGGCTAATCATGATTAGTTTATACACTCTGCAGAGGTTTGCGCACTTTTCCCCACAAGACTCGATCTCCTCCATTGGATTTCTCGCACTACAAGGTGTTTGAGAAACGGATGACCGAGACATAGTCTTTCAGAAGCGTTTGCACCTTACGATGGGTAGACCGTACCACCTACAACCCCTATATCTGCTAGTCTACCACTGTAAGAGTTCACACAACTTAATCAACTATGCTAGAGCCCATAATAGCTTGTGGCTGCACACGGAAGTTTCTAGCATGAATAATCTTATGATCCCTTTGAGCCTGGGTGGCGGACCGTAGGATGATCACACGGTATATCCCCGGGATCTCCTAGGACAACACTGGTATATCCCCAGGTGTCCGGGCAAGTCCACTGGTATATCCCCATGGTGCCCCTAGCGATCCACCCAGATGTGTATTCAAGTTGCCACCTTAAGTTGAACCATTAAATAACAATCTCACATCTGTCATGGATTTCACTAATACCCAAACCACGTCTACGAGCATAGCATAGCAATATAAGCAACGCGTAGAAGTAACTCCCAAGGGTTTGATAGTAACAGGTAATAGGTTCCTACCTCAGTAACTACTTCCCAATACCCACATGTTATCAATCCTACTCATGCAATGTTTGAGGGTTGAAACTAATGCATAAAAACTGGGTACGAAAGGGATATGATCAAAGTGTGAACTTGCCTGCAATGTTGGTGAAGATGATTCGCACTCAAAACTCTTGATAGCTCTACTCGTCACACTCCGGTCAATCTATCGTAAGCAAGCAATAGTAACCACGCATAAGCAATCACTAAAAAAATTAGAAAGAACGAAGAAGACGATTCAGAAACATCAAAACCAAGCAAATAACTCTTGCAACATAAAACAATTTCTAACAGTACCAAAATTATGTGAATTTGGCCTTATTAGAATGTTTAGGTCAAGAGCTTCGATTTGCAGAAAGAATCAAGTCAAACGGAGCTACGAAACTCAAGTTATGATCAAACGAAGTTTGAATTCAAATCTGATCTAATTCAAATTTAAAACTTTTCAAAAACATGTTTAAGTTGTTTTACTAGATAGAGGAGATCGTAACGAAGACGTGGGCATTGGTTTCGTTGGATTTGGACAAACGAGCGAAAATATGTGGTCGTTTGAAGTATAGGGACTAATCTATAAAAGAAACTACTACAAATAGGTCCCTGGACGAAATTAAACAGAAAAAGAAAAAAAAATCTAACGAATGTTCGCTGTAGAAGCTTACATAGCGAACGTTTACTAATTAAAGAAAAGGTTTATGGTTTTTTTAAACAGAATCGATCTAGTCCTTTGGATCCAGATCCGACGATGAGGGAGGAGCGGGGAGTTACCGCAGCGGCGGTCAACGGCGAGCCGGGACGGCGGCGGCGGTTCGGGTCCGACCGGGGTGGTGGCTCCGGTCGTCCAGGAGGGCGGCGAAGGGGCCAGGGAGGGGCAGCGCGACGAGACGAGGAGGATGGCGGCGTCGGCGGTGGTCCGCGGGACGGGATGGAGCGGGGCGGCGGCGGTGGTTCTCGCCGGCGACTGCGGCTTCCGGCGGATGCGGCGCGTCGGCTGAGGGAGAGAGAGAGACGGGGCCCGGCTCCACTATTTGAGGAGGGGGAGGCGAGGCGGTTCCTTGCGCGAGGGACCGGGGCGGAGCTGCGGACTCCCGCCCGGTCACGGCGGCGCCGGTGAGGCAAGTGGGCGGTGGACTCCCGCACGGGAGGGAGGCGGTGCGGTGAGGCTTGGCTTTTGCCTGGCCCGGTTGGAGCTGGGTCGGCCCAGTCGGGGAAAGGGTTTTTTTTAAGATTTTTCCAGACAACGGAAACATAAATAAAACAAAATAAATAAAAATTTTCTATAGGCATATAATATATCAGAATTTTCAGAAAATTCTTTTTTACGACGTGAACATTTTTCTAACATTAAATAAAATACACAAAAAATTCTAATAACTCAAACAGTGCTACTGGTCTAATAAAATCCAATAAAAACATTTTTTAAATACCAAAATGATTTCAAATTATTTTTTTTCCAATTTTCTATTATAGGGAATCATGTTACCCTAATTTCCATATATTTTATTTTTAGAGAAAAATAATTTGAATAAAACTCAAATAACTCCAAATTGAAAAATAAATTCAAAAGAACTTTGAATTTAATTCTTTGAAACTCCCAACTCATATTTCATAAGTTTTGAAGAAGTCATTTTATCTTCGCTCATGAAAATCATTGAGTTGCTTGAAGTTTAAGAATTTGAAATATTTTCAAATAAAATTCAGATATTTTCAACAACCCTTTTCATTTAATTTAAATGGAAGAAGTCATGTCATCTTCTCTCTAGGGTTTTGGGTTGAAAAGAATTTTAATTCACGAAGATCAGAAAGCAAATATGAAAGTTTGGGAAAGTCCTTTTATTCCCTCTCATTTAACTTTCAAAAAGTTTCGAATTCACTCACTTTCAGATAATCAATCAAATCTATCTATTTATTATAACATTCCAAAATTTAGAATTTTGGGATGTTACAAACATCATGCTAATGCACCTGAGGAAAACGGTGCTGAAGAAAATGCTGATCAAATTCCTCAACGTCAACCCGCTCATCCTCGCGTCGCAAATGAAGTGCAAATTGAGAAAATCATCAGCGACATCAACATTCTAGGTCCTCTCACACGCTTAAGAGCTTCACATTCGTCTAACTTTTGTGGGCACTTTGCTTTCGTCTCTATCACAGAGCCCACTAAGGTAGATGAAGAATTTCTGGAGCCTGAGTGGATTCAAGCTATACAAGAGGAATTACATCAATTTGAGATCAACAACGTCTGGGAATTGGTCAAACGTCTAGATCCTCGCAAGCACAATATCATCAGCACAAAGTGGATCTACCGCAGCAAGCAAGATGAAAATGGCCTTCTGGTGAGGAATAAGGCACAACTTGTAGATCAAGACTACACACAGGTTGAAGGAATTGATTTCGATGAAACTTTTGCACCTGTTGCTAGACTTGAAGCTATTCGCATATTACTTGCTTATGCTAACCATCATGATATCACTTTATATCAAATGGATGTGAAAAGTGCATTCCTAAATGGTAAGCTTGAGGAAGAAGTGTATGTTGCTCAACCCCCAGGTTTTGAAGATCCAAAGCATCCCGACAAAGTCTTCAGACTCAATAAGGCCCTCTATGGCCTCAAGCAGGTCCCACAGGCGTGGTATGATACTTTGAAGGAATTCCTCATGAAGAAAGGCTTCAAACCTGGTTCACTTGATCCAACTCTTTTCACTAAATCTTATGATGGTGAATTTTTTGTGTGCCAAATATATGTTGATGATATTATCTTTGGCTGTACCGACCAACGTTATACTGATGAATTTACCTATATGATGATTGAAGAATATCAAATGTCTATGATGGGAGAATTGAAATTCTTCTTAGGTCTTCAAATTCGTCAACAACGCAATGGCATATTCATATCTCAGGAGAAATATCTCAAGGATGTACTGAGGAAATTTGGCATGTAAGATTGCAAAGGAGTCAAAATCCCTATGCCCACAAATGGCCATCTATGCACTGATGAAAATGGTATTGACTTCGATCAAAAGGTATACCGCTCCATGATTGGTTCTTTATTGTACCTATGTGCATCTAGGCCAGATATTATGCTTAGTGTTTGAATGTGTGCCCGATTTCAAGCTACACCGAAGGAATCACACCATAAAGCTATGAAGCATATTCTTCGATATCTAGCTCACACACCAACACTTGGATTATGGTACCCCAAGGGCTCGGCTTTTAATCTCATTGGATTTTCAGACACTGACTATGCTGGTGATCGTGTGGATCGCAAGTCAACATTTGGCACATGCCTTTTCCTCGGACGATCTTTGGTATGTTGGTCCTTGAAGAAACAGAACTGCGTATCACTATCTACTGCTAAAGCTGAGTACATTGCTGCTGGTTCTTGTTGTGCTCAACTGCTATGGATGAAGCAAACTCTCAAGGACTACGGCGTCAACATGAAGAATGTGCCACTTTACCGTGACAATGAGAGTGCCATCAAGATTGCTAATAACCCAGTTCAGCACTCGAAGACAAAGCACATTCAGATTCGTCATCATTTTCTTCGTGATCATTGTTGAAGGGCGACATCTCTATTGAGCATGTGAAGACTAAAGAACAGCTAGTCGATATCTTCACTAAGCCCTTGGATAAGAAGAGATTTAGCAAGTTGTGGTGTGTGCTAAATATCCTAGAATCTTTGAATGTTCTTTGAAAAGGACACCCATCCTAACACTTATGCAAAATTGATGACTTAGATGTGCAACACATGAAGAAATGTTTTTCTTCAATCAATGAAGACTAACACTCTAAGTGTGAAGAAATTAACGAAGAATTTGATTCTCAGAACCCTACGACAATTGTACGCGGTGTCTGAAATCATCATTCTTATACGGTGGGTCACGCCACCACAAAATGTTGAAAAACTTCAATTGAGCTTTTCCTTAGTTCTTTGAAATTCCTCAGTTGTTTTTCAATTTGCATTGTCTTCTCCATTTCCGTCGTTTTTCTTCATTGGCTATATATATATATGAGTTTATGTGCTCTACAACATTCGCTTATTGCTATTTCTTCAAGTTGCTTGTTCCGCTAAGTGAATGTGATCGGACCCTTCCCCCTCTATGCTAAACTCAACCCAGTCTATTCAAAAATTCTTCATGTGCTTTCTATTTGAAACTCGTTCAAAATCTTCACTGTGTCCTTGTCAGCTGAAGAAATTGCGAACGGAACTTTAAAACCTATCTTATCTAAACTTTCGGCTTTGCCGCTCAAACCATTCCACATCCCACGACAACACTTATCTATTCACCCACGATCTCACAAGATCTTCACTTCTCAGTACGTGGGTGACACATGTCAAGCAAATGAGAAGGGTCAGGGGCACGTTCGTCCAATTTCTTCGGGCGAATAGTTTTTTCGCCGTGGCTATAAATACCCCTCCCTTCCTCACTTCACTTTTACTCCGCTCGTTCTCACTCCAACTCGAGCTTCTCAAACCCTAGCGCCGCCGCTACTTCATCGTTGCCGGTGAGGAAGAGCTTCACTGCCTCAACCTCATCGCCGTCGTACTCGCGCCGGCTGTGGATTTCTTCACTCCGCCGCCGCCGTAGCTGTCTTCCTCTGCCAAGTTAGGGCGTGGAAGATCTGAACTGACGAATTTCACATCTACACCTCTCAGTTCGTCATGTTCTTCGTCCAGGGTAATTAAAAGTTACTTTTACTACCCTCTTTGATTCAAATGATAAATACAAAATCTTCAAAGGTGTTTATACTTCAAATTCATCACACACTGAACACCTCACATGTCATATGTTCTTGATTCATTTCTCTAAAGCTATATTTTTCTTCAAGATTCCTCAAATGTGTGGATTTTCGATCTATACATCTCTGGAACCTAAGACAAAGAACGCTTAGTGAAATTCTTCAAGACACATCTGGTCAAATTCCTCAAACTAGCTCCTTTTTTGAAAAACCTCTGAGAACGCATATGACCTCTCCATTTTCCTCGCAACTATACTCTATTCATATGTACTCATGTCAGCTGCTGAATCACTAGGTTCTCATCAACTTAACTCATTTGCAGCGTTCCTCGAAGAAAAGTTGCATACATCTTTAGAGAATTCCATTGTTCAAATTCCTCATCTGAAGAAAATGGCTGATGGAAAGAGGCCATAGAAGGGAGGAAAGAGGCCTGAGGTCAATACTGCTTTTGAGATCCCTGATGACATATACAAGGATTATTGCACTCCTGATGAGGCCACTCATGGAAAGGAAACCAAGAATGAGCACAAAGTGTGCATTCAAAGAATAGAGAGGAGATGGGCAAGAGAGTGGAGGGAGTACATGTATGTTACTCCCAAGTACATGAAGAAATTCGCTCTCAATCCTCCATGCCCAAGACCTCTGTTGGCACCTAGCCAAGAAGCAGATCCCACCAGCCTCAAGCGCGGTGAGGATTATCCTAATGAATGGGCCAAGCACCAGGCCAAGTTGGCCAGAAAAGCAAGAGAAGCAGTGAGGAAATTCAATGAAGACTCTACTGCTGCTGCCACTACTGAGGCCTCTGCAAGCAAGCCAAAGAAGGCCATGCCAAAGAAGCCTGCTCACAAGCAAAGTGCTTCACCAGCAATGCCCTCACGGCCAGATTCTTCAAAGCCCTCACAGCCAACTCCTCAAGCTGCTCCCACTTTAAAATCCTTAGCTCCTCCGCCAAAGTCCTCGGCTGCTCCGACCAAATCCTCAGCACATGCACATCTTGCCACATGCCAAAGGACGACGGGCATCTCTATTGCCTCAGGAGCATCTGCTAGTTCCTCAGCACCACTGCATTCTTCAACTGGTCCAACTCTATTGAAGACCAAGGAAACTGCTGGACGAGGCTCTCGACCAAGTCCTCGAAAGAAGGAGGTCGCTTTTCAAGTGTCGCCAGATGAAGACGAAGTTGATGATGATGAACTTGCAGAAATCATCAGAGACAGGCAGGTCAAGGCCGCTAGAGCCAAGGGCACAAATGTGCCTCTGCTTTTGGATCCAAAGTTGATCCTTGAGTACATTGACCTATGGCACAAGGACCCAAATACTCATATGCCTGATTTGAAGCTGACTCCTATCCAAAGTCATATGTTGACTCACTTCATACAAAGAAGAAAAATGGAAGTTTGAGAAGGCCAGGAAGATCAAGAAAGCACAGTACAAAAAGGAGCGCTACCTAAAGAAAAACGTTTTCTCTATGACAACTAAAGAACTCGTCAATATACAGTCTGAGATCAAGAAACTCGGTGATGAATTTGACGCATACCATGCTGATTGGCTAGGAGCCAAGATAGTTTTGTGAGAGTCGCTGACAACTTCACTTCAAATGTTGCAGTCCCAACGCAACAGGAAATTCCTCAGGCTGAAGCATCTGCTCAGCCTACCCAAGAAAATGCTAGCACCGCTGATGACAATCAGGCTGCTGAAGAAAATGCTAATTCCAAGGCTGATGACTTCATTCCAGCCACTAAAGAAACTGCTAGGGCAACCACTAGAGTCGTGCCTCAAGAAAGTGAAGACGTCAGGGCAACTGCATCAGTTGCGCCTAAAGAAATTCAACCAAATTCCACTGCTCGTCTTGCGCCTACACCAACTTCGATCCTTCCATCTGCATCAGATGTGAAGAAGACCAAGGCTGCAGAGCGTGCAGTAGTGAAGAAAAGGAAGGCATCAACTTCATCAGATTCTTCAGCCCCAAAGAAGATGAAGCCATTGACCAGCTCATTTGCCAACCCAATTGATGTTGTTCCTATCTCAACCATGCCATCAAAGGACCTTGTTCCTTTTGATGAAGAATATGTGATTCCAAGTGAATCCGATGAAGAGAATCCCTCTGCTGCTTCGTCAGAGCAGTTGGATGAAGAAATTGAAGTGGATGAAATCACTTCAACCCCAATCATCTCATCACCCATGCCTCAGTTCACTGCTGAAGAGGCCGGCGTTGAAGAAATGGGTGAAGAAGTCGATGTGGACATTGGATGCAACACACCAGTGCTGAATGATGACTTTTGGGAAAGTCAGCACCCCAACTCTCCTCTGTTCACACCTCTTCAACAAATTCCCCAGTCCCCAGTAACTACTGAAATCCAAATGGGACCTGAAGAACCTTGTGCAACTCCATCCATCCATGAAGAAATTCTAGCCACTAGTGCTGATGAACATGTAAATGAAGAATTGAAGTCCCAGGCTGCCATTGAAGAAGTACCTGAAATTCTTCAGCCTGTGGAACCTGAGATTGAGATCCTTGAGGTTGTGATGCAATTGACTGACACTCCTCACCCCAAGCCAAAGGATCCCTTCTCAAAGAAACAAAAATTCAAGGCTAATGACTTCTTTGGCGAGCATGTATTCTTCAGTGACTACAATCCTTATGACTCTGTTCGTCTTAGGAGGAAGCGCTTCTGGACTGCCAGCCAGGCCAATTTCTATTCTTCGCTGCTTTTCAACAAGGACAAAATCTTCTACCATGAGCATATTCCTCATGTGGACATGGGATCATTGCCTTGTTTCACTCCTGTACTCGGTGTGCTTCATGACGCAGGCCTCCTCAACTTTTGCTCTGACATTGTTGACTAGAATGAAGAGCTTATTCTTCAGTTCTACGCTACACTGCATATCACAGGTGATCCTGAAGATATCAACTCATGGGTCTTGGACGGGATGACCGATAATACTCATTATAAGGCACCGGCCTCTGAATTGCTTCATGCCCTGCCCATTAGTCCACCCTGTGAAGGAGCTCGCTACCTGTACCAAGAACCTGAACTCACTGCTCATTACATGCAAGTGTTAATGAAGCCTCTGATGTCTGGTCAAGCCCCAAGGACCAAATTCCTCGTAAAGGACTTACTCTATGTGCCCAGAACAGTCTATCGCATTATGACGAGGATAATGAGCCCCATCAAAGGCCACGACTCATCTGATGAGGAAATAGTTGGCATCATGAAGAATCTACTATTCAACATCATTCATAGCATTCCAACCAATTATGATGATTTCTTCATGAGGACTCTGGCAAATGTTGTACTCTCTCCATTTGAGTTGAAGCCTTATGCTCCTTGGATTATGAGATTCCTTAGAACAAGGTCTTCACTCAACTACAAGGCTGATTTTTAGAATCACCTCAGCTACTTGCCCCTGATTGAAGTCCTCAAGCAGACTTTTACTTCAACTGATGAAAAGGGCAAGACACCTCTTGTCATTGATGAAGGCATTCATCCATTGGATGGTCAGTTTTGCAAAGTTACATCTTACTCCATCAATGATGACTCTGCCACTCATGATTCTGCTGCCAATGCACCCAAGTCTACTCCTCAAGCCATAGCTCCACGTGTGATGACTGACCGTGAGCTTCTTCTTAGTCTTCACCAGAAGGTGGATCAAAATCATAAATGGTTTAAGCGTCAGTTTGGTTCTATTCTTCACAACATGACTGCTACACATAATGCAGTGAAGAAAAACCATTACTACCTCCTTGAAGTTTTCGGTCGCACCTGGGCTGTCTTATCTCATTTGTATGGTGAAGAAGATCTAAAGAAAATGGGTCTCAAGGAAGATTTTGACTGGTCTGCACCTCCTCCGAAGAAATTCAAGAAGGTCAAAGTTCCTACCTTGGTGGCCAGTTCATATTCTTCATCCTGCGACACCGACGAGTATGAAGACTTGGACGACACTGCGGCAGGCCCTACAACGACAAATGACCCCAACAACGCTGGGGCTCCTCCATCAACTTGATATTCTTCAGGGGCGTTTGTCCTCATTTTCAACCTTTTGGTCATTCGATGACAAAGGGGCAGAAATTTGTGTTAGTCTTCAAGCGGGTCTACTTTTATGGGCGTTTTTTTCTAAGTAACAACTCTCGTTCTTTTGAAGACTTTGCTGGATCGATTTATAATCTTAAACTCTATGGTGGCCTGATACTTTTGTTGTGCTTTCCTGCATGCTTATTCCTTATTAATGTTAATGCATGCATGCTGGATTACATCAGTCACCATATTTCATCATGCATTTCAAATTCTTCATATTATATGTCAATGCATGTATGAATTACAAGATATCACTACAAAAAAAGACACATCCGTGACATTTTGGGCCGAACGAAATCTTTGTCATACATATGACACTTCTACGACGATAAAAAATCATGACAAAAAGGCTTCTACTTCTATGACAAAAAATCATGACAGAAAATGGGCTTTTCATCCCAGTATCATCATAGATGTGGTGGGCTCCTACTTCTACGACAAAAAATCATGACAGAAAATGGGCTTTTCGTCATGGGCGGGCCGGAGACGCAGCTGCATGACATTCTTTGGGCCGTCCATGATGGGAAAAACCGTGGTAGAAGCGAGGGCGAGGAAAATTTCGGGGAGTTCCCGGTTACGGTGGGAGGTCGGGGGCCGAGCGATGCGCGTTTGTCTTGTACACGTATGTGCGTGCGTGCGAGGCATTGGCTCTAACTGAACCCGAGCGAGGCGTTCGGCTCTAACTGAACCCGAGCGATTGCACTACAGGCTACGTGATACGACCATTTTGCATCATGCTTTTATATCGATATTTATTGCATTATGGGCTGTTATTTCACATTATGTCACAATACTTATGGATATTCTCTCTTATTTTACATGGTTTACATAAGGAGGGAGAATGCCGCAGCTGGAATTCTGGGCTAGAAAAGGAGCAAATATTAGAGACCTATTCTGCACAACTCCAAAAGTCTTGAAACTCCACGGAATACCTTATAATAAATAATGAAAAATCCTCGCCAAAGATGAAGACTAGGGGGCCCACAACCTGCTCACGAGGGTGGGGCGCCCCCCCTAGGGCGCACCCCCTACCTCGTGGGCCCCCTGGTGGCTCTCCGATGACCATCTTCTCCTATATGAAGTCTTTTGTCGAGAAAAAAATAGGAAGCAACCTTTCGGGACGAAACTCCGCCGCCACGAGGCGGAACCTTGGTGGATCCAATCTAGAGCTCCGGCAAAGCTGTTCTGCCGGGGAAACTTCCCTCCCGGAGGGGGAAATCATCGAAATCGTCATCACCAACACTCCTCTCATCGGGAGAGGGCAATCTCCATCAACATCTTCATCAGCACCATCTCATCTCAAAACCCTAGTTCATCTCTTGTATCCATTTCTTGTCTCCAAGTCCGGGATTGGTGCTAGTAGGTTGCTAGTAGTGTTAATTACTCCTTGTAGTTGATGCTAGTTGGTTTAATTGGTGGAAGATCATATGTTCAGATCCTTTATGCATATTATTACCCCTCTGATTATGAACATGAATATGCTTTGTGAGTAGTTACGTTTGTTCCTGAGGACAAGGGAGAAGTCTTGCTATTAGTAGTCATGTGAATTTGGTATTCGTTCGATATTTTGATGAGATGCATGTTGTCTAGCCTCTAGTGGTGTTATGTGAACGTCGACTACATAACACTTCACCATTATTTGGGCCTAGAGGAAGTCATTGGGAAGTAATAAGTAGATGATGGGTTGCTAGAGTGAAAGAAGCTTAAACCCTAGTTATGTGTTGCTTCGTAAGGGGCTGATTTGGATCCATATGTTTCATGCTATGGTTAGGTTTACCTTAATACTTTTGTTGTAGTTGCGGATGCTTGCAATAGAGTTTAATCATAAGTGGGATGCTTGTTCAAGTAAGAACAGCACCCAAGCACCGGTCCACCCACATGTCAAATTATCAAAGTACCGAACGCGAATCATATGAGTTTGATGAAAACTAGATTGACGATATTCCCATGTGTCCTCGGGAGCGCCTTTCCTTATATAAGAGTTTGTCTAGGCTTGTCCTTTGCTACAAAAAGGATTGGGCCACCTTTCTGCACTTTATTTACTTTTGTTACTTGTTGCTCGTTACAAATTATTTTATCACAAAACTATCTGTTACCACTTATTTCAGTACTTGCGGAGAATACCTTGCTGAAAACCATTTATCATTTCCTTATGCTCCTCGTTGGGTTCGACACTCTTACTTATCGAAAGGACTACGATAGATCCCCTATACTTGTGGGTCATGAAGACTCTTTTCTGGCGCCGTTGCCGGGGAGTGAAGCGCCTTTGGTAGGTGGAATTTGGTAAGGAAAAATTTATATAGTGTGCTGAAATTTACTGTCACTTGTTACTATGGAAAGTAATCCTCTCAGGGGCTTGTTCAGGGTATCTTCACCCTGACCAGTAGAGCAAAGAGTTGCTCCTGAATCTACTGAACCTACTGAAAATGAATATGAAAATGAAATTCCTTATGAGTATCCTTTGGGTATGATAGAAAAACTGCTAGCTAATCCTTTTACAGGAGATGGAACAAAGCATCCTGATGAACAGCTAATATATGTGGATGAAGTTTGTGGATTATTTAAGCTTGCAGGTATACCCGATGATGTTTCTAAGAAGAAGGTCTTCCCTTTATCTTTGAAGGGAGACGCATTGATATGGTATAGGATATGTGATGATATGAGATCATGGAACTATAGAAGATTGAAATTGGAATTTCATCAGAAGTATTACCCTATGCATCTTGTTCATCGTGATCGCAATTATATATATAATTTTTGGCCTCGCAATGGAGAAAGCATCACTCAAGGTTGGGGGAGGCTTAAATCAATGTTATATTCATGCCCCAATCATGAGCTCTCAAGAGAAATGATTATTCAAAATTTTTATGCTCGGCTTTTTGATAACAATCGCACCATGCTTGATACTTCTTGTGCTGGCTCTTTTATGATGAAGACTGTTGAATTCAAATGGGATTTATTGGATAGAATGAAATGCAACTCTGAATATTGGGACCTCAACAATGGTAAGGAGTCAGGTATGACACCTAAGTTTGATTGTGTTAAATCTTTTATGGATACCGATATTTTCCGTAAGTTTAGCACTAAATATGGACTTGATTCTGAGATAGTAGCTTCTTTCTGTGAATCTTTTGCTACTTATGTTGATCTCCCTAAGGAGAAGTGGTTTAAATATCATCCTCCCATAGAATTAAAAGTAGCTGCACCTATTAAAGTGGAAGAAAATACTTATAATGATCCTATTGTTCCTACTTCTTATGTTGAGAAACCACCTTTCCCTGATAGAATAAAGGATCATGCTAAAGCTTCAACTGTGGTTCATAAAAGCAATATTAAAACATATACACCTCCTGAGCAAGTTAAGGTTGAACCTAATATTGCTATTGTTAAAGAGCTCATGTCTGATAATATTGATGGGCATGTTATTCAGTTCTGCGGTGAAACTGCTGGAATTGCTAAACCTTGTACTAAAGATAAACATAGACCTATGGTAGGCGTGCCTGTTATTTCTGTTAAAATAGGAGATCATTGTTATCATGGCTTATGTGATATGGGTGCTAGTGCTAGTGCTATACCTTATGACTTGTATAAAGAAATCAAGCATGAGATTGCACCTGCTGAGTTAGAAGATATTGATGTCACAATTAAACTTGCTAATAGAGATACTATTTCAGCAATGGGAATTGTTAGAGATGTTGAAGTCTTGTGTGGGAAAACTAAATATCCTGCTGATTTTCTTGTTCTTAGTTCCCACAAGATAGCTTTTGTCCCATTATATTTGGTAGACCCTTCTTGAATACAGTTAATGCTAGGATAGACTGCGAAAAGAATGTTGTTACTATTGGCTTGGATGATATGACTCATGAGTTTAATTTCTCTAAATTTAGTAAACAACACCGTGAAGAAGAATTGCCTAGTAAGGATGAAATTATTGGTCTTGCTTCTATTGCGTACCTCCTAGTGATCCTTTAGAACAATATTTGCTAGACCATGAGAATGATGTGTTTACGAATGAAAGAAGGGAAATAGATGAAGTATTCTTTAAACAGGAACCTATGCTGAAACACAATTTGCCTGTTGAAATCCTAGGGGATCCCCCTCCACCTAAGGGTGATCCCGTGTTTGAGCTTAAATTGTTGCCTAATAATCTTAAATATGCTTATCTTGATGAAAAGAATATATATCATGTTACTATTAGTGCTAACCTTTCAGAGCATGAAGAAGAAAGATTATTGAAAACTCTGAAGAAGCACCGTGCTGCTATTGGATATACTCTTGATGATCTTAAGGGCATTAGTCCCACTCTATGTCAACATAAAATAAATTTGGAAGCAGATGCCAAACCAGTTCATGATCCTCAACGATGTCTGAATCCTAAAATGAAAGAAGTGGTAAGAAAAGAAATACTAAAGCTTCTGGAGGCAGATATAATTTATCCCGTTGTTGATAGTCAGTGGGTAAGTCATGTTCATTGTGTCCCTAAGAAGGGAGGTATTATGTTGTTCCTAATGATAAAGATGAATTGATTCCATAAAGAATCATTACAGGTTATAGGATGGTAATTGATTTCCGCAAATTAAATAAGGCTACTAAGAAAGACTATTACCCCTTACCTTTTATCGACCAAATGCTAGAAATATTATGCAAACATACACATTACTGCCTTCTAGATGGTTATTCTGGTTTCTCTCAAATACCTATGTCGGCTAAATATCAATCAAAGACTACTTTTACATGCCCTTTTGGTACTTTTGCTTATAGACGTATGCCTTTTGGTTTATGTAATGCACCTGCTACGTTGCAAAGATGCATGATGGCTATATTCTCTGACTTTTGTGAAAAGATTTGTGAGGCTTTCATGGATGACTTTTCCGTCTATGGATCTTCTTTTTACGATTGCTTGAGCAATCTTGATCGAGTTTTGCAGAGATGTGAAGAAACTAATCGTGTCTTGAATTGGGAAAAGTGCCACTTTATGGTTAATGAAGGTATTGTCTTGGGGCATAAAGTTTCCGAAAGAGGTATTGAAGTTGATAAAGCCAAGGTTGATGCTATTGAAAAGATGCCATGTCCCAAGGACATCAAAGGTATAAGAAGTTTCCTTGGTTATGTCGGATTTTATAGGAGGTTCATTAAGGACTTCTCAAAAATTTCTCGGCCTCTGACTAATTTATTACAAAAAGATATACCATTTGTCTTTAATGATGATTGTGTAGAGGCATTTGAAATACTTAAGAAAGCATTAGTCTCTGCACCTATTGTTCAGCCACCTGATTGGAATTTACCCTTTGAAATTATGTGTGATGCTAGTGATTATGATGTAGGTGCTGTTCTAGGGCAAAGAGTTGATAAGAAATTAAATGTTATCCATTATGCTAGTAAGACTCTAGACAATGCTCAAAGAAATTATGCTACTACTGAAAAAGAACTTTTAGCAGTTTTATTTGCTTGTGATAAGTTCAGACCTTATATTGTTGATTCTAAAGTAACTATCCACACTGATCATGCTACTATTAAATATCTTATGGAGAAGAAAGATGCTAAACCTAGACTTATTAGATGGGTTCTCTTGCTACAAGAATTTGATTTTCATATTGTTGATAGAAAAGGAGCTGAGAACCCCGTTGCAGACAACTTATCTAGGTTAGAGAATGTTCTTGATGACCCACTACCTATTGATGATAGCTTTCCTGATGAGCAATTAAATGTCATAAGTACTTCTCGTTGTACCCCTTGGTATGCTGATTATGCTAATTACATAGTTGCTAAATTTATACCACCTAGCTTCACATACCAACAAAAGAAAAAGTTCTTCTATGATTTGAGACATTACTTTTGGGATGACTCACATCTTTATAAAGAAGGAGTAGATGGTGTTATTAGACGTTGTGTACCTGAGCATGAACATGAACAGATCCTACGCAAGTGCCACGCTGAAACTTATGGAGGACACCACGCGGGAGATAGAACTACACATAAGGTATTGCAATCCGGTTTTTATTGGCCTACTCTCTTCAAAGATGCCCGTAAGTTTGTCCTATCTTGTGATGAATGTTAAAGAATTGGTAATATTAGTAGACGTCAAGAAATGCCTATGAACTATTCACTTGTTATTGAACCGTTTGATGTTTGGGGCTTTGATTATATGGGACCTTTTCCTTCCTCTCATGGTTATACACATATTTTAGTTGTTGTTGATTACATTACTAAGTGGGTAGAAGCTATTCCAACTAGTAGTGCTGATCATAACACTTCTATTAAAATGCTTAAAGAAGTTATTTTCCGAGGTTTGGAGTCCCTAGATATTTAATGACTGATGGTGGTTCTCATTTTATTCATGGTGCTTTCCGTAAAATGCTTGCTAAATATGACGTCAATCATAGAATTGCATCTCCATATCACCCACAGTCTAGTGGTCAAGTAGAATTGAGTAATAGAGAACTTAAATTAATTTTGCAAAAGACTGTCAATAGGTCTAGAAAGAATTGGTCCAAGAAACTTGATGATGCATTATGGGCCTATAGAACTGCATATAAAAATCCTATGGGGATGTCTCCGTATAAAATGGTTTATGGAAAAGCATGTCACTTACCTCTCGAACTAGAACACAAGGCTTATTGGGCTATTAAAGAGCTCAACTATGATTTCAAACTTGCCGGTGAAAAGAGGCTATTTGATATTAGCTCTCTTGATGAATGGAGAACCCAAGCTTATTAAAATGCCAAGTTGTTTAAAGAAAAGGTTAAAAGATGGCATGACAAAAGGATACAAAAGCGTGAGTTTAATGTAGGTGATTATGTATTGCTATACAACTCTCGTTTATGATTTTTTGCAGGGAAACTTCTCTCTAAATGGGAAGGCCCCTATGTTATCGAGGAGGTCTATCGTTCCGGTGCCATAAGAATCAACAACTTCGAAGGCACATATCCGAAGGTGGTAAATGGTCAAAGGATCAAACATTATATCTCAGGTAATCCCATAAATGTTGAAACCAATATTATTGAAACCGTAACCCTAGAGGAATACATAAGGGACACTTTCCAGAACGTTTCAGACTCCGAAAAGGAATAGGTATGTGGTACAGTAAGTAAACCGACTCCAAAACAATTTTTAAGGCAATATTTCTCCGTTTTGGAATATTTAGAAAAATAGAAAATTAAGTAGCAGTCCGGGAAGGACACGAGGGCCCCACGAGGGTGGAGGGCGCGCCCTATCCCCCTGGGGGCGCCCCCTACCTCGTGAGCTCCTTGTGTGCCTTCCGGACTCTGTTTTCTTGCACGATACATATTTTGGTCAGTAAAAATTCACTATATAATCTCCCGGGGGTTTTGACTCTCGTATCACGCAAAAATCCCCTGTCTTTGTTTCGAGCTATTTTCTGTCAGGGTTGTCAAGGCCAGGCACTATGTCATCTCCCTCCTCCTCCACCCACGAGGGCAACGATGCTTGGCTAATGAAGATAGAGCTGAAGAGAGAAGAACCTATGGAGATCAACAAGGATGAAGGGATCAAGAAGGCCATGGAGGACCAAGTTCCAGCAACAGAAGGCACCCTTCAACTGGATCATAATCTTCTTACCCCTATAGAAATCGAAGCTTTCAAGATGATTGAGTTGGCTCGTATACAAAATAAGTATCGCACACGTGAAAATATTTTGTTGAAGGAGCATATCATCGCAGTCAAGGGCATTATCCGCAAGTTAGACGACCTCCTACGCTCGATGTGCGACTATCCGCCATCAACAACACCTCCACCTCCTTCACCAACCAAGGAGATATAATAACATGGGTATGGGCACTCCTCTTGGCAACTGCCAAGCTTGGGGGAGGTGCCCCAGTATCGTATCATAATCACAACTCCTATCTTTACCGTTTTCCTTAATTTGATCCTATTAGTAGTATTTTGATCTAGTAGAATAAAGTTTATGGCATGATCTAGTTGTGAGTTTTGCTTTATTATCCTTCTATGTAAGCGAGTTCGTGAGCTATATAATAAATATTAGTGTTGAGTCAAGGGCTTGATTTCCTTGCTATGATCTTGGGTGAATAAAAGAAAAGAGAAAAAGAATAAGAAGAAACAAAAGTTCATATTGATCTTATTGATACTAATGACTTCACATAGAAAGAGTGTGATGATTAAAAGTTGTTGGGAGTTGGCAGACATAGCTTTGGTCATCATTGCAATTAATAGGAAGTAATAAGGAAAGAGAGGTTCCACATATAAATATACTATCATTGACATCTTTTATGATTGGGAACACTCATCAAAATATGACATGCTAAAGAGTTGATGTTGGACAAGGAAGACAACGTAATGGGTTATGTTTTCTTATATCTAAGATATAGTATGTTGTCATGGATCACCCAACATGTTGAGCTTGCCTTTCCCCCTCATGCTAGCCAAATTCTCAACACCAAGTAGAGATACTACTTGTGCTTCCAAATACCCTTAAACCAGTTTTTCCATGAGAGTCCACCATATCTACCTATGGATTGAATAAGATCCTTCAAGTAAGTTGTCATCGGTGCAAAGCAATAAAAATTGCTCTCTAAATATGTATGATTGACTGGTGTGGGAGAAATAAGCTTTATACGATCTTGTGATGTGGAAGTAATAAAAGCGACGGACTGCATAATAAAGGTTCATATCACAAGGGGCAATATAAGGTGACGTTCTTTCGCATTAAGGTTTTGTGCATCCAACCATAAAAGCGCATGGCAACCTCCGCTTCCCTCTGCGAAGGTCCTATCTTTTATTATTATCTTCTACCTTATGCAAGTGTCATGGTGATGTTCACCTTTCCTTTTTCATTTTATCCTTTGGCAAGCCCAGCATGTTGGAAAGAACCTGATAGGTATATCAAATTGGATGTAGGGAGGCATGAGTTATTATTGTTGACATTACCCATGAGGTAAAAGGTTGTCGGGCGAAACTATAAGCCCCTATATTTCTCTGTGTCCGATTAAAACTCCGTAACCACAAGTATTGCGCGAGTGTTAGCAATTATGAAGGACTAGATGATAGTTGAGTATGTGGACTTGCTTTTTAACTCTGACATAGACTCTTTCTGATGTTATGATAAATTGCAATTGCTTCAATGACTGAGGTTATAGTTTGTTGGTTCTCAATAAGGTTTTTGATTCATACTTTTGCATTGTGAATAGATCATCACTTGAACATAAGTAATCATATGAAAATATCTATGTATGTTGCTGTTATGAGAATAATCATGATGCCCTCATGTCCGTATTTTATTTTTATCAACGTCTCTACCTCTAAACATGGGGACTATTTATTGTTATCGGCTTTCGCTTGAGGACAAGCGAGGTCTAAGCTTGGGGAGTTGATACGTCCATTTTGCATGATGCTTTTATATCGATATTTATTGCATTATGGGATGTTATTTCACATTATGTCATAATACTTATGGCTATTCTCTCTTATTTTACAAGGTTTACATAAGGAGGGAGAATGCCGGCAGCTGGAATTCTGGGCTGGAAAAGGAGCAAATATTAGAGACCTATTTTGCACAAATCCAAAAGTCCTGAAACTCCACGGAATATCTTATAATAAATAATGAAAAATACTCGCCAATGATGAAGACTAGGGGGCCCACACCCTGCTCACGAGGGTGGGGCGCCCCCCCCCCCTAGGGCGCGCCCCCTACCTCGTGGGCCCCCTGGTGGCTCTCCAATGACCATCTTCTCCTATATGAAGTCTTTCGTCGAGAAAAAAAAGGAAGCAACCTTTCGGGACGAAACTCCGCTGCCACGAGGCGGAACCTTGGCGGATCCAATCTAGAGCTTCGGCAGAGCTTTTCTGCTGGGGAAACTTCCCTCCCGGAGGGGGAAATCATCGCCATCGTCATCACCAACGCTCCTCTCATCGGGAGAGGGCAATCTCCATCAACATCTTCATCAGCACCATGTCATCTCAGAACCATAGTTCATCTCTTGTATCCAACTCTTGTCTCCAAGTCCGGGATTGGTGCTAGTAGGTTGCTAGTAGTGTTAATTACTCCTTGTAGTTGATGCTAGTTGGTCTAATTGGTGGAAGATCATATGTTCAAATCCTTTATGCATATTATTACCGCTCTGATTATGAACATGAATATGCTTTGTGAGTAGTTACGTTTGTTCCGGAGGACAAGGAAGAAGTCTTGCTATTAGTAGTCATGTGAATTTGGTATTCGTTCGATATTTTGATGACATGCATGTTGTCTAGCCTCTAGTGGTGTTATGTGAACGTTGACTACATAACACTTCACCATTATTTGGGCCTAGAGGAAGGCATTGGGAAGTAATAAGTAGATGATGGGTTGCTAGAGTGACAGAAGCTTAAACCTAGTTTATGCGTTGCTTCGTAAGGGGCTGATTTGGATCCATATGTTTCATGCTATGGTTAGGTTTACCTTAATACTTTTGTTGTAGTTGCGGATGCTTGCAATGGAGGTTAATCATAATTTGGATGCTTGTTCAAGTAAGAACAGCACCCAAGCACCGGTCCACCCACATGTCAAATTATCAAAGTACCGAACGCGAATCATATGAGCATGATGAAAAGTAGCTTGACGATATTCCCATGTGTCCTCGGGAGCGCTTTTCCTTATATAAGAGTTTGTCCAGGCTTGTCCTTTGCTACAAAAAGGATTGGGCCACCTTGCTGCACTTTATTTACTTTTGTTACTTGTTGCTCGTTACAAATTATCTTATCACAAAACTATCTGTTACCACTTATTTCAGTACTTGTAGAGAATACCTTGCTGAAAACCGTTTATCATTTCCTTCTGCTCCTCGTTGGGTTCGACACTCTTACTTATCGAAAGGACTACGATAGATCCCCTATACTTGTGGCTCATCACTACGCGTTACTGAACCCGAGCGATCGATCGATGGCTGTTAACTGAACCCGATCGAGCGATTCCTTCACTACTGCTGCTAATTGAAGCCGATCGATTGGATGA
>NC_041380.1:422336436-422337557 GCF_002162155.2 Triticum dicoccoides
CTCTAGATGAACAAGACCCTGTGGTGTGGTGGAGGGCTGGATGAACAGTAGACGGTGGAGGGCTGCCCGTGGAGGGGTGGTTGAACAGGCCCCCGTGGTGTGGAGGGATGGATGAACAGTAGATGGTGGAGGGCTGGATGAACAATAGCCGGTGGAGTAGCGCGCGGTGGAGGCTGGATGAACAGGAGCGCGTGGAGGCTGGAGGAGGTCGACGGTGGAGATGAACAGTATCCCGTGGAGTCCCTTTTGCGGTACGCCATACCCCTCCTAATGAACAGGACCCCTGTTTCGACCGTATGAGGTCCGTTTCGTCCATTTTGCAGTACGCCACACCCCTCCCGATCAACAGGACTGCCCTTTCGACCATAGGAGGTCCATTTCCTCCATTTTGCGGTACGCCACACCCCTCCCGATCAACAGGACCCCCGTTTTGACCATAGGAGGTCCGTTTCCTGCGTTCTGCGGTACGCCAGGCCTCATTTCCATCGCCTGTTCCGTCCAAGCCCTCCCGATGAACACGACCACGCACTCCATTCCGACCCAACCGGTTGGCTCCCACGCGTTCCGTTGCCTCCCGATGAACACGACGCATTCCGTGGCCTCCCCATGAACATGACGCTTTCCATTGCCTCCCCATGAACACGACGCATTCTATTGCCTCCCCATGAACACGACGACGACGTTGTTTCTTCGTTCCGATCCAGCCATGTACACGAGCCCTGGTCTTACTATGCGCGAGTAGGCGTTCGAGACCCCACCCGTATGTACACATACGTGGCCATATTTTCTTTCTTGCACCCTGGCCGATGTACGTACGTGTACATGCTACGTGCGCGCCTCTACTATGACACGTGCGCCCCTCTACTACGACACGTGCGCGCCTCTACATCGACCAGTATGTACGTACACGTTCGCGACCAGAATGACAACGCTACGTATGCTTCGACCAGGTAGGTCCCAACTGTCACGCACTTCCTTTCCTGCAAAGGTGTAGCTGGTGGGTCCCAGTAGTCAGGGGGGCTAATCATTTTGTTTTTTTGCCCGGACGCACTTCCTTGCGTGCGAAGCTATAGCTGCTGGGTCCCAGCAGTCAGGGGGCGAATCGTTTTTTTTTTTTTGCT
>NC_041380.1:422337893-422347140 GCF_002162155.2 Triticum dicoccoides
GGGAAGGTGTAGCTGGTGGGTCCCAGCAGTCGGGGGCGAATCATTTTTTTCCGGATGCACTTCCTTGCGTGCGAAGATGTAGCTCGTGGGTCCCAGCAGTTACGGGGCGAATTGTTTTTTCCTGGATGCACTTCCTTGCGTGCGAAGATGTAGCTCGTGGGTCCCAGCAGCTAGGGGGCGAATCATTTTTTCACGAAATACGGTGGCCCGTCCGGTGGGTCCCCGCTGTCAGGTGGAGGAATAATTATTTTGCGTGCAATAAGGATCCACTTCCTTGCGGCTGCCGTGGACCCAGCTGTCAGCCTCTCCACGTATAGTCCACGTCCGATGGAAATCGTTACTTGACCATGTTGACCACGCCGCGCCGAGAGCACCAGGGCGGTGGACGACGGCGAGGCCTAGGAAGGGGACGATGCGAAGCCGGGGAAGACGCGGCAGTGGATGCACACGCGGAGAGGAGTACGAGGGTTCACTGGTTCGGCTGCGCTGCCGTCGCTGCAGAATAACAGGGGGTGTGGGTGAGTGGAGGGATGGCCTGGCTAGTGGTGGGAGTAGTAGGGGGCGGTGAGGCCTCCGCAGCAGCACAGCCGACCACGGGAGGCAGGAGCAGGCGGCACGACCGGTGCTGCTTTGGGCGGCTGGAGCAAAAGAAGACCAGAGGTTGAAGAAGCACGACGGCCGTTGGATGGACATCATACGGTCACTACAGCCAGAATCGTTTATATTGACTAAGTTGACAAAGCCCTTGGTACGTCAACTTAGTAGGCCCACAGGTCAGCTTCTGAAATGGTGCGCCCCAGATGTCAGGGAGACGAATCATTTTTTGGGCGGGTGACGCTAGAATATCCGAGATTGAAGAAGAAGCACGGCATCTGTTGGATGGACATCCAACGGCCACTGCTACTAGAACCGTGTGTTGACTATAACGCGTCAACTCTGTTTTTTAAGGGACGCGTCAACTTAGTAAGGCCAGAAGTGTGTGTCAGAGAACTTATAGCCCATTTGAGATTTGTAAGACTGTGTAGCCCATTTTTGAATTCTAATGGAATTTACTACAGTCCATTTACAGTTTGTTAAAAGTACAGCCCATTTCAACCAACCGTTCAAAATAGAATTCAATAAAATTTCCCACATTTTGATGGGATCTGAAATATTTTTATCCAGAAATTTCTAGTCAGATTAAATACAATTTCAATATAAATTTATATTACGTAAAAATCCAACGAAACATTGCGCTCGCAACAATTAATGAAATTAAAATTTTCAATATCCAAAAATAATATTTTATAAAGTAATCACGTGTTTGGTGCATTTTTTATAATTACTGCCCAGTTTTTATAATTACATCCCATTTATTATTTCTTAAAGCTCATTTTCTTGTTAAGCCTAATGCATCCCTCCTAGGAAAGATTTGCAGCCCAGCAGGGCGGAGAATAACAACTTGACCTTGCCTTGGTATTCCTAAAAAAAGTATAGCTGGGCTAGCCATTTTCAACATGAAAGAAATTAATATCTGGACTGGATATCTGGCCTGGGCTAGAAGGGCCACAGCCTACCCAGTTAGTACCTGCAGCGATGTTTTCGTTGTTGTTCAGAGGAGAAAAATTAATATCTAGGCTAAACATCGAAAAACTCTTAAGTTCTCACACCTCAAAAACACAAATACTGCTCAAGCTGCTTGGTCCCAGCTGTTGGCCGCTTCTTGTGCAATTCTCTCGTTTATCGACTACTCCCTCCTTTCTGGTTTATAAGGCTCAATTCAGAAATCTCACCAACCAAGGTAGATGATGAGTGGTGGAATATTTTTTGTTGTTTGCAAAAGCACCCAATTAATGCTCTTGTTTTCCTCAAAAAATTATGTTTACGAATGCATTAATTGCAATGCATGCATGCATAAAGCGCATGCATTGGTCAGTTTTCTCTTAATACTTGCATGCAATGATTTAATGCACCTTGAAGTCTGAACATGTGATGGGGAACAACCAAATTGAGCCTTATAAAATGGAAAAACTAAAATTTTGAGATAAGCCCTATAAACCGGAAAGGAGGGAGTACTACATAGGTTGACAATGGTGTGGGACCGTGATGTCATGAAACCAGGAGGAAGCAAAATAAATTATAGTTATATATATAGTGTTACTATTCATCAACCAGGGTGTAGAATAAGTTATTCTTCACCCGAGGTAATCTTACGATCATTTCATAATTAAATAACATTTCAAATTCAAATAGTTACATTCCTATTGATTCACTACGTAAAATTTGACATAAGAAAATAAAAATATAGGTCATAAGACAAGAAAATTTGCAGTTTATGTGTATTTTAGACTATGTTTTTATGTTTGTAATTTTACATAACATAAAATATTTTTTACGGCGATTATATATTTTCTTACGGTCCCTTTTTGCGTCGGAAATAAGACAAAACTTACGGAACGTAAATTTACGGTGCATTGATGGTAAAATAGAGGGGGGTGAAGAATAACTATGCCTCACCCAGGGTGACGAATAGCACGTCCCAATGGAGAACATGGTAGTCGATGATCCGGTGCCAACCCCCTACTCCGCGCCATCCTCGCCGGTGCATTGCACCATGACCATCGACGAGGCCCGTGCTCAATATATGGACATGGTGAGGCAGATGCGTGAGGAGCAGTTCCAGGAGGCGCAGGCCGATGCCGCCTACAACCACCATCTCCTCGAGGAGCACCTGCAGGCGGAGGAGCAAATCACCGCGGAGCGGGAGGAGCGGGCGGAGCAGGAGGCGTTGCTCGACTCGTACCGCTCCGCCCGCAAGGGCCGCCTTGAGCGCTGGCAGTACCGCATGCAGGTGGTGGAGGCTGCGGCCGCCTACAAAGAGGCTAGCAAAGAGGGAGATGAAGCGGGCGAGGCGCTGATTGGTGAGACCGAGGACGAGGCAGAGGACAATGCCGGCTCCGACGAGTCCCCGTGCCGCTGGCGTCGACGAGGCCCTGCTCCACCGAGGCCCAGCGGCGCCAACAACGAGGCAGAGGACACCACTGGCTCCACCGAGGCCCCGCCCCGCTAACACCGAGGCAAAGGACATCGCCGGCTCCACCGAGGCCCCGCCACACAGAAAACAAGGAAGAGTAGAACACGGTAGGTCGCCGCCGCTCGGGTCCAAGTAAGGCCACTGCTGCTACCCTCCGGTTGAAGCCAAGCTAGGAGGGTTGACCATTGACGGCCGGTTATCATCTTGGCGGCAACGTGGAGTTGGAGAGCTGCGCTAGAGAAGAACGCTGCTTCTACTTAACTGCTAGTGTAGTTGGCTGACTGACACATGGGCCCAACAGGCCACATGTCAGTTACGCAATTGCACCTGTAGTTAAGTCACTGAAGCTTCTGTTCGACTCAGTGGGACACAGGTGGGTAGCTTCGGTTAATTAATTATACCTCCAGCGCACCCCTTTTTAGTTGAAGAATGTATGAAATGTAATGAGATCCGGCATGTTTATATGAAATCCGACCATGTATGAATGAATTTATTTCGATTAGTTCGAATTCCTGTATCACTGGTATTGGATGAACATGCAAAACAATACGTACTAGCATTATTCCCAGGGTGATCACCTCGTTTGCAGCAGTTTCACATGTACTCCCTTCGGTCCTTTCTAGTCTGCATACAAGTTTTGTCTGTAGTCATAGTATCTCTACTTTGACCAATCTTATACAAAAAAGTATGCACTTTCACAATGTGCGAAGTAAAAAGGAACAGAAGGAGTACAAAGAGTTTGAGCAGCTTTTTAGTGTTTATGTACATTGCAATCAAACACATAGGCCTGGCAATTCATAGAGAACATTCAAAACAATCGATGATTATTCAGCTCAGCGACTCACATATTAGAGGCAATATTTACTTCACAACTTAAGAATAAAGAAAAAAATGATCGACGCTGCTGACAGTAAAGGGCGTCCCATTCGAAAATATCAAACACATGTCTTGCTAAAATCAATGAGCAAAATTTGACAAGGTAGTCCCATTCCAAAATATCAAATGCCTACGATTGTGGAATGGGCAGGGTTTGCCATTAGTCCAGACATTGACATGCCACCTCATGCTAAATAAACCAGCTGTTCTTTTTGTGCAGTTCCACCAAAATCAACCAAATTCACGCGTAGCTTGTATGATTTCACCCTTATATGTTGCAACGCCTTGAACTTATCGGCACCTCCTTTCTTGTGGTGGAAATGAATGATTCGATGTATTCATGAACATTTTGTGCAGTTCCCATTGAAATCAAGCTGAGCACCCCTGTTTGCACAAATACAAAAAAGTGATTAGTATAAAGCAAACTGTACTATGAATTGACAATTTCAACAGGCACATACATGGTCCATGTAGAGCACACTTTTAGAAAAATGGAACTCACCAGAAAGAATCCTAGAACAACATTGTACTCGCACATCACAGCAAAAAAATGGAGATTTGTCAGTCCTTTTGAGCTGAAGTTAGTTTGGTCTTGTGGGGATTAATGTCACCATCCTTCAACTGCTCCTTCTGATGAGAAGATAGACATGGCTTCTTCATCCTGGCATAATCGGAACTAGTCACTTCACATACTCCATATTCTTCTTCAGAGGAAGATCATCCTATTGTGCAAAGATAAGAGGACTACTAAATGCTAGCATCCATGCTTGCTTGAAAAAAGGAAAGGAAATATTTAAAACAGCACAGATGAAGCACTTCTCAAGGACAATACCACTTTTTCATGACAGTATCTAAATAGTAGCACAACACCAATAGAGATGACAAAGCTCAATCATATGGATGAAATCAGTGGGCGAGTACCAACCTTTGTCAGGAGGCTTATTGTGTAGAGCATACAGATGAAGCACTTCTCCAGAACCATCTGTTGCTCTCTACGATGGTGGCCATGCTTACTATATACTCCTCGATTAGTTTAATGTTTCCAACATCTTCTTGTGCAGTTCCACTAAAATATATGGTATCTTCAAAGAAGATCCCTGTGTTGCACAAGTTGAGATAATTACATATTACATTAAGAGTGTCATCAAATCAGTGGCAAAACAATTGCTTGTTCCAGCCATAGCAATAAATTAAGATGCAAAACTATATCATTACTTGTGTCATCACAGTTCCAGTGCTTCATTACAGCACCGGGAGTTGATTTTTGTTTTTCTTCCGCTTGTTCTTCCCCTTCATCACTTGGTTCAATAACAGACAAGCTTCACCTTCAATGTAAGATTTGGCATGTCAATTAGGGAGCACAAGTATAGTACTAAACTTAATTTTCCGATGAAAGTGGCAAAATACAGGCCAGCAGTTGTGAAATATCCTTGTCTTACCTCAATGGGATATTACAGTGCACATACAGATTGGAAGTCTTGTCTCCATTTGTGCAGTTCTCTAAAATCAAGCAACATTATCGTACAAGTTGCACAACATATGAAAGCACACTGCAGAATCATGTGAAAGAAGGCTAGTACTGACCTCTCATGATGCGGAATTCAAACAACTCACAAGAGGAAGATCTGAACCAAATTTGCCTTAACGGATAGGAAGTAAGATCTCCTCTTGTGCAGTTCCACTAAGATCAAGCAATCAAGCAACGTTGTCGGTGTGACATTTTGGTTGAACTGCACAAAACACTCTTAAAACAAAAGTGTTTTGTGCAGTGCAACAATAGGTCACAATGGCAACGAGGTGAAGTAGATAACCCTGTTTACACAGAGGTGCAAAGGAAACAATTAGTGGTCAATAACGATGGATGACACAGAAGCCAACAAAAAGCAGCATCTACCTTATCTAAATGGGAAAGAAAGCAAGACAGTAGCATTTCAAAAACGGTGGCATTGATTAATATTAACATAGAAATTATATTAACAATAAAATTCATTAAACATGTAATTTGCTTTTAACTGTGGCATTGCATCAATTTTCCAGCGACATTATTAGAGGGTGTTTGTTTACAGGGACATTTTGGTGTAGGGACTAAAAAAACTCTGTGTCAGTCTCATCTAAACCAAACAGGAGGGACTTTTAGGGACTAAAAGTGGGCATTTGGGACTAAAGAAACAAGACCCCGAGGGAGTCTTTTTGGGACTTTTTCCAACAGTTGCCCCTGCCACGCATCGCACCTTGTCTCTATTAGTTCATTACTAGGGGTAACATGGTCTTTTAGCATGTCATTTAATAACCTCTAGTCCATGTTTAGTCCCTGGAACCAAGCAGGTAGGGACTAGGTAGTTTTTAACCAAACAGGGCCTTAGATTAACAATAGCTAATGAGTTGCACGGGATAGTGGACGCACCAGCACCATGTGCATCTACCGATGTACTGTGGTCATGCACAGTCTGTTGCAACAAAGAACAAACAATCAAGGAGCATATTTGTGTTGGTCCCAGTTTTGTTATCTTTAGACACCTTTCCCTATGTGAGCGCAGCAAATCTAGTCCTGCTCAAACTCTATAGCCTTGTCCCTTCCTTTCTTTTTTGAACTAGTACTTTTGCCCCTTCCTTTCCTCTTTGAACCACGTCCTAGATTTATGCGATACAACTTTCCCCACTACTTTCCCCCATTCCTTTCCTCTTTGAACCAGGTCCTAGATTCATGTTATACAACTTTCCCCCTTCATTTCCTCTTTGAACCACGTCCTAGATTCATGCTATATACAACTTTTCCCACTACTTTCCCCCACTCCTTTCCTCTTTGAACCACATCCTAGATTCATGGTATACATGCAGCTAGAGCAATGCATGTGGAGTAAGTAAATTATACTTTAAGGTTCTTGGGGCGTGGTTCGGTGGGCAACGGGACAGCATCGAAGAAGAAGGGGTCGGAGGCCATCCCGCGCCGCCGCTGGGTGGAAAGTGAATAGCTGCACGGGTAGTCCCTCGCCGACGGCGACAGCATTAAGCCTCCTTCCCTTCCCGACGGACGGATCCTGCCGGCTCTTTGAGTAGCAGTGAGGAGAGAGAGAGGCCAACGAAGTCTTGTTTAGATCTGGAGAGGGCGAGAGAGTGTGAAGAGAGCAACAACTCCCTCCGTTCCAAATTACTCGTCGAAGAAATGGATGTATCTAGAACTAAAATACATCGAAATACATCCATACCTGCGACAAGTAATTCGGAACGGAGGGAGAGGGCGAGAGAGTGTGAAGAGAGCAACTACAAGCACTGAGGCTCCAGCGTGTATATATATATTGGAGAGAGAGTGTGAAGCGTGCAAACCCTAGAAAACATTTTGACCAGTCAAAGAATCCTCCTGGCACAATTTATGCTCAAGTGTAGTTATCGAACCTGAGACCTCAAGTTAGAAGGTGCAACGGGACCAAGGTGCGTGCGTGTGTGTGTGTGTGTGTGTGTGTGTGTGTGTGTGTGTGTGTGTGTGTGTGTGTGTTTAACAACATGTATGTGTTAGAGAGAGCGACAAATCGACCTACTCCTACAGAGAGATGTTGTGTAGTGTATGATTTTAGCCGCGAGAGTCGGTGCATCCTCTTGTTTCCGGGCATGTCCGGTAGGGACATGCGGACATCTGCCACGCCCGCTCCTGACCAGCTTGGCCCACCCAAAGCCCCTCCATCGCCCGCGCACGCTTCCCGCTCGAAATGGTCAGCGCCGCTCCAAAGAATCGGTGTCGCATTCATGCCCGAGCAGAGCGGACGTGACCTCTCACTAGCGCAAGAGTGATGGTTACTGCTGGGTCTATGTGATTTGATGGCTCATTGGTCTTTGTTACTAAGGTGGTAGGACTGCTGGATGTCCCACGCTTTCGGCGAAAGGAGGTACTACTACTAGATTACAATTTTCTCCATTCTTACAGCGGAGGTGTGCAAGAGCAGTGAAAACACGTAGGCTCAGTGATTACATGGCCCACCTCACACTATCACCGTGCGACACCCAACTCTTTACATAGTACTCCCTCCGTTCCTAAATATTACTAGATGAGTCCCCATGTGTTGCCGCGGAACAGTGGTATATCTCTCTGCGCAAAATTATCGATTTCATAGAACTAAAAAAACTATATAACCACATGACAAATGTGGTAGCCAAACTAAATAAACTCCCATCATCATTTAGATCATCCCATGTAAGGAAAAAAGATCAGCCAACTCCTACTGCATAATGGGATTATATTAATTTTTTGACATGTTAATGGGACTTAAAAGCTCACTTACATGCATGCTGCCGGTGCATGCTTGCATGCAGACATGTTGATGTGATTTAAAACCCACTCACATGCATGTGCCACGGTATTTCTGCATGCTTGCATGTGGCTTATTGCGAAGCATCTCAACGTCTAGATCAGACGGCTATTATGGACTGATTTACTTCATCTAACGGCTACATCAATTTTGATGATGTGGCTCAAGGAGAGGATAGATAATTCCTAGTAGTGGGGGCTAGCTATTACTAGTAGATAAGTCTTTGTAGAGATTCCACTAAATACGGAACAAAATGAATGAATCTACACTTAAAATGCATCTATATACATCCGCATCTGGTTCATGGTGAAATCTCTACAAAGACTTATATTTAGGAACGGGGGAGACGGCGTACTAAGCAAGCTTCTCCTCGTTCTGCGAGTTGACGGGACACATCAAAAGTACTCTAGTGTATCGAGCCTTGCCTCTAAGGTAGGCCCCATATGGTTTGCCTCTTTTTTTAACATAACACGTCAAGTCGCAATTTGTTTGTTCACCCATGGTAGACGATCCTCCCTCCACCAAGTGGACAACCAGTACACGTGCCAAATTACCACGTGGGCTGCCTTTTTCATACAGAAATGAGCTCCACAGTGTACCCGTGCGGGTGTGGTTGGCAAAGAGACGGGACTACGTGCGCCGTGCATGCACCTCTTCTGTTCGTGCATGTCCCCCACCTACGTGGGTGTGTGTGAGAGATACAAGCCGCGTTCATGAGTGTTTTTTGTTTTGGGATGGGGGTGGGGTGGGGGTTGATTTTGTGAATTATTTGTGGGAATATGTGTCGATGACATCTCAAACAAAATTTTGCATGCAATGTGTGTGAAATGGAGGCCTATCCATATCATACATAGAGGGTCGGGCAATCCACGAGAAGAGAGGGAGGGGTCATAGCTATCGATGGAGTCGAAGAGAGGATCAAGTGGGTGGGTGCGAGATCGATGAAGAGAGCCATCGAAATTGTGTGTGTGTGCAAGTCAAAGATATAGGGCGACTGGCCTAACGGAATGTTAGAGGGCACATGTCAAGTTTGTGTGTGGCAGGGAGACATGACTAG
>NC_041380.1:422347441-422438236 GCF_002162155.2 Triticum dicoccoides
GGGGGAGGGGTAGGCAGAGGCCTAACTATAGAGGTAGAACGACTCGTATATGTGTTGAGAAGGAGAGACCCAGCTATGTCTTGAGGGAGATCGGTCGACATTCATACATAACTGAAGGACGGGAAACATGATGGGACAGAGAGAGAGAGGGAGGGAGAGGGAGGGAGAGGGGTAGAGTGCTGGATGGGTGATGGAGTTGCTTCTCAAATATGGTGGGAGAGGCCTACTAGACAAACTGAGGGTGGAACTGCAGTGTTATCAATAAGAGTGGGGATGTGTTTCTGTGTGTGCCTGTGCATGATAGATCTGTCGGGATGCATCCATGGATGATGAAGGGGAACCATGTGTTTGGTAAGCAAACCTAACTAGATCGGTAGATCAATTGTTGTTTGTCGGAGGAAGGGAGAGACACAACTAATGAGGTAGATCGATTGACGTGTGGGTAAAAATGAGTTATAAGGACCTAGCTAGTTATATGTATAGCAAGAGATCGGTCGGTGTATGTCCATTTGTTAGAGGCAAATAAGGCCTAGCGAGATGGATAGACAGAGAGAATGGAGCTAGGAGGTGGTGCGAGAGGCCCAACTACTAGCTAGATACGGGGAGCAGTGTGTGGTTGTGAGATCGAAGAAAAGAGGGGCGAGAGTTTACATCGGTTCTGACCGTATGAGAGACACGAGGCAAGGACACATAAAGGAGGAGATTGAAGGTGTGTGTGTATGTTGTAGGCAGGCATCGCTGGAGATGTTTATTGATCGGTGTGTGTCGGAAGGGAGTTGTGGAGACTCTGGGAGAATGACCTAAAGAAAAAAATGAATGTGCCCGGTGTATAGAATGCCGAGGGAGGGGGAGGGCGAGGAGGGCATGTGCATGCACGAGAGAAAGTTAGTGGTACCTACAAAGGTTAGAGGATTGTGTGGGTGTAAGAGACTAACAAAGATCATAATTTCATATGAAAGCAGATCCATATATTTGAATAGCAGATCATAGTGTTTTAAACATTGCATGCATGAATATAGCGGTGATACACGTGCTGTGCACATGTTATAGCATAATGTGATAATGCATGGCATTTGCAACTCACAGCTAAATGCCGAACAATCTAAACCATACTATACATCAAACAATCTCACATTTTATTTGAATTTGTGATAATGTGTGGCGTTTGCAGCTTACAACTAAATATCGAACAATCTAAACAATACTATATATCGAACATTCTGACATTTTATTTGAATTTATGGTAATGTGTGGTGTTTGCAACTCATATCTAAATACTTGTAGGCGTAGGGGGCGGGGCACCATACATAATGTGATAAACACATTATACATATGAGACATGGTTTAGATTATGAAGATCTAGCTAGAGCTAGAAATGTAATGTGACTTGAAATCAAAATAAAGTGGATTCAAAAAATCTAGTTCGAGTTCATATGTAACTCGAGACTAATCATGTGTTGTGTTGTGAAGATAATACATAAACGATGGTTTAACTTGACAATAATGATGATTGTAGATCTTATTAAAATAGAGAAACGAATTCAAATGCTTTGACTTCACAACAATCATTACTGTAGATCTTATTCAAATAGAGAAAAGCGGTAGTATATATGTTTGGAATGCACTAAAACGTTCATTTGAGTAGTAGGTTGCATGCATTATACACGTAGCGAAATATTTTAATTGAACATAACATGAATTCAAAGTTTTGAATGACATTTGTAGTGCGCATTGCTTTGGTACAGTACACGTTAAGCTTGTCTGGAAATTTCAACCCGCGCCTTGTTAGCCCGAAATATTTAAGATATATCTTTGTCTCGTTGTGCTCCGAGAACTCCCTTCATCTCAACCCATGCCTTGCTATTCCGAAATTACAACGCGCGTGAAAACTCCCACCTCCTGTGAAATCCCGACATGCGAAATGCCCGCAGTACCCCTGAACCGAAAGAACGGCCTCAAATCGGTGGGGGCACTTTCATAACTTACCCCACATTTCGGACAAGTGCGTCTCTAAGCCATGGTTCCCCACTGCCATCCCATCCGCCCACCCATTCGTACACCGAGGCCATGAAAACCCGCGACGAAACCCCACACTCTGCTCTGTCCGCCACCCTACCGGAGCCTCTTCCCCGACAACGTCGTCGACAGCAATACCTCGACGTCCCTCATCCACCGTACTGGATGAGGATCCGTCGTCGATCTCATCGTCCCGCCGGTTCAGCCACCCCGTCCTCCACCTCCAAGGAGCTGCCCCGACATTCCCCTCGTCTTTCGCGCCACCTCCATTCCCACACCGCCGTCTTCACCTGCACCACCGGAATAGCATCATCATCACCGTTTCCTCGGATGAAGTTGCGGCCTAATCGGCTCCACCAAAGAGGTTGTACACTAATCGCCGCATTTTCTTCTTGATTCGATCTCACGGTGCTGTCGGCGCTCGGTCCCGAGCCGACACGGCGCGGCTCCATCCACGGCGGCATCGCCGGCCACTTCCTCCACGGCGCCGCTCCCTTGGAGGCGACGTCCACATCAGTAGGAGCTGCTGCTGCTTTAGCTCTCACTCGCGTTGCTGCTCTGCTCTTGCTCTCGGTCCCATGCCTGGTCTGCTCTTGCTATTGCTCTTGCTCGCGTTGCTGCTCTCGCTCTTGCTCTTACTTGCGATGCTACTCTGATTTAGCTACACTTCAGTCGACTGAATCGACTTTTGGGTCAGTCGATGTTCAGGGGGTGGGGGCCTCGCCGGGGTGAAGGAAGAACCAGCCGCAGTGGGGAGGTGGGCTCCCCGGAGAGGTACCCCACTATCTATCTTAGGGTTCAGGATGGGGGCGGTGGTCACTGGTGGTGGCGGGGCATTGGTGGGGCGGTGGCGTGGGGATCGCCGGAGAAAAAGCTCGGCACAGGGGGGGCCTAGAGGGATGGCCGGGGCGGCGGCGGACCGGCGGTGGGGAGTGTTTTCAGGGCGGGCAGGGCAGCGCACCGCCGGCCGCGGGCGGCAGGGGGCTGCTGTTTGGCAGGTGGTGGCTGGCGGCTCAGGGGGGTGGAGGTTGAAGATGAACCACAGGCCCTTGATTTCGTATCCAACAGTTGCAAAATCGACTGACCAGAGATGAAAAAGTCAGTCGACCGACGTGTAGCCTCACCTTGCTAGTGCGTTCAGTTTCGACAACAAAATTCAGTTTCGACTGCAAAGTTCAGTTTCGACAGTTAAGTTCAGTTTCGACAGTTAAGTTCAAAGATGAGCGGCTGATGTATTTTACATCTAGCACTTTGTGGTTATGTATTTTATGTCATGTATTGGAGATGCTATTAGAAGTCCACTCAGGTTAACGTTGTTCATTGTCTCTCTTGTCCTGCTTTAGCCTCGGCGTCATACAACTCACCGGAGCTGCTCCAACGACGAAACCCTCCATCACAGCGGAGCAGTACCATGGGCTCCATCTCCAGATGCCTAAGATCTTCTTCCCCTCCTCCGACAGCAAAGTCAGCCGGAGCATCCTCACCGGCCAACCCAATCACGCTGAGATCGACATGGCTTCGCCAAAGAGGTTGTACACTTGTTGCATCTCTTTTTTACTCTATATGTTATATATATTGTCCACTGAGCACATGGGTTTGTTCCTTTAGTGTCTGCTTGAATGAAAAAACGTAGGAATTTTAATTTTCACTTGTCCTCCTTTTCAAATTCCTATTCATGAAGCACAAGACTAAGAGATAGTAGCATAATAGCATTATAACCGTACATTTTCTTGTGGTTTAACTTAATCTCACCATGCTTCTTTGCATCCTGTGATCTTCCAATTATTGTGAATCAAACACCCAGATTGGCAGAAATCATGTGTTCTTAAATTCTCTGTTTTGCATGTGCATTCCTATCCTATTCATGTCTATTTCCTATCCTTGCATTGTTGGAATCCTCCAATACAAATGAGCCCTTACAGAATTACTTCTCTTACAGATAGTTGTCAAAGAAAACCTTGCGTGGTTTGTCCCGCTCCTGCTGCACCGTTGTCCACCCCAGCTCAGCTGCTCCAACGACAGAAGGGTCCAACACAGCAGGGATCCGACCTCCAGACTGTCTTTCGCCACCTCAAATCTTCTTCCCCGCCGCTGGCAGCCATGAAAACTGCATTACCATCATCAACCGAGCACATGACCTCGAGGACTACACGGGTCCACAAGAGAGGTCACACTCTTTCGTGTCTGCTTACGTTATGCATCACTTAATATTACATGCTACTTTATCGTCCTGTTCACCGATTAGACTCTGAGTCAGCTCCAAACTAATGGTCAAACTTGAATTTTTAAATGGTTGTGGGGTACATATCGGGGCCGCTATCAATAGTATCTATCTACTATCTGGTTAATCTCCAGTGTCTACTATGAGTTTCATGTTGGGTGGGAAACAAAGAGTAAAGAAGCCATTATCTGTATTTTTTAACCCAAGCCATTATCTGTCTGCTATTATTGGTTTTGGGTCTATCCACAGGTTGCTACCATCACTCTGGATATCTGCATGCACTCCTTACATAATCTCACTATGTTTTATTCCTATGCATGACAATTATTGTAAACAATGGAACTGAACATGTAGAGCAAAAGAGACGAGCCTTGCGTGGCAATAAAATTTCATGCAGACGTTGCTCCATGGTAGGCGCAAAGGCAGCCCCCCTCCATGCATTTCGGATTGTAATCGAGAGGAAGATATCTATTCTAAGGGGGATTCCGAAGGAGAAGACAACTCGGATTTACCCCCTGAGGTCTTCGCTCTAACTTGGCATGCTGATGTTGGTTATATCATGCATATGGTGTCTTGCATTGCTTACTTTATACATCAAATATGTCATCTGCTTAGTTTAGACATCCTTTGTGCGAATGCCATCTGTTTAGTTTATCCATCGTTTATGTGAATTATGCAACGCCATCTTGTTTAGCTGGGCATCATATATGTGAATTTTGCAATGCCATCCTGCTTAGCACGTCATCTTATATGTAAATTATATCAGACCATCCTTTTTTCGTTACATATTATATTTGTCAACAATGTTAGTACATTCAACTGCTCTTCGTGTGCATCAGCCATTTGACACGGTGATGGCAAATTCTGGAGTGAAAACAAGGTCTTCAGAGAAGACTATGCTATCTGACGAAGCGCATATCTCGCTGGTTACGGATAGCTCCTCAGAGGAGGATTCAAAGACAGATGACCAGTCCTATTCCCCCCCACCCCGAGGTGTATGCTCTAACATGGCAGGGTTATGTTGCTCATATCGTGTGTATGGTGTCTCGCATTGCTATGTCATTTGATTAGTTTAGACATGCTTTGTGTGAATGCCACCTGTTCAGTGTCTAATTACCATATATGTGAATTATGCATTGCCATCTTGTTGCAAGACATTATATATGTGAATTATACAATGCTATCTTGTAGCAAAGGCATTATATATGTGAATTATGCAATGCCATGTTGTTTAGCCAATCATCATGTATGTGAATTATATCATGCTATCATTTTTTTGTATTACATGTTCCATTTGTCGACAACGTTTGTATATTCAACTACTCTTCCTGTGCATCAGCCATTTGAAGGAGTGATGGAAGTATCTGGAGTCAAACAAAGTATTCAGAGCAGACAATGCTACCTGCTGAAGCAGACATCTTGCTGGTCACTGAGAGCTCCTCAGAGGAGGATTCAGAGACTGATGACCAGTCCTATTTCCCCCCTAAGGTCTATGCTCAAACTTGGCAGGTTTATATTACCCATGTCATGCATGTTGTCTTGCATTGCTTAGTTTTTACATCATATATGGATTGCCATCTGCTTACTTGCTTACTATATAAATCATATATTTGAATTATAGCATGCCATCATGTTTACATAGTACATACACATCATCTATCTGAATTATGGCATGGCAACCCATTTAATAAAGACATCATATAGTTATATCATCTCATCTTGTTTAGTGTTTACAGTCATCATATTTTGAATTATGGCATTCTATCCATGAATGTATGTGAATTATGGCATGCCAACCTATTTAATAAACACATTATATAGTTATGTCATGTCATCCTGTTTACATAGTCTCATATTTTGAACTATGTCTTTCCATCTTTTTTAGTTAGCCATCATAATGTGAAATTGTGTCATGCTATCTTGTTTAGTTAGCCATCATATATGTGAAATTGTGTCATGCTATCCTGTTTGGTTAGACAACATAAATATGAATTATTCCATGCCCTCTTTTATTCCCCACTATCCTTTGCACCTGTCTATCATACAATGTCTATACTTTCAATTACTTTTCTTGTTTATCAGCCATTTGAATTGGAGAGCATGATGGCAGTATCTAAGGGAGTAACAACACGGTCTTCAGAAAAGATAGTGCTACCAGTTGATGCAGATAGAACCACGGTTGTACTTTCCCAAGGACCAGATCCACCACACATAACCCAGACTCTCGCAGATTGTACCCCTACCCAGTTGGACAGAGAACCAGCTACACCCCTTCTAACCCCAACCCCGGCAGATAGTAACCCAGTTCCAGTTGACACAGCACCATCTCCACCACAGAGCACCCAAACACGAGCAGTTAGTAAGGGAAGTGCAGTGCCCAAAGCATGAGGACCACCACTCCGAATCCCAACTCAATGCTTAAAGGAGAAGAAGATTTGTTCTTAGGTCAGGCTCTGTAGCTATGGTTCATACTCCTTTGCTCTTGCACTACTGTATTTACTCATACCAACTATTTTCAAATTTGAAGGATGGAATTGAAACTCCAATGGCGCAACAGGTATGTTTTAAACCTGTTTCTTTAACTGGTTTGCTGTTGTAACCTGCTCTATGTTGATTTCAGTTCCAATTGAATAAACAGTTATGTTCTCATGTCATGCACATTACAAGTGTTGTTATTGCTCTATAGTTACCCACACTTATATTCTGTCTATTCTGCTTTGTCTTGAACAAATATTATTTGAATTGTGTCTCTGTCTTGATTTGGCAACAAAAACTAGAATGATATAGACCGTAAAAGTGACCATGGTACATAGATATATGTTTGTTTCATGCTGTTATCCTGTCCACTTTACTACCGAACTTAGTTACCAAAATGAGTTTCATATAAAACATGGTAAACATGTGATGTGTCTGCTTGTTTCTCTTTTAGAATGCGGACAAAATATTGGAGAACAGTACCGCGTTATCCAATGGTAAAGGAAGTAATGCAGATAAGGTTCAAGATAGTGAGACATCCCTGTTGGTCTCCAAGAAAGCTGATAAAAACTATCTTGACGACAGTGAGGGAATCCAAAAGTCCTGTCTTGATGTAGTGTTCGAGTTACTGACCACTTCTGCTGGCACAAGCTCTTCGAACTTGCTGCCTGAATCAGTTCGTCTTCTTGAGTCTCAACTTCAAGTTGAAAGACATCGATCAGATGTGATGCGATAGGAAGCTGAAGGACTGAGGAAGTCCCTGCAGAATTCAGATGCATATTTTCTGATGCAACAGCAAGTGTTGGAGGATTAAAGCGCCAAACAAGAGAAAGTTAATAAGCTTGCTAAGCATCTTGCCAGCATTACGGGTACCTAGGATATTGTTTCTTGAGATCTTCTGAAGTGGTTTCAGTTCTGGATTTGTTTTGCTGCGGCGTTTATTTGCGTTGGTCGCCAACTTTGACAACCACTGTATATGATATGCTGCTTTGTTCCCTATATTTGCACTGGTGGCGAACTTTGATGCCCAGTGGATGTAATATGTGTAATAGCCGTGATAGCCTAGCGTTAGTTGCTTCCTTATTTATTTCCTTGTTGTCTTGTTTATTTGTTTGCTTGTAGTCATTGCAGTTCTTTTTCCGCGGTTAGCTAGTAGCTGCAATAACCTATTTTTTAAAATTAGGCCACAATAACCATGGGCTAATATTTACTGTAGTGACACTGGGCCTCCTACTGGCCGTAGAAACAGTGGGCCTTCTACGGGCCATAGAAACAATGGGCCTTCTACGGGTCGTAGAAACAATGGGCCTTCTGCGGGCCATATCATCAATGGGATTTATACGGGTCGTATGATCGATTGGCCAAACATGGGCCAAACAGACCGCATTATGGCCGTAAACGGGCTAGAGTTGGAATCGTCCGTTCATGGGCCGACCATAACGGGCCATCGTTAATAGTCCATATTTGATGACGCTATGGAAACGGCCCAACGTATTAACGAACCACAAAAGGGCCGACTGTAACCACGGGCTGAATTTGGCCCACAAGTAGAAAATGACAGTAACGGGCCGTAAGTAAACGAAGGCTGGAAATGAGCCCAAGAATAAATGGGCTCTAAGAAGGCCGAAAGATAACATGGGCTGGAAACGTCCAAATAGAATTACGGGCCGTTAATGGGTATAAAGTGATACACTGTTCATTAGGGGCCAGTTTCACCACGGGCCGTTAATGGGTGTAAAGTGATACATTGTTCATTACGGGCCAGTTTCACCACGGGCCGTTAATAGGCCAGGAGTTACATAGGGCCTCATATGGACCGAAAGACGTCATGGGCCATACATGGGCCAGAAGTGAAATGGGCTAGAATCATATTGGGTGGCCCAGATGACGCTACTGGGCCTAATTCGGATAGGGCGTAACGGGCCTTGGGTTAGTGGGCTGTAAATGGGCTATATGCGAACATGCCGTTAACATGCTTTACATGGGCCGGCCCGCCACCTTTTAACCAAGTCAAACGGGCTGGCCTTTTCACAGGAATGGGCCTCTGTTGGGTCGTGCCACATGTCGACGTATCATAGGCGCCTTCTGTCCAATGAGTGGATGACATATGTCCCAACGATGAGCCGCCACGTGTTTCCTCTAGCTAATGATGATTTTACACGTGGAAAATCCCCATTGGTCGGGGCTATTAACGGGTTATCGGATCTAAAACCCGACCCGATAGCTTAACGGTGTTCCGTTACGATGGATGCCACGTGTCGGTCACCCTTGACGAAAGCACTTATGTGACGCGGGATTTAACGTTATGGAAGTGGACACTTCCTTGATGATAATTTTGGTAATGTCATGGAACACTTCTACGACAACACAGGTATGACTATCTTGATTCTGTCATAAAATCGTCATGGATGTACATGCATGACAGAAAATGCGACCTACTGTGACAAACACGTATCATCACAGAAGTGTATTTTTTTGTAGTGTATAGGGGAGATCTCCATGATTCTACTCTTCAAGTGTGCTTTGCTTCAAAAGCAAATTCCTCACTATGCACATCTTCAGGGGGAGTTCTTCTATATCTTGCAATCAAATTCCTCAATTCTAGTATATACACTTCATATGTTTATCCCCATTGAAAACATAACCTATATTGTCATCAATCACCAAAAAGGGGGAGATTGTAAGTGCATCTAGTGCCCCTTAGTGATTTTGGTGTATTGAAGACTTCTAGGTTAAGGGACTAATGTGTTTATGAGTGTACACAGGTCTGTAAGTCTATGAGGAGTTGGATATTTACAGAGAAAGTTGACCCCTAAAAATGAAGTTCTTCAAATGATCTTTGGCTTTCTGAAGACTTTCTTGAGTCATAGGAAACACCGTATTGTTAAAGGGGGTCGAAGAAATACTAAGGAAAAATTTCCATGTGATGCTCAACTCAAATCCTACCTACCAATCCTTTCGAGTGAAGCCATTGGAAATCTCATACAGTTCAGTCAAATTTCTGCAGTGACAGAGACGAAGTTCTTCTGGTCTCTGAGAAATTTGTTCTGATTGAGGAGCTGGGAATTCGCCAGTGTGGATTGCCTACACAGTGAGGAACATGATAGCCCTGAGGAATTTGTTAGTCAAATTTCCGACCGTTGCTGTGCTACGCGCCAACTGTCCCAAAATATCCTTCCACCTAACGGTCATATCATTGAAGGGCATTTATGTCTTATCATGTCGGGCTGCTCCCTAGGCTATAAACAGCCGCCCCCTACAATCACTAGCTGGTTGGCTGCTCCGGGAGAAACTTACACTTGTTCTTTGAGAGCATCCCATCCTCCGAGGACTTTGAGTGAAAATCATCAAGTGAGGAAAACCCAAACTCAAACACCTACAACCCCAAAGTGATTGAGCATCACTGAAGATATTGATCCTGCATGGATCCGACGCTTGTTACCTTTGAATAATGCGCATCTTCTAGACGGTTAGGCATCATGTTCTAGAGCATCCAAGAGAAAATTGTGGATCGCCGAGTGACCAAGTCTGTGAAGGTTTGGAAGTCACCTGAAGACTTACCACGAGTGATTGGGTGAGGTATGTGTGACCTTAGCTCCAGGGGAATACGATGATGACTGAGTGTTCTGAACTGCGTGTTCAGAACTGGGTGTCCGGGACTGTATGTCCTCAGGTTTAAATACCTAGCCACCCTAACCAGACGTACAACTGTCACAACAGTTGGAACTGGTCTACCAAATCATTGTCTTCACCAAGTTAACTGGTTCCATTTCCTCAACCCTTTCATTTCCTCTTTTGTGTGTTGAGTGCTTGTTCATATCTGTCTGAAGACTTTGACTGAAGACTTCTCTATTTCCTTAGTTAAATTTCTTCAGTCTGTTTGTCTTATCATGTGTTATACCGTGTTTACGCTTTCTGTACTCTGTACTTGTTTTCATTTCATCATGGAGACCATGCTCATGCACTGCTATGTTTACTTCTGAGTACTTATTTCGCTGCAAGTAGATCTTCACTCAGGAATTTCCTCGCCCGCAAATTCCTCAGTGAAGAATTCATAAAAATCACCTATTCACCCCCTATAGTCGATATAACGCACTTTCACTGTTTGTTGTATGAGAACTCTGTGTAAGGCAAATTATCGTCCCAACTAGACCCATAGTCTAGCGCACAAGCTCTCAACATGTCCTCTAGAATCTGATTGACTCTCTCGATATGTCCATCTGTCTGTGTTTGAAAGGTTGTACTGAACTCTAGCCTGGTACCCAATGTCTGGTGTAACTAATTCCAAAACTTTGAGGTAAACTGTGTTCCTCTATCTGATACGATGGTCCTCGGAACTCCATGCAGACATACGATCCTGGTCATATTTATCTTGGCCAACTTCACGCTCGTATAAGTGGTTTTCATGGGGATAAAGTGAGCCACTTTGGTCAAGCCATCAACTACTATCCAGATGGAGTCATATCCTGCTCGGGTCCTGGGTAATCCGGTGATAAAATCCATGCGAAGTTTATCCCACTTCCATTCGGGTATCGGCATAGGCTATAGTAACCCTAATGGCTTCTGGTGTTCTGCCTTAACTCTCTGACATACATCTCAGACTGCTACATACTCGATAGTATCATTCTTCATACCTATCCACCAGAAACGTTCCTTCAAATCCAAATACATCTTGGTGTTTCCGGGGTGAATCGAGTATGGCGAGTCGTGAGCCTCCTGAAGTATTAACTTCCTGATCTCCGCATTGCTGGGGACATAAATACGATCCTCAAACCATAAGGTTTCGTGCTCATCCTCACGAAAACCTTTGGCTTTTCCTTCTCTCATCTTCTCCTTTATCTCCACAATCTCCTTATCAGTCTTCTCGGCTTCTCGAATCTTTCCCAATAATGTGGACTGAACTTCCAAAGCTGCAACAAAACCTCTTGGAACTATCTCCATCCGTAGTTCTATGAGATCGTCTGTTAACTCCTGCGGTAAACCTCCGGTTACTAGAGTATTTACATAACTCTTGTGGCTTAAGGCATCTGCTACAACATTAGCCTTTCCTGGATGATAGTGCAGCTTCATATCATAATCCTTTATGAGCTCCAACCATCTCCTTTGCCTGAGATTCAACTCCTTCTGCATGAAAATATACTTCAAGCTCTTATGATCCGTGTAAACATCACAACAGTTTCCAATAAGGTAATGTCTCTAGGTCTTGAGCGCACGCACTACGGCTGCTAACTCCAAATCATGTGTTGCATAATTCAACTCATGAGGTCGAAGCTGACATGAGGCATATGAAACAACTATTCCGTCTTGCATAAGTACACCTCCAAGTCCTTGGCGAGAAGTGTCGCAATACACTTGGAGATCCTTCCGTATATCTGGTAGAATTAGCACTGGGGCTGTAACTAAACGTTTCTTCAACTCCTGGAAACTGGCCTTACATTCCTCCGTCCATTTGAACTTGGTGTCCTTCTTCAAAAATTCAGTCATGGGCTTCGCAATCTAGGAAAAATTCTCAATGAATCTCCTATAGTATCCCGCGAGTCCAAGAAAACTGTTGATCTCTCCAACTGAGGTGGGTACCAACCACTCAGTGACAGACTGAACCTTGGTAGGGTCTACTGCTATACCTTCTCCTTATATAACATATCCAAGAAATCCAACTTCCTTCAAGCAAAACTCGCATTTGCTGAATTTGCCATATAGCTGATGTTCTCTAGGCTTCTGGAGAACTAATCACAAATGTTCCTTGTGTTCCTCTTCATTCTTCGAGTACACCAATATATCATCAATGAACACCACAATAAACTTATCCAAGAACTCCATGCACACCTTATTCATCATACTCATAAAATAGGCAAGGGCGTTAGTCAATCCAAAAGACATGACCGTGTACTCATATAGCCCATACCTTGTGGTAAAAGCTGTTTTAGGTATATCCTGTTCTCAGATCTTCAGCTGGTGGTATCCTGATCGAAGATCGATCTTGGAGAATACTTTAGCTCCCTGCAGCTGGTCGAACAAATCATTGATCATCGGTAGTGGGTACTTGTTCTTGATCATCACCTCATTCAATGAACGATAATCAACAACCATTCTCAAAGATCCTTCCTTCTTTTCAACCAAGAGCACTAGGGCTCCTCATGGTGATGAACTTGGTCAAATATAACCTTTCTCCAATAACTCCTTATTCTGCCTCTTAATTTCCTTCGGATCATTCGCCGGCATCCGATACGGTCTCTTTGATATTTGTGTGGTGCCTGGTAACAGCTCTATCGAAAATTCTATATCTCGATCTAGTGGCATGCCTGGTAATTCGTTTGGGAACACATCGGGATAATCCTTCACAATAGGCACTTCCTCCTAAACAACTCCCGAGAGTGAATTTACTTGGGTCCTCCTTGGCGCATGCCTAGACACATAATTGATCCTTTTACCCTCTGGGGTGGTGAGGAGAATTGACTTGCTAGCACCATTGATATTTCCTCCATACATCGACAACCAATCCATGCCTAGTATCACATCCAATCCTTGGGACTCCAAAATTATTAGGTCTAAGGGAAAAACATGCCTACCTATGGTCAATGGCATATGAAAAGATCCTCTGCTTGCCACATACTCTACTCCAGGTGAGCTTACTAACATAGGTGTCTTAAGGGCTACGGTGGGCAACTTAAACTTATCCACAAATCCCCTGAATATGTATGGATGCGATGCACCAGTGTCAAAAAGAACAATAGCGGTAAATGAATTAATCAAAAACTTACCAATAACTACATCCGTCTGCTCTTCAACTTCCTCCACATTAACATGGTTTACCTGTCCTCTGGTGAAAGGGTTGGGCTTCTTCCCAGAACTTCCATTTACATTGCCATTCTTCAACTTAGAGCAATCATTTGTGTAGTGTCCAGTCTTCCCGCACTTGTAACAGGTGACATGACTTAGATCCTTCTTAGCGGGTGTTGCTGGGTTGGAACGGTTCTGGTTGTTGTTTCCTCCATTCCCATTTCCATTATTAGGGCCACTATGGTTATGCGAACACCCTCCATTGTGGGTGTGGCCTCCATGGTTATGATGGGTATGTCCTCTAGAGTTCAGGGTAAAATGAGGATTCTGCTGAGCTCTAGAGTTGTACTTCCCCTGTCCATACTTTCGTTTGTTGTTCTCAATCTGCTGTTGCTTGCCTTCAATCATGAGAGCCCTATCCACCAACTCCTGGTAGTTGGCGAATGTTGCCACCATCAACTACATACTCAACTCATCGTTCATCCATTCCATAAACTTCTCCTACTTTGCGGCATTTGTGGCCGCATCATCTAGGGCGTAGCGAGCTAACTTGCTAAACTCATCCACGTACTGCCCCATGATACGTCTCCAACGTATCTATAATTTTTATTGTTCCATGCTATTATATATTCTGTTTTGGATGTTCAATGGGCTTATTTATACAATTTTATATTATTTTTGGGACTAACCTATTAACCGGAGGCCCAAACCAAATTGCTGTTTTTTGCCTATTTCAGTGTTTCGCAGAAAAGGAATATCAAACGGAGTCCAAACGGAATGAAACCTTCGGGGCGTGATTTTTGGAACAAACGTGATCCAGAGGACTTGGAGTGGACGTCAAGCAACCAACGAGGAGGACACGAGGCAGGGGGCACGCCAACCCCCCTGGGTGCGTCCTCCCCCCTCGTGGGCCCATCGTGGCTCCACTGACCTACTTCTTCCTCCTATATATACCTACGTACCCTGAAAACATCCAAGAGCACCACGAAACCCTATTTCCACCGCCACAACCTTCTGTACCCAAGAGATCCCATCTTGGGGCCTTTTTTGGAGCTCTGCCGGAGGGGGCATTGATCATGGAGGGCCTCTACATCAACTCCATGGCCCCTCTGATGATGTGTGAGTAGTTTACCTTAGACCTTTGGGTCCATAGTTACTAGCTAGATGGCTTCTTCTCTCTCTTTGGATCTCAATACAAAGTTCTCCTCGATTCTCTTAGAGATCTATTCGATGTAATCTTCTTTTGCGGTGTGTTTGTCGAGATCCGATGAATTGTGAGTTTATGATCAAGACTATCTATGAACAATATTTGAATCTTCTCTAAATTTTGTTATGTATGATTGGTTATCTTTGCAAGTCTCTTCAAATTATTAGTTTGGTTTAGCCTACTAGATTGATCTTTCTTACAATGGGAGAAGTGATTAGATTTGGTTTCAGTCTTGCGGTGTCCTTTTCCAGTGATGTAGGGGCAGCAAGGCATGTATTGTATTGTTGCCATCGAGGATAACAAGATGGGGGTGTTTATCATATTGCATGAGTTTATCCCTCTACATCATGTCATCTTGCTAAAAGCGTTACTCCGTTCTTATGAACTTAATACTCTAGATACATGCTGGATAGCGGTCGATGTGTGGAGTAATAGTAGTAAATGCAGGCAGGAGTCAGTCTACTTGTCACGGACGTGATGCCTATATACATGATCATACCTAGATATTCTCATAATTATTCGCTTTTCTATTAATTGCTCGACAGTAATTTGTTCACCCACCGTAATACTTATGCTATCTTGAGAGAAGCCACTAGTGAAACCTATGGCCCCCGGGTCTATTTTCCATCATACAAGTTTCCAATCTATTTTATTTTGTAATCTTTACTTTCAATTTATATCATAAAAATACCAAAAATATATCTTATTATTATTATCTCTATCAGATCTCACTCTTGCAAGTGGCCGTGAAGGGATTGACAACCCCTTTATCGTGTTGGTTGCGAGGTTCTTATTTGTTTGTGTAGGTACGAGGTGACTCGTGTGTGGTCTCCTACTGGATTGATACCTTGGTTCTCAAAAACTGAGGTAAATACATACACTGCTTTGCTGCATAACCCTTTCATCTTCAAGGGAAAACCAACGCATGCTCAAGAGGTAGCACCCTGGAGTATGATTTTCCAGGTGTAAGTTGTGAAACTCACGTTTCTTCATACTCATAGCTCCAACTGAGACATGTGTAGTGCAGAATGCTTGCTGAAACTAGTCCCAAGTGACATTGTCCACGGGGAAAGTGGCGGTGTAATTCTCCCACCATGAGGCTGCGGGTCCATCAGTTGATGTGCGGCAAAGCGCACCTTCTCAGCATCTGTGCAACCTATAGTGGTCAGCTCCCTTCCAATCTCGCGGAGCTAATCATCAGCAGCAATTGGCTCGGTGCTACTAGAGAACACCGGCAGATTCAACCTTAAAAATCGGGCTAAGTTGTCAACAACATTCTGTTGTTGGATCAAGTGAGTGAGGTCCGGTGCGAAGATAAGTCCGAGGTCACGTCTCGGAGGCATCTGATCGGTTTAGAGGGGTGATAACAGAATAGAGTGAGGTCTAAAGAGATATCACTACCCATATGCACATGAGACAATGATACGTCTCCGTCGTATCAACTTTTCCAAACACTTTTGCCCTAGTTTTGGACTCTAACTTGCATGATTTGAATGGAACTAACCCGGACTAACGCTGTTTTCAGCAGAATTGCCATGGTGTTATTTTTGTGCAGAAATAAAATTTCTCGGAATGACCTGAAAATCAACGGAGATTATTTTTGGAATATATAAAAAAATACTGGAAGAAGAATCCACGTTAGGGGGCCTACACTCTGTCCACGAGGGTGGGGTTGCGCCCCCGGCCTCGTGGGCCCCCTGATGCTCCACCGACCTCAACTCCAACTCCATATATTCGTGTTCGGGCAGAAAAAAAAATCAGGGAGAAGGATTCGTCATGCTTTTATGATACGGAGCCGCCGCCAAGCCCTAATCTCTCTTGGGAGGGCTAATCTGGAGTCCGTTCGGGGCTCTGGAGAGGGGAATCCATCGTCGTCGTCATCATCAACCTTCCTCCATCACCAATTCCATGATGCTCACCTCTGTGCATGAGTAATTCCATCGTAGGCTTGCTGGACGGTGATGGGTTGGATGATATTTATCATGTAATCGAGTTAGTTTTGTTTGGGTTTGATCCCTAGTATCCACTATGTTCTGAGATTGATGTTGTTATGACTTTGCTATGCTTAATGCTTGTCACTAGGGCCCGAGTTCCATGATTTTAGATCTGAACCTATTATGTTTTCATGAATATATGTGAGTTCTTGATCCTATCTTGCAAGTCTACAGTCACCTACTATGTTTTATCATCCGACAACCCCGAAGTGACAATAATCGGGACCACTCCCGGTGATGACCGTAGTTTGAGGAGTTCATGTATTCACTATGTGTTAATGCTTTGGTCCGGTACTCTATTAAAAGGAGGCCTTAATATCCCTTAGTTTCCAATAGGACCCTGCTGCTACGGGAGGGTTGGACAAAAGATGTCATGCAAGTTATTTTCCATAAGCACGTATGACTATATTCGGAATACATGCCTACATTACATTGATGAATTGGAGCTAGTTCTGTGTCACCCTATGTTATAATTGTTGCATGAATAATCGCATCCGACATGATTCTCCATCACCTATACATTGCCTATGAGCTTTTCATATATTGTTCTTCGCTTAATTACTTTTCCGCTGCTACTGTTACAATCACTATAAAACCCAAAAATATTACTTTTGCTACCGTTACTTCTTGCTACCGTTACCACTACTATCAGATTACCTTGCTACTAAACACTTTGTTGCAGATATTAAGTTTACAGGTATGGTTGAATTGACAACTCAGCTGCTAATACTTGAGAATATTCTTTGGCTCCCCTTATGTCGAATCAATAAATTTGGGTTGAATACTGTACCCTCGAAAATTGTTGCGATCCCCTATACTTGTGGGTTATCAAGACCATTTTCTGGCACCGTTGCTGGGGAGCATAGCTCTATTCTTTGAGTCACTTGGGATTTATACCTTCTTATCACTATGAAGAACTTGAAAGATCAAAGAACCAAGATCTATCCCTCAACTACGAGGGGAGGTAAGGAACTGCCATCTAGCTCTGCACTTGATTCCCCTTCTGTTATGATTAAACTTGCGACACCAACACATGCTATTGATTCTGATAGGTCGCATGTTATTGATGATGACACTTCTTCTTTGCATGATACTTATGATGAAACTACTTCTATGCTTGGTACTACTGTGCCACTAGGTGAATTTCTTGATGAACAACTTGCTAGGGCTAGAGAGAATGAAATTATTGAAACTGATAATATTGATGAAAGTGATGATGAAGATTCTCCCCCTAGATATGAATTGCCTGTTGTTCCTGAGGGTTATGTTATGGATGAAGAAACTACTAGAGACTTTCTTGCCTGCAATGATAGAAGTGATCTTAAGAAACTATTAGCTAAGATGAAAGAAAAATCTCTAAATGCTAGAATGAAATATGATCCTGCTTATGCTACTTCACCTATCTTTATTACTGATAAGGATTATGATTTCTCAGTTGATCCTGATATAATTACTTTGGTTGAATCTGACCTTTCTATGGCTATGAATCTGAAACTGTTGTGGCACATTTTACTAAATTAAATGATATAGCTACACTGTTCACTAATGATGAGAAAACTCGCTACTATGATATCCTTAAATTATTTCCGTTCTCATTAAAGGGTGATGCTAAGATATGGTTTAATTCTCTTGATCCTGGTTGTGTGCTTAGTCCCCAGGATATGATTTACTACTTCTCTGCTAAATATTTCCCCGCTCATAAGAAACAAGCTACTTTAAGGGAAATATATAATTTTGTGGAAATTGAAGAAGAGAGTCTCCCACAAGCTTGGGGGAGGCTTCTCCAATTACTTAATTCTTTGCCTGATCATCCTCTCAAGAAAAATGAAATACTTGATATCTTTTATAATGGACTAACCGATGCTTCCAGAGACCGCCTGGATAGTTGTGCTGGTTGTGTTTTCAGGGAAAGAATAGTTGATCAAGCTGAAATTCTATTGAATAATATGTTGACCAATGAAAATAATTGGACACTTCCTGAACCAACTCCTAAGCCAACTCGGAAGAAAAGGGGTATTCTATTTCTCAGTCCTGAAGATATGCAAGAGGCAAAGAAATCTATGAAATAAAAAGGTATAAAGGCTGAAGATGTTAAGAATTTACCTCTTGTTGAAGAAATACATGGTCTTGATTCATCACCAATTCAAGAAACACACGGTCTCGATAACCCGACATAGGTAGTAAAGGTAAACTCCCTCTATATATATGATAAAGCTGAAATCCCTCCTGCTAAGTTTGCTAGCCAATGTTTGGATGAATTTGATAACTTTATGGTTAAGCAAGAAGATTTTAATGCTAATTTTGGTAGACAACTGAAACACAATGCTTATATGATTGAACACTTGGGTGACTATATGTCTAGAGTTAAAGGTGAACTTAAACTTATTAGTAAACATGCTTCTATGGTTACCACTCAAGTAGAACAAGTACTTAAAGCTCAGAATGATTTGCTCAATGAATTGAATAGTAATAATAATGACTTTGGTGTTAGAGTTGCAACTAGAGGAGGTAAAGTGACTCAGGAACCTTTGTATGCTAAGGGCCACCCTAAGAGAATTGAGCAAGATTCTCAGAGAAATAATGTTGATGCACCTAGTCCTTCTAAGAGGAAGAAAAAGAAAAAAGATAGGACTTTGCATGCTTCTAGTGAACCTATTGTAGACACGCCTGAGAATCCTAATGATATTTCTATCTCTGATACTAAAACACAATTAGGTAATGAACATGAACCTAGTGATAATGTTAATGATGATGTTCATGTTGATGCTCAACCTAGCAATAATAATGATGTAGAAATTGAACCTGATGTTGATCTTGATAACCCACAATCAAAGAATCAATGTTATGGTAAGAGAGACTTTGTTGCTACGATGCACGGTAAGAAAGAGAACCATGGGTTCAGAAACCCATGCCTTTTCCTCCTAAACCATCCAAGAAAAAGGATGATGAGGATTTTGAGCGCTTTGCTGAAATGATTAGACCTATCTTTTTGCGTATGCATTTGATCGATATGATTAAAATGAATTCTTATGCTAAGTATATGAAGGATATTGTTACAAATAAGATAAAGATACCGGAAGCTGAAATTTCCACCATGATTGCTAATTATACTTTTAAGGGTGGAATACCAAAGAAACTTGGCGATCCAGGAGTACCAACTATACCATGCTCCATTAAAAGAAATTATGTTAAAACTGTTTTATGTGATCTTGGAGCCGGTGTTAGTGTTATGCCTCTCTCTTTATATCATAGACTTGATTTGAATAAGTTGACACCTACTATAATATCTTTGCAAATGGCTGATAAATCAACTGCTATATCTGTCGGTATTTGTGAGGATGTGCCTGTTGTGGTTGCAAACTTACTATTTTAACGGACTTTGTTATTGCTGATATTCCTGAGGACGATAGTATGTCTATTATTCTTGGAAGACCCTTTTTAAATACTTCAGGGGTTGTTATTGATTGCACCGAAGGCAGTGCCACTTTTCATGTTAATAATGGTAATGAGCATACGGTACACTTTCCGAGGAAACAACCTCAAGTCCACAGTATCAATTCTATTGGAAAAATTTCAACAATCACTATTGGAGGTTTTGAATTCCCTCTTCCTACTGTCAAGAAGAAATATGATATTCTTATTGGTGGGGACATGCATATCCCCGTTGAGGTAACCTAGTGTTATTCGAAAATTCTCCGGTTTCATGATTTTCGAAATGAGTTTGTTAACAAGACCTGATCAACCTTGTTAGTGGATTCTTTTTGATGAGCATGAGATGGGTGAATTTAGAAAACAGAACTCTCTGTACCCTCTTTTTACTTTATGTTATTTATATTAAATAAAGCAAAAATAATAATTTCTGTCAGTTTTCTGAATTATCCGTGCAATAAAAAAATACCCCAAAAATAAAAGTTCTCCAAATGCCCAGAAATTTGAATATGATTTTTTCTGGAATATTTGAGAATATCTGGCACTGAGAACACATCAGGGGGAGCCAACACCTGGCCACAAGGGTCCAGGGCATGCCCCCTGCCTCGTGGGCCCCTGGTGGCCCCCTCCACTTATTCGAGCCACCACACACTCCTTCCTCCCAAAAAAATCACCAACCAGCTCAAGCACGAGTTCTAGCTCATTTTGCTGCCATTTTCGATCTCCTAGTTCAAAGCTCCATTCACAAAACTACTTTGGGGGATTGTTCTTTGGTATGTGACTCCTCCAATGGTCCAATTAGTTTTTGTTCTAGTGCTTTATTAGTTGCAAATTTTTGCTGCTTAGGTGACTCTGTTCTTGAGCTTGCATGTCAAATTTATATGGTCAAAAGTAGGTTTAATGCATGAGATGGCCTCTAGGCACTTGTAGGAGTAGTTGCTATCAATTTTGTTGAGTTTGGTTCACTTTTATTTTGAGTTGCTAAAAATTTCAGAAATTTTCAGAAAAAGATAAAGAGATTTTTGAGGGGCTCATCGAGCCAGAGCTCGAAGGATAAACAAAGTGAAGAGAACAAGAAGCCCAAGTATAATCTCCCTCGTACTGCGGAGGTTCGGCCGTGTGAATGGCCTTGTGATGATTTCTTGAGAGAAGCCGGGATTCATGAAGATTTTTATTATTTGGCTGAGAATGCAGGCCTCACCGCCTTCCTCCACGACCAACGCGAACAGTATCTCTTACTCACCAATATCTTTGTGAAAAACTTTCATTTCCATGCTAGGAGCTCACCACCTTCGGCGGAATTTTATTTATATGATGAGCATAAGGAGACATCAGTTCGTGATTTCTGTCGGGTTTGTTTGATACCTTTTGAGGGCAGCATAGAGGAACCACATCGTGATGATGTGGAGGGATTTATTGATATGATTGTTGTAGGGGAAACGAGGAAAGTTTCCGATGCAAAAATTGCTAGCATACATTTTCCTGTTATATGTTACTTTTCAATATTTTCTAGTAGATGCTTAATTGGTCGTGGGAACCGTGGGAACCTTAGTGCTCCTAATATTGTTATTTTGCGCCATGCCTTGTTTCAAGATACTACCTTCAGTTTAGGCGCTGTTATTGCTAAGCAGTTAAACCTGAACCGTACTAAGGGCCCATGTCGGGGATATACCCCACGGTGTAAACCAGCCGGAAGTTAACCCAGCCGGACTTGGCGGTTTATCTGAAGACCCTGCTGACACTTGGCGAGTTACTGGCGACCCGCCCTGACCTGGCGGTTTACAAACAACCCACCTGGTCATTATAACTCACTGGTGATCCGGCGTGCGAGATAGATGGATGACAAAGCCTAAGGCCCAGAAGGCCAGTTCACATTTAATGGTGGGCCGGTTTAAGAAGAAAGGCATGAGGAACGTTTATCTTACAAGGAGTTAAGACCCGGACTTGTATCCGGTTTGTATTAGAGATAGACCAGTCCCAATCCTAATAGGACTCTACATGTAACCCGCCCCTCCAACATATATAAGGAGGGGCAGGGCTCCCCAAAAGGGACAAGATTCACAAGTTCCATGAGTTGGACAAGTTAGGTTTAGACAATAGCTCTCAAGATAGAGCACTCTTGTAACCATGATCATTATCATCATCAATATCAATGAAGAAGGACGTAGGCTTTTACCTCCACCGTGAGGGGCCGAACCTGGGTAAAACCTCGCGTCTCTCGTCCCACTCAACCCCTCTCAAGCTACCACATAGATGCGCTGGCCTCGCGACTAAGTCCTGACACTAAGGACATCTGCCGTGACAATTCCACGACAGTTGGCGCCCACCGTGGGGCTTGCGTACGGTGGTGTTGAGTTCTTGGAGGGATTTCTCCGAGGGATTGAGAAGCGTGATTTTCCAGATAAGAAGAGCCGGTTTTGAAAGATCTTCATCAACTTCAAGTTCATCGGTTCAGATTTACAATCTATGAGATTTAAGTTTAAGAAAAATTAGGGTTGGCTTTCCCAAGAGCAGCTGTTCCCGCGAAGCGTTGTGCGCGTGATTGAGATTTTAGCTAGTCAGATTTTCTTCAATGAACGTCAGGGACTTTGCTGCTGCACCGGAGGACAATACGGATTCGGCGACTCGGAAGCATAAAGCAGAAGCAATAACACCGAGTTGTACTAGAGTTGGACTCGGGCCCATGCCCGTGTTGCGTACTCAAATTGGACGATGCCTACCGGATTGATGAAAAAGCGGGCGGTTTATTGGGACCGGTCGGCTAAACCGATTGATGGAGCAGCGGTCAGGAGGGCTTGGGTTTTTAATACTAATAGCAATCATATGGACGGTGATTAGCGGCTGCGTGTGGACAGCATCAACAAAGTAAAGGGGCAGCGGTAGGATCTACTGTTATGGCTGTCACCTGCGACAAAAGAAATATATACAATAGCAGACGCCCAAGGCCGCAGACAAAGAGGTCGGGGCATGTGCCCGCTAGCCTTGTTTGACGGGGCACGCACATGCAGGAGAAATCTGCGGGAGTCAAAAGGCCAAGAGAAAAGGAGAATAAGGAAAGGACTATTATTAGTACGGGAGGTCTAGTACTAGTACTATTCATCAAATGAATTAGCACAGGGCCCAAAGTCTCACAAGGATGTGATATCAAAGGATCGCCAGCCACGTACCTCCAGATAAATGTCAGAACTAATGAGGACATGCGACAGCCTTTGCGAAAAAAAAGATAAAAAAAGGGGAGGAGTAGCTACGACCCGAAGCCGTCCTCTGCTCCAAGTCGCCGAAGTCACGGGCTGGCCGCATTTCCGCTGACCTCACCATGGCGTTTCATTGCTACGCCTGCCGGCTTGCCTGCCTCTTCTACTACGCTTCACTCCCAAATTTATTAATGGATATTACATATGGATCATCTGCCATATGAACAAATCAGGTGCTATTTTTCTAAAGTTTTAATGGTATAATTAAGTATCATCCAAAGTTTTTTCCATGGTATGCTATGCTATACATAGGTCAACGGACTCATGGCCAAGGTATGATCCGGTCCTCGTGCACCGGCGTCGGAGGCAACATATACATCTGCACCGCCCGTGCCGGGCGTTTAAAGACCTGGAGAATAACCCGGAGGGTTTCTGCTTGAACCGCCGGGACCATATTGAGTCGCCGACCAGCCTAAACCGCCTCTGTCGCGACAAAATAGATCATCCGTTGTCCGAACAAAAAACATCAGGTGATATCCATCTAAATCTAGTTTCTTGGTATATATTGTTTTTATCAAGGGAACAATTACTTTGGACCGGATATTATGATATGCAGGACAATTATTCATTATAAAACATGGTTTATACCATGGGTACGGAGTACGCACTGGCAATGTCCTGCCCGGTGGTCGTCCGTGCCACATTACACGGTGAATGGACACGTACAAGCTGCCGCCCGTACAGCCCGGTCTACATCAATTAGCCGGGACTGCGTCTGTGATTGACTCGCCAGTCCACTCTCGCGGCCGGTTTACGCGTGCACGCCGGTTTACAAACGCTGCGGCCGATTCTCCCGTCCGCACCGGCGTACAATGTCGCGGCCGACTTATCTGTCTGAGCTGCCTCTGATGTTGCGGTCGTCTTTGTCGTCCGTCTCTCGCGGCCTGGTCTACATCAACATACCGGGCCGCACTTGTCTGGATGAACTGTTTATTGACTATGGGCAAGTCACTACTTGGGAAGCCCAGTTTTCTTCCAACAAATTGGGGGTAAATTATCATATATTATCAGCCGCCGTCTGCACTGGATGGTTCAATGGGTAGGCGCACAAGTCGCCGCAACTACAGTTTGGTTAACTTCAAGTCGCCAGTTCGAAGGAACCATTGGCCGAGTTGCTGACATGGCTCATATGGGATCATTTACAACCCGCCGCACTCACCTCAGCCTTCTATGGATTCACATCGTGCTATCAACACCAATGATATACAAGTTATGCCGGTTTATATCACGGTCAAATATGGAGAATCTCAAGCCAACTCCTCGAGTCACCTTGAGACTTGGGGGCTACAATGATATGACTTAGCAAATGTTGCCGGTTTTCAGTGAAGTCAAGAACCCCAGTACGTTAGAGGGAAAGATAACCCGGTCCTGGATTCACATCGTGCTGTCAGAAGATTTCCGGATTAAAAAGTATATGACAGTTACAAAATCCCGGCTCAATGAAGAAGTTTCGGGTCATCAGAAAAGGATTCCAGTTTACAATCCGGTACAAGGGAAATTTGTTCTCCAATAAAGCTCTGAAGCTCTCAAATCCGGTTTAAGAATTTCTGGTTCAAAAAGGAATTAACTTCTTGCAAGTTCGAGTTTTAAAGGCCGTCAGAAAATTTCTGGCTAAAAATGAAGATTCCGGTTTAAAATCCGGTTCAAGGGAAAGATGTATCCCACAAAGCTTTGAAGGTCTCCATATCCGGTTCAAGATCCCAGTTCAAGAAGAATTTATCTCTTGCAAAAAGTTAAAAATTGCCAAAGAGGACCTGCTGCCATGATGCGCGGTTCAAACATGGGTATTCCGCCTTACTGGCCTGACATATTATTGATCACATGGGGGCTTCTGCTTCATAAAGCGGGGTCTCTGGTCTTTTACATCATGTGTGGTTACACATAGTTGTTCTAAAGCGGCCTCCGGTTTACCCCTTGAGTTTTCTTTTTAAAAGCATTGTGTTATATCGCTTGGAGGATTGGTCGTGTCCGAACCAATACCATACCTCTTGATAGGCGAGAGCCACCAGATCACTTGGGGACTTGGTCACGTCTGAACCACTCATGCCTTTTGATCGGCCTAAGGCCACATAATCACTTGGGGGCTTGGTCGAACCCGAACCATGACCATGCCACTTGATCGGCATAAATGCCACGGTTTCATTTGGGGACCTGGCTGACTAGAACCATAGTTACACCTAACGGGAGCTTGGTCATGTTCGTCCATGGTAACACCATCTGATCAGCTCAAATAAACCTTTTTTTGCAACATTTTGTTATTGCACTTGATTTACACTTTTCTTTGAAGGGGTTTTTTTGCTTTTTATTGCATTTTTTAAACTGACAAAGTTTTTTAACCAATCAATTGACGGAACACAGTTCACGTCAATCCGGAGACTATTTTCCCGGTTTGATCCTTGTAGTTAACATCCTCTTATGGAGTAACATGGTGTTTATCACAACCCGGCACGGTTTTATTATAAACCGGCACAATATGGAAGGAGTTATCAGTACTCAAGATTTGGGTTATCACCCTTACTACAAAAAGTTGGTAAAACCAACGATGTGATTCAATGTCACAGGTATGATATATTTCATATTTGATTATTCTTAAGTGCAGCCTTGGTTATAAACCCGGGTTATATGTTGGGTATTATGACCCGTCCAGCGGTAAACCGCCAGGACACTTTAAACTTGTTGTATGCAGAAACAGGTTTGTTAAACCAGCCTGGCTTTGGACAACAAGTCGCCAGTATATATTTGGATTGCGCCATTGGAATCATGCGCTTATAAATCATTGGGTTATATTATTCAAATAGCCAAACTTGACTGAAATTTCATTATGATGTTGAATGAATAAGGTTTTCATACCGGATTATATTATCTTGAATAGCCAACATGGCTGGATTTTTATTATTAAGGTTTTCAAAGTCGCTATAGCGCAATGTCTACTCTTTTATCAAAGGATATGATTTATTCTACAATGGAAGGAATAGTCCCGAGTCGCTGCAGGCTTACAACCCGGCACTTGGGGGCTACATTATTCAAATTGAGATTACATGCAAGTCTCATGTTGCTGCAAGCATGCACCATGACACTTGGGGGCTAATGCAAAGTCATTTTTACTAGTCTTATTGAAGACCCAACTCATCATATTATAATGAGCCAGCCCTTGGGGGCTACCAATTGCTCCTATCAACAATTCAAGGTACACAAGTTTTCGTCCATAATATTGAAGAATCCATTACTCAGTTGGTAAAGCACAAAGCTCTTAACCTTGTGGACATGGGTTCAAGCCCTACAATGGAAGCTACATTATAATATGTTATTTTCACTAAAGTATATATATCAAGTCCCAGTTCAGTATTATCTTACTAAGCCGGCCCTTGGGGGCCACACGTTGCTGTTCAAAGTTTACAAGATTATACTTACAAAGTCCCTGCTCATTATTGCATAATGACCCGGCCCTTGGGGGCTACACTGGTTGAAGTTTTTATGAGCATCAAGTAATTACAAGTCCCAGGTTGCTGCAAGCGTGACAACCCGGCACTTGGGGGCTACATATATGGAGTATGCAGTTTATAAGATTGAGATGAACAAACAGGATTTCTTCAAGGTTGAAACACTTATTGGAGCAAGTATTAAGTTATCACTATGTTCTCCTCTTAAGATTTGGGGGCTACAGGTATTATGCATATAAAGGAGGAATATCTTCATTTTATCAGTTTTGAGCAAATCAGGAAGATCAATTACATGACCCGGTGTCGACAACAATTATGACCCGGCGCCATCAATATTTATAAACCGGCCATTTTGGTAATATTAAACCGGCAAGTTTTACATCTTCAAACCGGCTGAATATCAGATAAGTATTTTCAGACCCATATTTCTTAAAATTGGCGCTTTGGGAGCCAAGTCAAAGGAGTTATTCTTCATAATATTTCTTGGTGACAAACCAATGTCGGCAAATTGATTATGAAGCTGATCTGTTGACCCGGATTTCCCAGAAGGAGGAAATAACAAGTACTTAAGGATGATCAGGTACCGGTTTACAAAAATTCTTAACCCGGAGCATAACCTGTCAAATTTGTTCTTGTGTTTATTTTGCAGTATAAGTTTACCATGAATAAATCCAAGCTAAACTTGGGGACTAATGTCGGGGATATACCCCGCGGTGTAAACCGGCCGAAAGTTAATCCGGCCGGACTTGGCGGTTTATCTGAAGACCGTGCTGACACTTGGCGAGTTACTGGCGACCCGCCCTGACCTAGCGGTTTACAAACAACCCACCTGGTCATTATAACTCACTGGTGATCCGGCATGCGGGACAGACGGATGACAAAGCCTAAGGCCTAGAAGGCCGGTTCACATTTAATGGTGGGCCGGTTTAAGAAGAAAGGCATGAGGAACGTTTATCTTACAAGGAGTTAAGACCCAGACTTGTATCCAGTTTGTATTAGAGATAAACCAGTCCCAATCCTAATAGGACTCTACATGTAACCCGCCCCTCCAACATATATAAGGAGGGGCAGGGCTCCCCAAAAGGGACAAGATTCACAAGTTCCACGAGTTGGACAAGTTAGGTTTAGACAATAGCTCTCAAGATAGAGCACTCTTGTAACCGTGATCATTATCATCATCAATATCAATGAAGCAGGACGTAGGCTTTTACCTCCACCGTGAGGGGCCGAACCTGGGTAAAACCTCGCGTCTCTCGTCCCACTCAACCCCTCTCAAGCTACCACATAGATGCGCTGGCCTCGCGACTAAGTACTGACACTAAGGACATCTGCCATGACAATTCCACGACAGGCCCCGTCCTTGGAGGCATCTTTGCCTCGCGCCTAGCTGCACACTTTAACATACCCATCAGACATTATGAGAAAGAGGAAAAGTTGTTGCCTAATATTTTTCTAGATTATAAGAGCATGGTAGCACATGATTTTATTGTTAAGAACAAGAAGAAGTTGCTTAACTATAGACTGATTTTTGGTAAGAATAACTTTGAGACTATTACCTTGCCTGCTCCCTCTTTGTTTAACATATTTTCAGGCAAGTACCTTGTTTTACCGAAGGACGTTTATGCATACTGGAGTGTGACACCAGCTCCGGAGCCTGAGCCGGAACCACCCCAGGACCCTTATCGACACTCAGTTTATCAGTGGAATCTGGAGGAGATTCCCAACCAGTGGCACCCAGAGGACACTCCTCCTTACACCGGAGAGGGCTACTTTGATCCATGGGCATAGACCAACTTAGGCCAAAAGCCTAATCTTTGGGGAGTATGTATTTCTCACTGACATTACATTCATGTTCACACACTCATGCTAGTTGTCGGTGCTCATACTTTTTCACTGTATCATCCATGATAGTTATTTCCTTTTTAGCTTTCTTCTTGTGTGCCTTAATAAACCTTAAGAAAAACCAAAAAATAGTTGTAGTTATTAGCTAGTTTACTTTCCATGCCTGTAGTAGTAGTAATAAAAAAGGAAACCCAAAAGGATTTCCCGTTCTTCTTTTGCTTGTTGGGAGCTTTCCCGTGTAAATAGTTTTGTTTCTTTTCTTTGGGGGTCGAGAGGAGAAGACCATAATGAAAATGTTGAGTGGCTCTCATATGCATTATTGTTGATCTAACAAAGAGCCCATATTACCTTGTCTTCTCTCTTGAATTGAATTCTTGCAGATTCCAGCTTAGTCCAATGCACGTGCACTACTATTATTATCCACACTGTTCGGTCGTGCAAGTGAAAGGCAATAATGATGATTATATGATGAACTTATTGAGATGAGGGGAGCTGGTATGAACTCGACCTCTCTTGTTTTTGTAAATATGATCAGTCCATCGTTCTTGATTCAGCCTATTATGACAGAAACACATTTGCAATGACAATTAGAGATTATATTTCCTTATTCCGTGCTTAATTAGCTAGGAGTTTATAATGGTTTACCTTGTGTGCCAACATGCTATTAAAATGGTTGTGATGTGCTTTGATAGGGTGGTATCCTCCTTTGAACGATTTGAGTGGCTTGACTTGGCACATGTTCACGCATGTAGTTGAAACAAAATCAACATAGGCTCTACGATATTTATGTTCATGGTGAATTATATCCTACTCATGCTTGCATTCGGTGTTGATTAATTTTAATGCATGTTCATGACTGTTGTCGCTCTCTAGTTGGTCGCTTCCCATTCTTTTTCTAGCCTTCACTTGTACTAAGCGGGAATACTGCTTGTGCATCCAACTCTATAAACCCCAAAGTTGTTCCATATGAGTCCACCATACCTACCTATATATGGTATCTACCTGCCGCTCCAAGTAAATTTGTATGTGCCAAACTCTAAACCTTCAAATAAACATTCTGTTTTGTATGCTCGAATAGCTCATGTATCAACTAGGGCTGTCTGTATCCTCCATGCTAGGCGGGTTATTCTCAAGAGGAGTGGACTCCGCTCCTCACTCACGAGAAAATGGATGGTCACCGGGATGCCCAGTCCCATGCTTTAAGAAAATCAAATCAAAAAATAATTGCAAACAAAACTCCCCCAGGATTGTTGTTAGTTGGAGGCACCCGTTGTTTCGGGCAAGCCATGGATTGATGCTTGTTGGTGGTGGGGGAGTATAAACTTTACCATTCTTCTTGGGAACCGCCTATAATGTGTGTAGAATGGAAGATATCGAGAACTCTCGGTTGTTATGTTGACAATGAAAGTATACCGCTCAAAATATTATTCATATCTATTTCAAAATCGAGCTCTAGCACCTCTACAACTCCTTGCTTCCCTCTGCGAAGGGCCTATCTATTTACTTTTATGTTGAGTCATCATCCTCTTATTAAAAAGCACCAGTTGGAGAGCACCACTATCATTTGCATCCATTACTGTTAGTTTACATTGAGTATGTTTGTGACTGGATCTCTTTTACCATGAATTACAATGTCTAGTCAGTCCTTGATCTTTAAAGGTGCTCTGCATTTATGTTTTGCAGTCTCAGAAAGGGCTAGCGAGATACCATCTTGTTATCTCATATTATGATTGTTTTGAGAAAGTGTTGTCATCCGAGATTTATTATTATTGCTCGCTAGTTGATTATGCCATTGATATGAGTAAACATGAGACCTAAATGTTATTGCGAATGTGGTTAGTTCATAATCTTTGCTGAAAACTTGAATGCTGGCTTTACATATTTACAACAACAAGAGCAAATAGAGTTTGTAGAAGTTTTTCTTTATCACTTTCAGTTTATCAACTGAATTGCTTGAGGACAAGCAATGGTTTAAGCTTGGGGGAGTTGATACATCTCCGTCGTATCTACTTTTCCAAACACTTTTGCCCTTGTTTTGGACTCGAACTTGCATGATTTGAATGGAACTAACCCGGACTAACGTTGTTTTCGGCAGAATTGCCATCGTGTTAATTTTGTGCAGAAATAAAAGTTCTCAGAATGACCTGAAAATCAACGGAGATTATCTTTGGAATATATAAAAAATACTGGAAGAAGAATCCATGCTAGGGGGGCCACACCCTGTCCACGAGGGTGGGGGCGCGCCCTACCACCCTGGGCGCGCCCCCTTGCTTCGTGGGCCCCCTGACGCTCCACCGACCTCAACTCCAACTCCATATATTCGTGTTCGGGGAGAAAAAATCAGGGAGAAGGATTCATCGCGTTTTACGATACGGAGCCGCCGACAAGCCCTAATCTCTCTCGGGAGGGCTGATCTGGAGTCCGTTCGGGGCTCCGGAGAGGGGAATCCGTTGCCATCGTCATCATCAACCTTCCTCCATCACCAATTCCATGATGCTCACCGCCGTGCGTGAGTAATTCCATTGTAGGCTTACTGGACGGTGATGGGTTGGATGAGATTTATCATGTAATCGAGTTAGTTTTGTTAGGGTTTGATCCCTAGTATCCACTATGTTCTGAGATTGATGTTGTTATGACTTTGCTATGCTTAATGCTTGTCATTAGGGCCCGAGTGCCATGATTTCAGATCTGAACCTATTATGTTTTCATGAATATATGTGAGTTCTTGATCCTATCTTGCAAGTCTATAGTCACCTACTATGTGTCATGATCCGGCAACCCCGAAGTGACAATAATCGGGACCACTCCCGGTGATGACCGTAGTTTTAGGAGTTGATGTATTCACTATGTGTTAATGCTTTGGTCCGGTACTCTATTAAAAGGAGGCCTTAATATCCCTTAGTTTCCAATAGGACCCCGCTGCCACGGGAGGGTAGGACAAAAGATGTCATGCAAGTTATTTTCCATAAGCATGTATGACTATATTCGGAATACATGCCTACATTACATTGATGAATTGGAGCTAGTTCTGTGTCACCCTATGTTATAACTGTTGCATGAATAATGGCATCCGGCATAATTCTCCATTACCGATCCATTGCCTACGAGCTTTTCATATATTGTTCTTCGCTTATTTACTTTTCCACTGCTACTGTTACAATCACTATAAAACCCAAAAATATTACTTTTGCTACCGTTACTTCTTGCTACCGTTACCACTACTATCATATTACCTTGCTACTAAACACTTTGCTGTAGATATTAAGTTTCCAGGTGTGGTTGAATTGACAACTCAGCTGCTAATACTTGAGAATATTCTTTGGCTCCCTTTGTGTCGAATCAATAAATTTGGGTTGAATACTGTACCCTCGAAAACTATTGCGATCCCCTATACTTGTGGGTTATTAGACAAACACATTCATTTCATACCACTCAATTCAAATGAGATCATACAATCGGTCTAAAGTACCATTAGAAAATGCTCGAACTATTACTATATACATGGGAGAAAACTAATGTTAATATGGTGGTCGTTAGAAATTTTGATCGGTGGAAGACTCCATGATATATGCTCCAACTTCGTCTTCATAGTCATCATTGCTACAGGGTTGGAGTCGGTGTCGTCGAGTATGATGTAGTCTTCAGAACGGATGTCCTTTTCAGGTTCGGGATCTCCCATGAATACTCCTAGCTTCTTGTTCAGGTCTTAATTCTTCTCAAGTAGTACTCCAATTTCTTCTTCATATCCATCGCATGTAGACTTGAGTTCCTCTTCTATCTCCATGTTCCTGGTCATCACCATCTTCATGTCTATCATGCTGGCGCACATCTGGTTCTCCTGACGATGAATGTGTTGATTTAACTCCTGGATGTAGGCTGCAATGGATTTAAACCTCCTGGTACATATCATCTCCCATTTCTCATCTCGGCGTCCACATATCTGGTAGATGGTGTCCTTAAGATCCTTATTGTATACCTCGCTGATGCGTCCGATGGCGATGTGGGCGGCCATGCTCTTTCCTAGACTCCAGGTTGGTGCATCAAAGGAAAACTCTATGGGCTCAGTAACTGGCATGAACGTCCTTCCTTGAACATGAAATCGAATCATCCAACGCTCTTCTTCTGGTAAAGTGGCCATGTAGGTCCCGGTGAAAATTGGTATTCCGATGCTCAGGTACCTAGTGACTTCCTTCAAGTGTCGTCCAAAAGGGGTGTCGTCATCCGGTTGAGTGAACTTGTTCCTTGGGTCCGCCATCTATAGAGTAGAAAATGGAGAAGAGTCAGAAATGAGTAGAGAAGAGTGTCCTATGGCTTATCCTATTGGTCGCATCCTATAGTCAGTGTGTGCTCTCAAACCATCTTGTAGCGACCAGACCTCAGACAGTCAAGTCTCTGTGCTTAAGTGTCATCCCTGGATCGATATTGCTGACACACACAGTACTCGAGGATTTATTGCAGAGTTCAATCACACACTTATTACATCGAGTGTCTTAAAAGGAGTACTTATTACAATAATATGAAGGCCATCTAATTAAGATAACTGCGGAAGCTTCAAGGGTAAATGAGTCCATCCAACTCCACGGCAAAACTGAGTGCACGACAACGACCTAGCGCATCTTACTCTTCATCTGAAAATTCCGCAACATAATATGTTGCATCCTGTGTAGGTCAGCACATGGCATATGCTGGCAAGATAACACTATAGAGCAATGAACAAATAACAGCTATCACTACATGCATATATGGCTGGTGGAGGCTCTATGGTTATCATTTGCATAAAGCTAATTTTTCCCTACAACAAAGGAATATATTTTATTTAGCTACAAAGTTTGTTGAAATATTGAGAAGGTAACCCCAACTCAATCCCAAAATTAAAAGTTATAACCCGACAAATTAATTAAGTAAAGTGATGAGATCAAAATTATAATTCAAGCACCAGATACTCAAGATGTCCATAACCGGGGACACGGCTAACCATGATTAGTTTGTACACTCTGCAGAGATTTGCACACTTTTCCCCACAAGACTCGATCTCCTCTGTTGTATTTCTTGCACTGCATGATGTTTGAGAAACAGATGAGCGAGACACAGTCTTTCCAAAGATGTCCCCTTAACCGATAGATAGGACGGTAAACCTACAATCCCCTACATTTGCTAGCTCATCATGGAAAGGATGCCCACAACTTACTCAACTATGCTATAGCCCATAATGGCTTGTGGCTGCACACGGAAGTTTCTAGCATGAATAATCTTATGATCTCTGTTGGAACAGGCAGTGCCTAGGAGGCACTTAGGCATGCCTAGGCGCTAGGCAATAGCCAAACGCCTCCCCTAGGGCGTAAATGGAGGTCTAGGCGGGGCAAGCAAGGAATTGCCTACCCAAGAAAGAAATCATGCCATGTACTGCACTGATATGCCAAATGGTTTATATTCCAATGGCAGTAGACGGTATTTAACTTATTTGTATGCCCTAAACTAATATCGACACCCATATAATAATCACAAATACACTATGAGTAAAAACTATATTACCGCCTAGGCCGCGCCTAGGTCGCTTAGGCACCGCCTAGGCACTAGGCGAAGGCCAACCTCCTCGCTTACGCCTACCGCTTTTTCCAACCTTGCTTATAATCCCTTTGAGCCTGGGTGGCCAACCATAGGATGATCACACGGGTACCCCGTGATCTCCTAGGACAACACTGGATTCCCAGGTGCCCACAACCAATCCACCCAGATGTGTATTAAAGTAGCCACCTTAAGTTATACCTTAGTTAACAATAACTATCTCATCTTTCATGAATTCGCCCAAAACCAAACCACGTCTATGAGCATAGCATAGCAGTATAAGCGTAACGTACTAACACCCAGGGTTTGAATATAAGACAATAGGTTCCAACCTCATCATCTACTTCCCAGTACCCACATGTTATCAAGTCCAACTCATGCAATGTTTGAGGGTTGAAACTAATGCATAAAAACTGGGTAATAAAGGGGTATGATTAAAGTGTTACTTGCCTTGCTGACAATAAAAACCCTAGTGATTCGTAGTAGCAAGCCCCGCACTCCGGAAACTCTATCAGTCGAATCGGAGTTACGAAACTCAAACTACGATCAAAAGAAGTTAAAATTCAAATCTACTTGAAACCAAATTTTAAAATTTCAAAATCATGTTCTAGTTGTTTATCTGAACAGAGGGGACCGAGACAAAGATTTTGGCGTTAGTTTCACTGGATTTGGATAAACGAGCAAAAAGTAGCGAAGGTTTAAAGATCAGGGACTAATTTGTGATAAAAGTAATTATGGATAGGTCCCTGGCCAAAAAATAAAACTAAAAAGAAAAACCTAACGAACGAACGTTCGCTAACAGGGGCTAATGAACGGATTCGTTCGCTAATAGAGAAGATCGGGTGAAAGTTTGCTAATTAGGGAACCCTAAAAATAAAATGATCTAAACGAAAAAACCAAAAAAAACCGGGGCGGCGGTTCGGTTTTATATCGGTTTGGGGCGGAAAAACCAACGGCGGCGGCGTCTAGCCCCAGTGAGCGACGGCAGCGGCTCGGGTGGCGTCGGCGGCGGCGACGGGGAGTGGCACTGAGGTGGTGGCACAAAGTGGCTGCAATGGCGGCTCAGCAGCGCGGCGGCGGCAACGCCGGCGGCGTCGTGCGGCTGCGTCGGCGGTGGCAACGGGCGGCGGGAGGCGGCAGTGGTTGAGGAGAGAGAGGGGGGTCCGACTCCTTATAAAGGCCTGAGGGCGACGGCTTGCGGGAGGGGCCGGCCGGGGCTATGTCGGCGCCGGACTCCGGTGGAATCCCGGTCGGCCACGACGGGTAAAGCAGCGGCGGCTGGGCCTTCGGCTCGGTCGGTCCGAAAAAGATTTTTTTAAATAATAGTAATAATTTCGCCCAAACGGAAAAATCCCAAAATGAAATAAATAAAAAAATCTAATTTCCCCGAAACAATTTTCACGGCCATCTACTAATATTTAGGACCACGTGAACATTTTCTGGGTTAAATGCAATTTTTTCCCTAATTTACTCAAAGAAAATCTCAAATAAAAATCCAATAAAATAAATATTTTTATTTAAAAATTAAATTTCCATTATTTCCTCTGTTTTGAAGAAGTCATATTATCTTCTCTCATTATTGATTTATTCGGAAATAATTTGGAAAAGTAATTTCAAATAAAATTCCCTTTGATCCAATTTGCCAATTTTGGTAATTTCAAAAATGGAATTTATGAAAACCTCCAACTCTCTCAAATGGTCCTTGAGTTGCTTAAGGCCTCTAGGATCAAACTGTTCAAATAAAACCAAATAAAAATGCAAAGAGCATGGATGCATATGATGACCTAATGATTAACATCCAAATTGAAAATTGGGATGTTACAATATTGGGATGTAATGTTCCATCTGTTGTAAAAGGGTTAGCTAGCCGTTTCTCTATCATACCCGAAGGAATTCGAAGTAAACATTTTTAGTAGGTTCAGTAGGTTGATGAGCAACTCTTTGCTCTACTGGTCGGGGTGAAGATACCCCAAACAAGCCCCTCAAAATATTATTTTCCATAGTAACAAGTGACAATAAATTTCAGCACACTATATTTTCCTTACCAAATTCCACCTACCAAAGGCGCTTAACTCCCCGGCAAGGTGCTAGAAAAGAGTCTTGATGACCCACAAGTATAGCGGATCTATCGTAGTCCTTTCGATAAGTAAGAGTGTCGAACCCAACGAGGAGCAGAAGGAAATGACAAGCAATTTTCAGTAAGGTATTCTCTGCAAGCACTGAAATTATCAGTAACAGATAGTTTTGTGATAAGGTAATTCATAATGGGTAACAAGTAACAAAAGTAAACAAGGTGCAGCAAGGTGGCCCGATCCTTTTTGTAGCAAACGACAAGCCTGGACAAACTCTTATATAAAGGAAAGCGCTCCCGAGGACACATGGGAATTATCATCAAGCTAGTTTTCATCATGCTCATATGATTCACGTTCATTACTTTGATAATTTGATATGTGGGTGGACCAGTGCTTGGATAGTGCCCTTCCTTGGACAAGCATCCCACTTATGATTAACCCCCCTCGCAAGCATCCGCAACTATGAAAGAAGAATTAAGGTAAACCTAACCATAACATGAAACATATGGATCCAAATCAGCCCCTTACGAAGCAACGCATAAACTAGGGTTTAAGCTTTTGTCACTCTAGCAACCAATCATCTACTTATTACTTCCCAATGCCTTCCCCTAGGCCCAAACAATGGTGAAGTGTCATGTAGTCGATGTTCACATAACACCACTAGAGGAAAGACAAAATACATCTCATCAAAATATCGAACGAATATCAAGTTCACATGACTACTTATAACAAGACTTCTCCCATGTCCTCAGGAACAAACGTAACTACTCACAAATCATACTCATGTTCATAATCAGAGGGGTATTAATGTGCATAAAGGATCTGAACATATAATCTTCCACCGAATAAACCAACTAGCATCAACTACAAGGAGTAATCAACACTACTAGCAACCCACATGTACCAATCTGAGGTTTTGAGACAAAGATCGGATACAAGAGATGAACTAGGGTTTGAGAGGAGATGCTGCTGGTGAAGATGTTGATGGAGATTTACCCCCTCCCGATGAGAGGATCGATGGTGACGATTTCCCCCTCCCGGAGGGATGTTACCCCAGTAGAACAGCTGTGTCGGAGCCCTAGATTGGTTCCTCCAAGGTTCCACCTCGAGACAGCGGCGCTTCATCCCGAAACCTTCCTTACGATTTTTTCCAGGGAAAAAGACACCTTATACCAGAAGATGGGCATCGGGGGGCTTCCAGGTGGCCAACGAGGCAGGGGGCGCGCCCAGGGGGTAGGGCGCGCCCTCCACCCTAGTGGACAGTGGGTGGTTGATACGTCTCCAATGTATCTATAATTTTTGATTGTTACATGCTATTATATTATATGTTTTGGATGTTTAATGGGCTTTAATATGCTCTTTTATATTATTTTTTGGACTAACCTATTAACCAGAGGCCCAATGCCAGTTTCTATTTTTTTGCATATTTCAGTGTTTCGCAGAAAAGGAATATCAAACGGAATCCAAACGAAATGAAACCTTCGCGAGGATCTTTCTTGGAACAAACGCAATCCAGGAGACTTGGAGTGGAAGTCAGAGACGCAATGAGGCAGCAACCAGGTAGGAGGGCGCGCCCAGGGGGTAGGCGCGCCCCCACCCTCGTGGGCCCCTCGTAGCTCCACCGACATACTTCTTTCGCATATATATACTCTTATACCCTAAAAATCCAGTGGAGCCACGAAACCACTTTTCCACCGCCGCAACCTTCTGTACCCGTGAGATCCCATCTGGGGCCTTTTCTGGCGATCTACCGGAGGGGGAATCAATCACGGAGGGCTTCTACATCAACACCATAGCCTCTCCGATGATGTGTGAGTAGTTTGCCGCAGACCTTCGGGTCCATAGTTATTAGCTAGATGGCTTCTTCTCTCTCTTTGGTTCTCAATACAAAGTTCTCCTCGATATTCTTGGAGATCTATTTGATGTAATATTCTTTTGCGGTGCGTTTGCCGAGATCCGATGAATTATGGACTTATGATCAAGTTTATCTATGAACACTATTTGGTTCTTCTTTGAATTCTTATATGCATGATTTGTTATCTTTGCAAGTCTCTTCGAATTATCATTTAGTTTGGCCTACTAAATTGATCTTTCTTGCAATGGGAGAAGTGCTTAGCTTTGGGTTCAATCTTGCGGTGTCCTTTCCCAGTGACAGTAGGGGCAGCGAGGCACATATTGTATTGTTGCCATCAAGGATAAAAAGATGGGGTTTATATTATATTGCTTGAGTTTATCCCTCTACATCATGTCATCTTTCCTAAAGCATTACTTTGTTCTTATGAACTTAATACTCTAGATGCATGCTGGATAGCGGTCAATGTGTGGAGTAATAGTAGTAGATCCAGAATCGTTTCAGTCTACTTAACACGGACGTGATGCCTATATTTCATAATCATTGCCTAGATATTCTCATAACTATGCGCTCTCATATCAATTGCTCGATAGTAATTTGTTCACCCACTTTAATACATGCGATCATGAGAGAAGCCACTGATACGTCTCCAACGTATCTATAATTTTTGATTGCTCCATGCTATATTATCTTCTATTTTGCACATTATTGGGATTTATTATTAACTTTTATATTATTTTTGGGACTAACCTATTAACCGGAGGCCCAGCCCAGAATTGCTGTTTTTTGCCTATTTCAGAGTTTCGCAGAAAAAGAATATCAAACTAAGTCCAAACGGAATGAAACCTTCGGGAACGCGATTTTCGGAACAAACATGATCTAGGAGACTTGGACCCTACGTCAAGCAACCAACAGGGAAGCCACGAGGTAGGGGGCGCGCCTACCCCCCCTGGCACGCCCTCCACCCTCGTGGGCCCCTTGTTGCTCCACCAACGTACTCCTTCCTCCTATATATACCTACGTACCCCCAAACGATCAAAGACGGAGCCAAAGCCCTAATTCCACCGCTGTAACTATTTGTATCCACGAGATACCATCTTGGGGCCTGTTTTGGAGCTCCGCCGGAGGGGGCATCGATCACGGAGGGCTTCTACATCAACACCATAGCCTCTCCGATGATGTGTGAGTAGTTTACCTTAGACCTTCGGGTCCATAGTTATTAGCTAGATGGCTTCTTCTCTCTTTTTGGTTCTCAATACAATGTTCTCCCCCTCTCTCGTGGAGATCTATTCGATGTAATCTTCTTTTGCGGTGTGTTTGTTGAGACCGATGAATTGTGGTTTTATGATCAAGTTTATCTCTGAACAATATTTGGATCTTTTGAATTCTTTTATGTATGATTGGTTATGTTTGCAAGTCACTTCGAATTATCAGTTTGGTTTGGCCTACTAGATTGATCTTTCTTGCAATGGGAGCAGTGCTTAGCTTTGGGTTCAATCTTGTGGTGTCCTTTCCAAGTGATAGTAGGTGCAGCAAGGCACGTATTGTATTGTTTCCATCGAGGATAACAAGATGTTTTTTATCATATTGCATGAATTTATCCCTCTACATCTTGTCATCTTTCTTAAAGCGTTACTCTGTTCTTATGAACTTAATACTCTAGATGCATGCTGGATAGCGGTCGATGTGTGGAGTAATAGTAGTAGATGCAGGCAGGAGTCGGTCTACTTGTCTCAGACGTGATGCATATATACATGATCATACCTAGATATTCTCATAACTATGCTCAATTCTGTCAATTGCTCAACAGTAATTTGTTCACCCATCGTGGGTCTATCTTCCATCATATTAATCTTCCAACACTTATTTATTTTCATTGTCTTTTATTTTACTCTGCATCTTTATCATAAAAATACCAAAAATATTATCTTATCATATCTATCAGATCTCACTCTCGTAAGTGACCGTGTAGGGATTAGCAACCCCTTATCGCGTTGGTTGCGAGGATTTATTTGTTTTGTGTAGGTGCGAGGGACTCGCGCGTAGCCTCCTACTGGATTGATACCTTGGTTCTCAAAAACGGAGGGAAATACTTACGCTACTTTGCTGCATCACCCTTTCCTCTTCAAGGGAAAACCAACACAATGCTCAAGAGGTAGCAAGAAGGATTTCTGGCGCCGTTGCCGGGGAGGTCTACGCAAAAGTCAACATACCAAGTACCCATCACAAACCCTTATCTCCCGCATTACATTATTTGCCATTTGCCTCTCGTTTTCCTCTCCCCCACTTCACCCTTGCCGTTTTATTCGCCCCCCCCCCTCTCTCTCTATCCTCCCTCTCTTTCTTTATTTGCCCTTTTTTTTGCCCGTTCCTCGTTTGCTTATGTGTTGGATTGCTTGCTTGTCACAATGGCTCAAGATAACACTAAATTGTGTGACTTTACCAATACCAACAACACTTATTTTATTAGCACTCCGATTCCTCCTCTTACTGATGCTGAATCTTGTGAAATTAATGTTGCCTTGCTGAATCTTGTCATGAAAGATCTGTTTTCCGGCCTTCCTAGTGAAGATGCCGCTACCCATCTAAATAGCTTTGTTGATTTGTGCGATATGCAAAAGAAGAAATATGTGGACAATGATATTGTTAAATTGAAGCTATTTCCTTTTTCGCTTAGAGATTGTGCTAAAGTTTGGTTTTCGTCTTTGCCTAAAAATAGTATTGATTCTTGGAATAAGTGCAAAGATGCTTTTATCTCTAAGTATTTTCCTCCCGCTAAGAACATCTCTCTTAGAAACGATATTATGAATTTTAAGCAACTTGATCATGAACATGTTGCACAAGCTTGGGAGAGGATGAAATTAATGATACGTAATTGCCCAACACATGGTTTGAATTTGTGGATGATTATACAATTTTTTTATGCCGGATTGAATTTTGCTTCTAGAAATCTTTTAGATTCGGCTGCGGGAGGCACTTTCATGGAAATCACTTTAGGAGAAGCTACTAAACTCCTAGATAATATTATGGTTAATTATTCTCAGTGTCACACTGAAAGATCTACTAATAAAAAAGTGCACGCGATAAAAGAAATTAATGTTTTGAGTGGAAAGTTGGATGAACTTATGAAATTATTTGCTACTAAGAGTGTTTCTTCTGATCCTAATGATATGCCTTTGTCTACTTTGATTGAGAATAATAATGAATATATGGATGTGAATTTTGTTGGTAGGAATAATTTTGGTAACAACGCGTATAGAGGAAACTTTATTCCTAGGCCTTATCCTAGTAATTCCTCTAATAATTATGGTAATTCCTACAACAATTCTTATGGAAATTTTAATAAGATGCCCTCTGAATTTGTGATAATGCACAAACTAGCGAAACGCTAATTTGTGGGTGTAGTCGGTCCGATCTTTCACGATACTCAATGAAATCAGCAGTAGATGTAGAAAAGATGTAGACACCCAAAGACCAAGCAAGATGCAAGAACTAGGGTTGAGGACTCGCGTAAGAGACGATGCAGATCAACTCTTCCGCACGGCAACGCGCTATCACAGATCAGCGTAGGAACAGAAAAACTTTGGTGCCCCTCGACATGAGGCTTTTCTGGTATTTTATTATCCAATCAAAACTAACTCTCTCACAACGGCCGCAGCCAGCCCTTTTTATAGGCAACACAAAGACTTGAGACACGCGCTATGTAAATGTAGCAGACTAGGACTCTCCTAACGAAACTAATCAAGGATTTAACTAATTAATTATTCGGCACCGTTGATTACCTTGGACTCTATCTAGACTTGAATTCCTCACGTAAGTAGTACTTGACCAATAAAAAAACGCCATGCACTGTGTATGCTTATCACGATGTGTCACTTAGCAGCTCTGAGCCCTGAACTTGCTCGTTTCTTCCCGGTCGATCAGATCAAGACTTCTTCTGGCGGAGTTCTAAAATTTGATCTAACTTCTTCCAGCTGTGGAGGAACCTTGAATATCAGCGAACCAATCTGTATGGCACATGGAAAAGCCCCTAAAATACCAGCTTCTTTCCCCTTTGGTACTGTCACAGTCAACTTCTCATGCACAGGTGCAACTTGAATATTTTTTAGACAAGTAACTGTAGTTTTAGCACAGATGGTCACATCAATTTGAGACTAGTGTTAATGAATTTTTGAATTCACAAAAGAATTTTAATGCTTTGCATGAAGAGAAATTGCTAAAAGTTAATGATTTGGCTAGGAACGTTGATAGAATTTCTCTTGATGTTGGTTCTTTAAAACATAGATCTATTCCTCCTAAGCATGATATCAATGAGTCTCTCAAATCCATGAGAATTTCCATTGATGAGTGCAAAGAAAGAACAGCTAGGATGCGTGCTAAGAAAGATTCCTTTATAAGAGCGTGTTCTTCTAGTTTCCATGATAATAAAGATGAAGATCTAAAAGTTATTGATGTGTCTCCTATTAAATCTTTGTTTTGCAATATGAATCTTGATAATGATGGGACTGAATATGATCCACCCTTACGTAGAAGGCATTCCAAAAATTCGGAGTTTTTAGATCTTGATGCTAAAATTGATGAAAGTGGGATTGAAGAGATCAAAACTCTAGATGTTAATGAACCTACTATTTTGGATTTCAAGGACTTTAATTATGATAGCTGCTCTTTGATAGATTGTATTTCCTTGTTGCAATCCGTGCTAAATTTTCCTCATGCTTATAGCCAAAATAAAGCTTTTACCAAACATATCGTTGATGCTTTGATGCAATCTTATGAAGAAAAACTTGAGTTGGAATTTTCTATCCCTAGAAAACATTATGATGAGTGGGAACCAATTATTAAAATTAAAATTAAAGATCATGAATGCTATGCTTTGTGTGATTTGGGTGCTAGTGTTTCCACGTTTCCAAAGACTTTGTGTGATTTGTTAGCATTCCGTGATTTTGATGATTGCTTTTTAAACTTGCACCTTCAGATTCCACTATTAAGAAACCTATGGGAATAATTAATGATGTTCTTATTGTTTCAAATAGTAACTATGTTCCCATAGATTTTATTGTTCTTGACATAGGTTGCAATCCTTCATGTCCTATTATTCTTGGTAGACATTTCCTTAGTATGATTGGTGCAATTATTGATATGAAGGAAGGAAATATTAGATTCCGATTTCCATTAAGGAAAGGCATGGAACACTTTCCTAGAAATAAAATTAAATTACCTTATGAATCTATTATGAGAGAAACTTATGGATTGCCAACCAAAGATGGCAATACCTAGATCTATTCTTGCTTTTTATGCCTAGCTAGGGGTGTTAAACGATAGCGCTTGTTGGGAGGCAACCCAATTTTATATTTATTCCTTGCTTTTTGCTCCTGTTTAGTAATAAATAATTTATCTAGCCTCTGTTTTGGTTGTGTTTTTTGTGTTTAATTAGTGTTTGTGCCAAGTAGAACCGTTGGGAAGACTTGGGGAAAGTCTTGTTAATCTTGCTGTAAAAACAGAAACTTTAGCGCTCACGAGAACTGATGCCATTTTTATTTGGAAAGTGATATTTAGTTAATTATTTTTTAAGATTATTAATAGATAAATTCCTCACGTCCAGCAGTTTATTTTAGAATTTTTGGGGTTCCAGATCTTGCTCTAGCTGAAGATTACTACAGACTGTTCTGTTTTTGACAGATTCTGTTTTTCGTGTGTTGTTTGCTTATTTTGATGAATCTATGGCTAGTAAAATAGTTTATAAACCATAGAGATGTTGTAATACAGTAGGTTTAACACCAATATAAATAAAGAATGAGTTAAATACAGTACCTTGAAGTGGTCTTTTGTTTTCTTTCGCTAACGGAGCTCGTGAGATTTTCTACTTTAAGTTTTGTGTTGTGAAGTTTTCAAGTTTTGGGTAAGGATTTGATGGATTATGCAACAAGGAGTGGCGAGAGCCTAAGCTTGGGGATGCCCATGTCACCCCCAAGATAATCTAAGGACACCAAAAAGGCAAAGCTTGGGGATGCCCCGGAAGGCATCCCCTCTTTCGTCTACTTCCATCGGTAACTTTACTTGGAGCTATATATTTATTCACCACATGATATGTGTTTTGCTTGGAGTGTCTTGTATGATTTGAGTCTTTGCTTTTAGTTTACCACAATCATCTTTTCTGTACACACCTTTTGAGAGAGACACACATGATTCGGAAATTATTAGAATACTCTATGTGCTTCACTTATATCTTTTGAGTTATATAGTTTTGCTCTAGTACTTCACTTATATCTTTTAGAGCACAGAGGTGGATTTGTTTTATAGAAACTATTGATCTCAAATGCTTCACTTAGATTATATTGAGAGTCTTAAATATCATGGTAATTTGCTTAAATAATCCTAATATGCTAGGTATTCAAGATTAGTAAAAACTTTCTTATGAGGGTTTTGAATACTAAGAGAAGTTTGATGCTTGATGATTGTTTTCAGATATGGAGTTAGTAATATTAAAGTTGTGCTAGTTGAGTATTTGTGAATTTGAGAAATACTTGTGTTGAAGTTTGCAAGTCCGTAGCATGCACGTATGGTAAATGTTATGTAACAAATTTGAAACATGAGGTGTTCTTTGATTGTCCTCCTTATGAGTGGCGGCCGGGGACGAGCGATGGTCTTTTCCTACCAATCTATCCCCCTAGGAGCATGCGCGTAGTGCTTGGTTTTTGATGACTTGTAGGTTTCTGCAATAAGTATGTGAGTTCTTTATGACTAATTTTGAGTCCATGGATTATACGCACTCTCACCTTTCCATCATTGCTAGCCTCTTCGGTACCGTGCATTGCCCTTTCTCACATTGAGAGTTGGTGCAAACTTCGCCGGTGCATCCAAACCCCGTGATATGATACACTCTTTCACACATAAACCTCCTTATATCTTCTTCAAAACAGCCACCATACCTACCTATTATGGCATTTCCATAGCCATTCCGAGATATATTGCCATGCAACTTTCCACCATCCCGTTTATCATGACATGTTCATCATTGTCATATTGTTTAGCATGATCATGTAGTTGACATAGTATATTTGGCAAAGCCATCATTCATAATTCTTTCATACATGTCACTCTTGGTTAATTGCATATCCCCGTACACCGCCGGAGGCATTCATATAGAGTCATACCTTGTTCTAGTATCGAGTTGTAATCATTGAGTTGTAAATAAATAGAAGTGTGATGATCATCATTTAATAGAGCATTATCCCAATAAAAAAGAGAAAGGCCAAATAAACAATAAAGGCCCAAAAAAAGAAAAAAAAAGAAATGAAAAGGTACAATGCTACTATCCTTTTTTCCACACTTGTGCTTCAAAGTAGCACCATGATCTTCATGGTAAAGAGTCTCTTGTTTGTCACTTTCATATACTAGTGGGAATTTTTCATTATAGAACTTGGCTTGTATATTCCAACAATGGGCCTCCTCAGGTGCCCTAGGTCTTCGTGAGAAAGCAAGTTGGATGCACACCCACTAGTTTCTTTTGTTGAGCTTTCATACATTTATAGCTCTAGTGCATCCGTTGCATGGCAATCCCTACTCCTTGCATTAACATCAATCGATGGGCATATCCATAGCTCATGATTAGCCTCGTTGATGTGAGACTTTCTCCTTTTTTGTCTTCTCCACATAACCCCCATCATTATACTCTATTCCACCCATAGTGCTATATCCATGGCTCATGCTCATGTATTGCGTGAAGGTTTATAAAGTTTGAGATTACTAAAGTATGAAACAATTGCTTGGCTTGTCATCGGGGTTGTGCATGATGAGATCATTCTTGTGCGACGAAAATGGAGCATGACTAAACTATATGATTTTGTAGGGATGAACTTTCTTTGGCCATGTTATTTTGAGAAGGCATAATTGCTTAGTCAGTATGCTTGAAGTATTATTATTTCTATGTCAATATTAAACGTCTATCTTGAATCTTTCGATCTGAATATTCATGCCACAGTTAAGAAGAATTACATTGAAATTATGCCTAGCAGTATTCCACATCAACAATTCTGTTTTGATCATTTACCTACTCAAGGACGAGCAGGAATTAAGCTCGGGGGTGCTTGATACGTCTCCAACGTATCTATAATTTTTGATTGCTCCATGCTATATTATCTTCTGTCTTGGACATTATTGGGCTTTATTATTCACTTTTATATTATGTTTGGGACTAACCTATTAACCGGAGGCCCAGCCCAGAATTGCTGTTTTTTTTGCCTATTTCAGAGTTTCGCAGAAAAAGAATATCAAACGGAGTCCAAACAGAATGAAACCTTCGGGAACGTGATTTTCGGAACGAACATGATCCAGGAGACTTGGACCCTACGTCAAGCAACCAACAGGGAAGCCACGAGGTAGTGGGGCGTGCCTACCCCCCAGGCGCGCCCTCCACCCTCATGGGCCCCCTGTTGCTCCACCGACGTACTCCTTCCTCCTATATATACCTACGTACCCCCAAACGATCAAAAACGGAGCCAAAACCCTAATTCCACCGTGGTAACTTTTTGTATCCACGAGATCCCATCTTGGGGCCTGTTCTGGAGCTTTCCCAGAGGGGGCATCGATCGGATGGCTTCTACATCAACACCATAGTCTCTCCGATGATGTGTGAGTACTTTACCTCAGACCTTCGGGTCAATAGTTATTAGCTAGATGGCTTCTTCTCTCTTTTTGGATGTCATTACAATGTTCTCCCCCTTTCTCGTGGAGATCTATTCGATGTAATCTTCTTTTGTGGTGTGTTTGTTGAAACCGATGAATTGTGGGTTTATGATCAAGTTTACCTATGAACAATATTTGGATCTTCTGAATTCTTTTATGTATGATTGGTTACCTTTGCAAGTCTCTTTGAATTATCAGTTTGGTTTGGCCTACTAGATTGATCTTTCTTGCAATGGGAGAAGTGCTTAGCTTTGGGTTCAATCTTGCGGTGTCCTTTCCCAGTGATAGTAGGGGCAGCAAGGAACATATTGTATTGTTTCCATCGAGGATAACAAGATGGGGTTTTTATCATATTGCATGAATTTATCCCTCTACATCATGTCATCTTGCTTAAAGCGTTACTCTGTTCTTATGAACTTAATACTCTAGATGCATGCTGGATAGCGGTCGATGTGTGGAGTAATTGTAGTAGATGCAGGCAGGAGTCGGTCTACTTGTCTCGGACGTGATGCCTATATACATGATCATACCTAGATATTCTCATAACTATGCTCAATTCTGTCAATTGCTCAACAGTAATTTGTTCACCCACCATAAAATACTTATGCTCTTGAGAGAAGCCACTAGTGAAACCTATGGCCCCGGGTCTATCTTCCATCATATTAATCTTCCAACTCTTAGTTATTTTCATTGCCTTTTATTTTACTTTGCATTTTATCATAAAAATACCAAAAATATTATCTTATCATATCTATCAGATCTCACTCTCTTAAGTGACAGTGTAGGGATTGACAACCCCTTATCGTGTTGGTTGCGAGGATTTATTTGTTTTGTGTAGGTGCGAGGGACTCGCGCGTAGCCTCCTACTGGATTGATACCTTGGTTCTAAAAAACTGAGGGAAATACTTACGCTACTTTACTGCATCAACCTTTCCTCTTCAAGGGAAAACCAACGCAGTGCTCAAGAGGTAGCAGCCACTAGTGAAACCTATGGCCCCCGGGTCTATCTTATATCATAGAAGTTTCCTTTCTACAACTCTAGTTTACTATTTATTTTATTTTGCAATCTTTACTTTTCAATCTATACAACAAAAATACCAAAATTATTTATCTTATTATCTTTATCAGATCTCACTTTTGCAAGAGGACGTGAAGGGATTGACAACCCCTTTATCACATTGTTTGCAAGGATCTTGATTGTTTGTGCAGGTACTAGGCAACTTGCGTGTAATCTCCTACTGGATTGATACCTTGGTTCTCAAAAACTGATAGAAATACTTATGCTACTTTGCTGCATCACCCTTTCTTCTTCAAGGGAAAACCAATGCATGCTCAAGAGGTAGCAAGAAGGATTTCTGGCGCTGTTGCCGGGGAGATCTACGCTCAAGTCAATACATACCAAGTACCCATCACAAACTCTTCTCCCTTGCATTACATTATTTGCCATTTGCCTCTCGTTTTCCTCTCCCCCACTTCACCTTTGCCGTTTTATTCGCCCCTTTTCTGTTTGCCTCTTTTCGCTCGCTTCTTCTGTGATTGTGTGTTGGATTGATTGTTTGTCATGATGGCTCAAGATAATACTAAATTATGTGACTTTTCCAATACCAACAACAATGATTTTATTAGCACTCCGATTGCTCCTATTACCGATGCATAATCTTGTGAAATTAATGCTGCTTTTTGAATCTTGTCATGAAAGATCAATTTTCTAGCCTTCCTAGTGAAGATGACGCTACCCATCTAAACAACTTAGTTGATTTGTGTGATATGCAAAAGAAGAAAGATGTGGATAATGATATTGTCAAATTGAAGCTATTTTCGTTTTCTCTTAGAGATCGTGCTAAAACTTGGTTCTCTTCTTTGCCTAAAAATAGTATTGATTCATGGAATAAGTGCAAAGATGCTTTTATCTCTAAGTATTTTTCCTCCCGCTAAGATCATCTCTCTTAGAAATGATATTATGAATTTTAAGCAACTTGATCATGAGCATGTTGCACAAGCTTGGGAGAGGATGAAATTAATGATACGTAACTACCCTACACATGGTTTGAATTTATGGATGATTATACAAAAAAATTATGCCGAATTGAATTTTGCTTCTAGAAATATTTTAGATTCGGCTGCAGGAGGCACTTTTATGGAAATCACTTTAGGAGAAGCTACTAAACTCCAAGATAATATTATGGTTAATTATTCTCAATGGCATACTGAAAGATCCACTAAAGGTTCATGCGATTGAAGAGATTAATGTTTTGAGTGGAAAGATGGATTTACTTATGAAATTATTTGCTAATAAGAGTGTTTCTTATGATCCTAATGATATGTCTTTCTCCACTTTGATTGAGAATTATAATGAATCTATGGATGAGAATTTTGTTGGAAGGAACAATTTTGGTAACAATGCTTATAGAGGAAACTTTAATTCTAGGCCGTTCCCTAGTAATTCCTCTAATAATTATGGTAATTCCTACAACAACTCTTATGGAAATTTTAATAAGATGCCCTCTGATTTTGATACTAGTGTTAAATAATTTATGAATTCGCAAAAGAATTTCAATGCTTTGATTGAAGAAAAAATGCTTAAAATTAATGAGTTGGCTAGGAATGTGGATATAGTTTCTCTTGATGTTGATTCTTTGAAACTTAGATCTATTCCCCCTAGATATAAATGAGTCTCTCAAGGCCACGAGAATTTCCATTGATGAGTGCAAAGAAAGAACCGCTTGGATGCGTGCTAAAAAAGATTTCTTTGTGAAAGTGTGTTCTTCTAGTTTTCATGACAATAAAGATGTAGATCTAAAAGTGATTGATGTGTCCTCTATTAAATATTTGTTGTCCAATATGAATCTTGATAAAGATGGGACTGGTGATGAGTCAACTTTAGTTAAAAGGTGTCCCAATGATTCATAGTTTTTAGATCTTGATGCTAAAATTAATAAAAGTGGGATTGAAGAGGTCAAAACTTTACATAGCAAAGAACCCACTATTTTGGATTTCAAGGAATTTAATTATGATAATTGCTCTTTGACAGATTGTATTTTCTTGTTGCAATCCGTGTTAATTTCTCCTCATGCTTATGATCAAAATAAGGCTTTTACTAAACATATCGTTGATGCTTTAATGCAATCTTATGAAGAAAAGCTTGAACTTGAAATTTCTATCCCTAGAAAACTTTATGATGAGTGGGAACCTACTATTAAAATTAAGATCAAAGATCATGAATTATATGCTTTATGTGATTTCGGTGCTAGTGTATCCACGATTCCAAAAACTTTGTGTGATGTGTTAGGTTTCTGTGGATTTGATGATTGTTCTTTAAATTTTCACCTTGCAGATTCCACCATTAAGAAATCTATGGGAAGAATTAATGATGTTATTATTGTTGCAAATAGGAATTATGTGCCCGTAGATTTTATCGTTCTTGATATAGATTGCAATCCTACATGTCCTATTATTCTTGGTAGACCTTTCCTTAGAACGATTGGTGCAATTATTGACATGAAAGAAGGAAATATTAGATTCCAATTTCCGTTAAGGAATGGCATGGAACACTTTCCTATAAAGAAAATTAAATTACCTTATGAATCTATTATGAGAGTCACTTATGGATTGCATACCAAAGATGAAAATACCTAGATCTATTCTTGCTTTTATGCCTAGCTAGGGGCATTAAAAGATAGCGCTTGTTGGGAGGCAACCCAATTTTATTTTTGTTCCTGTTTAGTAATAAATAAATCATCTATCCTCTGTTATGATTGTGTTTTTAGGTTTTAATTAGTGTTTGTGCCAAGTAAATCCTTTAGGATCTTCTTGGGTGATTGTTCTTCGATCTTGCTGAAAAAAACAGATAGTATGCGCTCACGAAAATAATTTTCATGTTTTACCAGAGAGCGATAAAATACCAATTCCAACTGCAGTAGATCAACATACAAATTGTTTAGATCTTCGTAATTTTTCTTAATATTTGGAATTGCTGAAGTATACGAAACCTTCAGATTGCTACAGACTGTTCTGTTTCTGACAGATTCCGTTTTTCGTGTGTTGTTTGCTTATTTTGATGAATCTATGGATAGTATCAGGGGGTATGAACCATAGAGAAGTTGGAATACAGTAGGTTTAACACCAATATAATTAAATAATGTGTTCATTACAGTACCTTAAAGTGGTGGTTTGTTTTCTTATACTAACGGAGCTCATGAGATTTTCTGTTGAGTTTTGTGTTGTGAAGTTTTCAAGTTTTTGGGTAAAGATTTGATGGATTTTGGAACAAGGAGTGGCAAGAGCCTAAGCTTAGGGATGCCCAAGGCACCCCAAGGTAAAATTCAAGAACAACCAAAAGCCTAATCTTGGGTATGCCGCGGAAGTCATCCCCTCTTTCGTCTTCATCTATCGGTAACTTTACTTGAGGCTATATTTTTATTCACCACATGATATGTGTTTTGCTTGGAGCGTCTTGTATGATTTCAGTCTTCGCTTTTTAGTTTACCACAATCATCCTTGCTATACACACCTTTTGGGAGAGACACACATAAATCGGAATTTATTAGAATACTCTATGTGCTTCACATATATCTTTTGAGCTAGATAATTTTGCTCTAGTGCTTAACTTATATCTTTTTAGAGCATGGTGCTAGTTTAATTTTATAGAAATTATTGATCTGTCATGCTTCACCTATATTATATTTAGAGTCTTTTAGAAAAGCATGGTAATTTGCTTTGGTTATGAAATTAGTCCTAATATGATAGGCATCCAAGATGGGTATAATAAAAACTTTCATATATAGTGCATTGAATACCATGAGAAGTTTGATACTTGATGATTGTTTTGAGATATGAAGATGGTGATATTAGAGTCATGCTAGTTGAGTATTTGTGAATTTGAGAAATACTTGTGTTGAGGTTTGCAAGTCCCGTAGCATGCACGTATGGTAACCTTGTGTAACAAATTTGAAGCATGGGGTATTTCTTTGATTGTCCTCCTTGGGTGGTGGTCGGGGACGAGCGATGGTATTTTCCTACCAATCTATCCCCCAAGGAGCATGCGTGTAGTGCTTGGTTTTGATGACTTGTAGATTTTTGCAATAAGTATGTGAGTTCTTTATGACTAATGTTGAGTCCATGGATTATACGCACTCTCACCCTTTCATCATTGCTAACCTCTTCGGTACCGTGCATTGCCCTTTCTCACCTCGAGAGTTGGTGCAAACTTTGCCAGTGCATCCAAACCCCGTGATACGATACGCTCTATCACAAATAAGCCTCCGCATATCTTCCTCAAAACAGCCACCATACCTACCTATTATGGCATTTCCATAGCCATTCCGAGATATATTGCCATGCAACTTTCCACTCTTCCGTTTATTATGACACGCTTCATCATTGTCATATTGCCTTGCATGATCATGTAGTTGTCATCGTATTTGTGGCAAAGCCACCGCTCATAATTTTTTATACATGTCAGTCTTGAATCATTGCACATCCCAGTACACCATCGGAGGCATTCATATAGAGTCATATTTTGTTCTAGTATCGAGTTGTAATTTTTGAGTTGTAAATAAATAGAAGTGTGATGATCATAATTATTAGAGAATTGTACCATGTGAGGAAATCAAAAATAGAAAGGCCAAATAAAAAAAGAAGGCCCAAAAAATGAGAGAAAAAGAGAGAATGGACAATGTTACTATCCTTTTTCCACACTTGTGCTTCAAAGTAGCACCATGATCTTCATGATAGAGAGTCTCTTATTTTGTAACTTTCATATACTAGTGGGAATTTTCATTATAGAACTTGGCTTGTATATTCCTATAATGGGCTTCCTCAAAATGCCCTAGGTCTTCGTGAGCAAGCAAGTTGGATGCACACCCACTTAGTTTCTTTTGTTGAGAGTTCATACATTTATATCTCTAGTGCATCCGTTGCATGGAAATGCCTACTCCTCGCATTGACATCAATTGATGGGCATCTCCATATCCCATTGATTAGCCGCGTCGATGTGAGACTTTCTCCCTTTTTGTCCTCTCCACACAACCTCCATCATCATATTCTGTTCCACCTATAGTGCGATGTCCATGGCTCGCACTCATGTATTGCGTGAAAGTTGAAAAAGTTTGAGAATACTAAAGTATGAAACAATTGCTTAGCTTGTTGATAACCCACAAGTATAGGGGATCACAATAGTTTTTGAGGGTAGAGTATTCAGCCCAAATTTATCGATTCGACACAAGGGGAGCCAAAGAATATCCTCAAGTATTAGCAGTTGAGTTGTCAATTCAACCACACCTGGAAACTTAATATCTGCAGCAAAGTGTTTAGTAGCAAAGTAATATGATAGTAGTGGTAACGGTGGCAAAAGGTAACAATAGCAAAAGTAATATTTTTGGTGTTTTGTAGTGATGATAACAATAGCAACGGAAAAGTAAATAAGCGAAGAACAATATATGGAAACCTCGTAGGCAACAGATCGGTGATGGAGAGTTATGCCAGATGTGATCGATCATGTAACAGTCATAACCTAGGGTGACACGGAACTAGCTCCAGTTCATCAATGTAATGTAGGCATGTATTCCGAATATAGTCATACGTGCTTATGGAAAAGAACTTGCATGACATCTTTTGTCCTACCCTCCCATGGTAGCGGGGTCCTATTGGAAACTAAGGGATATTAAGGCCTCCTTTTAATAGAGTACTGGAACAAAGCATTAACACATAGTGAATACATGCACTCCTCAAACTACGGTCATCAACGGGAGTGGCCCCGATTATTGTCACTTCAGGGTTGCGGGATCATAACACATAGTAGGTGACTATAGACTTGCAAGATAGGATCAAGAACTCTCATATATTGATGAAAACATAATAGGTTCAGATCTAAAATCATGGCACTCAGGCCCTAGTGACAAGCATTAAGAATAGCAAAGTCATAGCAACATCAATCTCAGAACATAGTGGATACTAGGGATCAAACCCTAACAAAACTAACTCGATTAGATGATAAATCTCATCCAACCCATCACCGTCCAGCAAGCCTATGATGAAATTACTCATGCACAGCGGTGAGCATCATGAAATTGGTGATGGAGGAAGGTTGATGATGACGATGGCGACGGATTCCCCTCTCTGGAGCCCCGAACGGACTCCAGATAAGCCCTCTTGAGAGAGATTAGAGCTTGGTGGCGGCTTTGTATCATAAAACACGATGAATCCTTCTCCCTCATTTTTTCTCCCCGAAAGTGAATATATGGAGTTAGGGTTGAGGTCGGTGGAGCGTTAGGGGGCCCACGAGGCAGGGGGCGCCCCCAGGGGGTAGGGCGCACCCCCACCCTCGTGGACAGGTGGAGGCCCCCCTGACGTGGATCTTCCTTCTAGTATTTTTATATATATTCCAAAATAATTCTCCCTTGATTTTCAGATCATTCCGAGAACTTTTATTTCTGCACAAAAATAATACCATGGTAATTCTGCTGAAAACAACGTCAGTCCGGGTTAGTTCCATTTAAATCATGCAAGTTAGAGTCCAAAACAAGGGCAAAAGTGTTTGGAAAAGTAGATACAACGGGGATGTATCACTTGTCATCGGGGTTGTGCATGGTAGGAGCATTTTGTGTGACGAAAATGAAGCATGGCTAGTTATTTTGAGAAGACATAATTGCTTGGTTATTTTGAGAAGACATAATTGCTTGGTTAGTATGCTTGAAGTATTATTATTTTTATGTCAATATTAAACTTTTGTCTTGAATCTTTCGGATCTGAATATTCATGCCACAATAAAGAAAATTACATTGAAAATTATGTTAGGAAGCATTCCACATCAAAAATTCTATTTTTATCATTTACCTACTTGAGGACGAGCAGGAATTAAGCTTGGGATGCTGATACGTCTCCAACGTATTTATAATTTTTGATTGTTCCATGCTACTATATTATCTGTTTTGGATGTTTAATGGGCTTTAATATGCTCTTTTATATTATTTTTCGGACTATCCTATTAACCGGAGTACCAATGCCAGTTTCTATTCTTTTGCCTATTTCAGTGTTTCGCAGAAAAGGAATATTAAACGGAATCCAAACTAAACGAAACCTTCGCGAGGATCTTTCTTGGAACAAACGCAATCCAAGAGACTTGGAGTGGAAGTCAGAGACGCAACGAGGTCGCCACGATGTAGGAGGGCGCGCCCAGGGGGTAGGCGCGCCCCCACCCTCGTGGGCCCCTTGTAGCTCCACCGTCGTACTTCTTTCGCCTATATATACTCTTATACCCTAAAAACATCCAGAGGAGCCACAAAACCACTTTTCCATCGCCGCAACCTTCTGTACCTGTGAGGTCCCATCTAGGCCTTTTCCGGCGATCTGCAAGAGCGGGAATTGATCACGGAGGGCTTCTACATCAACACCATAGCCTCTCAGATGATGTGTGAGTAGTTTAACACAGACCTTTGGGTCCATAGTTATTAGCTAGATGGCTTCTTCTCTCTCTTTTAGTTCTCAATACAAAGTTCTCCTCGATATTCTTGGAGATCTCTTTGATGTAATATTCTTTTGGGGTGTGTTTGCCGAGATTCGATGAATTGTGGATTTATGATCAAGTTTATCTATGAACAATATTTGGTTCTTCTCTGAATTCTTATGTGCATGATTTGATATCTTTGCTAGTCTCTTCTAATTATCAGTTTAGTTTGGCCTACTAGATTGATCGTTCTTGCAATTGGAGAAGTGCTTAGCTTTGAGTTCAATCTTGCGGTGTCCTTTCCCAGTGATAGTAGGGGCAGCAAGGCACGTATTGTATTGTTTCCATCGAGGATAAAAAGATGGGGTTTATATCATATTGCTTGAGTTTATCCCTCTACATCATGTCATCCTGCCTAAAGCATTACTCTGTTCTTATGAACTTAATACTCTAGATGCATGCTGGATAGCGGTCAATGTGTGGAGTAATAGCAGTAGATGCCTATATTTGATAATCATTGCCTAGATATTCTCATAACAATGCGCTCTTATATCAATTGCTCGGCAGTAATTTGTTCACCCACCGTAATACATGCTATCATGAGAGAAGCCACTAGTGAAACCTATGGCCCACTAAAAAAATACACTTCCGTGATGATACGTTTTTGTCACTGTAGGTCATGTTTTCTGTCATGCATGTACATCCATGACAATTTTATGAGAGAATCAAGATAGTCATGTCTGTGCTGTCCTAGAAGTGTTACATGACATTACCAAAATTATCATCACGGAAGTGTCCACTTCCATGACGATAAATCGTGCGTCACAAAAGTGCTTTCATCAAGGGTGACCGACACGTGGCATCCACCGTAACGGAATGCCGTTAAGCTATTGGTTCTGGTTTTGGATCCGATAACCCGTTAACAGCCTGGACCAATGGGGATTTTCCACGTGTAAAATTCTGATTGGCTGACGGAAACACGTGTCAGCTCCGTGTTGGCACAGGTGTCACTCATCCAATGGGCGAGATGCGCCTATGATATGTTGACACGTGGACCGGCCCAAAAGTGGCCCATAAAGTTTAAATGGGCCAGCCCAACTAAAGGCCCGCAAGATTTTGCGGACCACAATGGGTCGGCCCAGCTAAAGGCCCACAAGATTTTGCGGACCATAATGGGCTGGTCCAGCTAAAGGCCCACAAGATTTTGCGGGCCATAATGGGACGGCCCAGGTAAAGGCCCACAAGATTTTTGCGGGCCATAATGGGCCGGCCCAGGTGAAGGCCCACAAGATTTTTGTGGACGATAATGGGCCGGCCCAGCTAAAGGCCCATGAGATTTCACCGACATTAATGGGCCGGCGCAGCTATAGGCCCACAAGATTTTGAGGACCCTAGTAGGTCGGCCCATTAATTGGCTTCCATGTTTTTGGCCAAATGCCAGCCCATATTTGATCCGGTCCATTAATGGCCTGCCACGTTCCGGGCCTAACAATGGACCATATGAGACCCGGCCCGTTAAAAGCCTACCACATTCTGGGCCAAATTACGGCCCAGATCAAGTCCGTCCCTTTAAGAGGCTTTGGGCTAAATTATGGCCCATATCAGATTTGGCCCGTCAACTGGATGCTATGCTTTTGGGCCTACTTTCTAAAGGCCCATTTAGTAATTCGGCCTGATATTAGTTTCGGCCTGTTAAGGGCCCGTTTAACATTTCAGCCCTATATTAATTTCGACCTGTTAAAAGCCCGTCATATTGTTGGGCCTAACTACGGCCCGGTTTGCATCCAGCCTGCTCGCAGCCGATAATCTAATTGGGCCAAACAAGGACCGAGACAATTTTGGCCTGTTAAAAGCTCGTGATTTGATTGGCACAATCATGGGCCAGGGTCCATTTCGGGCTGCTGCTGGCTCATGAGCTGTTCAGCACGTTTCAGGCCCAACCTACTTCTCAGCCTCCTAAAAGCCCATTGAGTTTTCTTGCGAAAAGAGGGCCGACGGTTTACACGACCTATTAAAGGCCTGAATCCACTAGTGGGTCAGTTTACATTTAGGCCTTCTAACGGATCAAGCTGACGGGGCCCATGATGCGGATCATACATCATGATTGCATGACGACCCGATTATGTACCGTAATTTTATGGTTTGGCCGGTTTACTGCGAAGACAGGATATATATACAGTAAAATAACTACAGCATCATGAATAATAAAAAATCTAGACTATACAATAAAGAAATTACGGCATATTACATCCACTAGGCATCAAAGTTTGCCACTATGATAATAAAGCACAAGAAGACAACAAATTACATATACGGTGCATCAAAGATCGCCACCAGTGCAACTAAACACGCCGACAAAATAATATACAAAACCGACATCACTTCAATAGAGTTCAAGAAAGGTTAGCCCTACTGGGGAGCTACAGCGCAAGCAACTGAGCAAGCTGATGAGACTGCGCTTGTTTAACACTTATATCCTCCTCACTCTGAAAGATAAACAAGCAGACAGATGATAGGTTTTGCACATAGAATTATCAGTGCTGACAATTCATCACATTTCTTACTGACCAATAAAGTGACACCGTTTAAAATTGCTTTAACACAATATGGTATTGTTCAGGTCAAGACATCGCAGGAAATGACATTGTGAAGGAGTTGGTAGCTTCACGACACCACTCGATTACAGATCAAGAACTCATAAGTATCAATGGTTAGTGTGTTGTCAATTTTTCCCATTTCAGATTGGCAAATAAAGAGACAGTGTAAATAATAGTAGAATGATATGACATTGTTCATAGTTAATACATTGTAGAATATGACATTATGTTGTAGTGGGTAGGTTCACCACACCACTGGATTACGGATCAAGAACAGAAGCATACATGCAGTGCAAAAGAAGATCACTTGCTCTGTATAGTTTAATTTACATGGTATGAAGAAGGAACTTGGTTGTACAAATGAAAACTTAAATTGAGAAGGACAAACTTTTGTTTATGAACTACATAATAAACTTTAATCATGCAATTTAATGCAAACACCAAAAATAATAAGTTGTTGCAGTCATGCCTAACCAAATATACACAACAAAGATTGAAGGCTTGAGAAGGACAAACTTACATTATTGGTGAAGGCAGGCTCTATAAAGCCCTTGTCCATGCTGGCGGGGGGGGGGGAGGGGCAATTCAAGAAGTTTACCACAGAATCTTCTTCATAAGCATTGCCTTTATTCTACATTTTGTTAAGAGTAAATATAGATGTGACAATATAAGAAAAAATGGAGAATATTTAAGATAAGATGAAGAGTGATGCTACATAACCAAGTAGCTCTAAATATAAGTACAACGATACAAGAAAAAGGTATAGCCAAGAGCAATGCAGAGCTAAACTTCTTCAGTACCATCAGTGTTATCCAACCTTATGGTAAGAGTAAATATAGATCTTATGTGTAGAAAATGGAGGGCAAAGGAAAATAAGCTGCAGAGTGATGGTACATGAACAACTACCTGTCAATATAAGTACACTGATAAAGGACAGCAGGTACTTACAAGAATAATGCAAAGCTAAAAAAATTCATTGGCATTGGATATATTCTACACTAATGTAACCATTCATACAGATCAAATAATTTGGAGCGAACAATTGATAAGCAAGCTATTATGCATACTGCTGTCACATAATGAACCAGGTATGTATGCAAGTACAGTGATACAGGACAACAGGTACTAACAAGAGCAAAGCAGCGGGTAACATATTTGCGATATCCTGTCGTTCTTTTCAAACCGGAAGTTCAAATTGTCATGCGATATCATAGACAGTACCTCATCCTCGGAATGAGACCAGTGTATAACAAGGTTTTTCCATTCAAAGTCTTCTAAATTTAGCACATGAGACTTCACCAGAAATTCGTTTATAGACTTGCCATCAAAGTGTGATTTCCTCAGGTAACACCAATACTGCTGCAATGCTTCCTTGAAAAGCGCAAGCAAGCTTTGCTCGTCATGACTATCCAGATTGACCCTCGCCTACTTACAACAATGTAATGTAAATCATTAATGTGTTCAATCAGCAGAAAACAGGAAAATAATCACCATGAATAATAGCACTTACACGTAAGTAGGACAGGAAGATGTGAAAATGGTGTTTGTCTTCACTATAATCTTCCCATGATGGGAATATATGCACGTAGTCCCTAAAAACATTGAAAGCATTGTCTTTTAAACTGGGAATAACTGGAATGGGGTTCCAATCTGCAGGAATTGGCCGTCTCTGCAGTTGGGATAGGTCTTCGGCCGATGGACTTGCTATACTTTTTGCTGGAGTGGGATTTTTCTATGGTACGATTGGTGCTATGGCAGCTGAAATCGGCATACCTTTTCTTGGAGTGCAGGTCCTATGTGGTGCGGCTAGTGGTGTGGCCAGTGAAGTACGGGTACAGTCTGCTAAAGTCGGTCCTACGTTTTGGGTCACTGGTTGTACAGCCAATATAAGTGGGGTGTTGCATGATTTCTCTGGCACAACCACATTTTTCAAGGACTTTGCTGGTGCTCCTTCAGGTTCGGCAATCACGCTCTTCCTTTTTGATGTCTGATGCACAAGAATAGCATTTGAGTGAAAAACATGGTATGATGACAGATGGAAAATGTATTGATAATGGATGGGCATGGCATCTCGACATATATGATGAGTAAACTAAGCAGATGGCGGTGCAACAAAGTAGAAGAAATGAAAGACAACATATGCAAGATACACGAAATCAATAAAACCTTGCCAAATTAGAACAGGAACCTTGATGGGTGAACAGGAGAGACCATCTACCTTTGACTCCTCGAGGTTAGAATATTCATTAGGATCATATTCTGAACAAGAATCAACAGGTGGGGAGCGTATGAGTTTCATTGCATCCAGAATGGCACTCAATGCCTTGGTGCCAATTTTGTAAGTCATTGCGGTGTTTAGCTTCAAGAGTGGACTACTGCTAGTGCAACACAAAGCAGCTACACAGATCATAGTGTAGATATAACGGGAAAAACGTAAGCATCAGAGTAAAATCAGCAAAGTGGAACTTGCTGGAATATATGTGCTAGTATTGCCGGTACGGCTAGAAAGGCTTCGGATACCAGCTCTCTTCAACTGAAGGTGCGGTGCTGTTAATATCAGTGTAACTCTCAAAGGCGACACGGCTCTCTGCATTTCCTTGTTATTCTTGTAGGATTCAAGTGGGCAAGCCACTACAAATCCTATTCCCATGTTTACAAAATCCTACGAATCAAAGAGGCCCGAAGAGTTCAAAGTGTCCATACCAACCGACCGTATAGACCTCTACACTGCAAATGTCCCTGCTCATCTTCACTACAAGGAACATATTGTACTACTATAATACTCCCTCCTTTCCAAAATATAGGTCTTGGTAGAGATTTCCACTATGGATCACTACAGATGTATCCAGATACATTTTAGTGTGTAGATTCACTCATTTTGCTCCATATGTAGTCCATGGTGGAATCTATATAAAGACTTGTATTTAGGAACGGAGAGAGTACTTATTAAAGAAGAACGGAAGAGGAACATGCTAAAGAAGAGCAAGCAGATTTTGGATAATAAAATGTTCGTTGCACAGTGCCCACTCATGATGAACCAGAGCGCATTAAGAAAGCAACTCCCTGCTGTCTCTCTATATGTGGTGCACGTGCTTTTTCGAAAGTAAAGTAGGAACATTAGCTGACCAATTAAATGTTATCTGTTTTAGTAATATCAGCATCATATCAGATTTGTACTTGAGCAACAAGTTTGGAATTATGAGTGGCACATTGTTTAGCTTGATGGATTCAGGAGCAGTGCTAAGCAGGTACGATGATGGTACTGAATATAAAGGCATATCTGCATGCAAGTCGCGTGACTTTTGTCATTTGGGTCAGTCGACCATTTCAGGCAGTTGGATGAAGATCCTACGTCTCCTAACCCTTCTTCTTCTTCGTCTCTGATTCTTCCCATACAGAACACCGCACGGGCCGCCGGCCGGACCACCGGCCCCCACCGCCTATGTTCCTCCGCCACCCCACCCCCACCCCTGACCTCACCCGCGTCGACTTTTCTTTGTTCGGCAAGGCCCCACCACCGCCCTGCCCCCACAACCAAAGTCCCCACTCGAGCCCCTTCGTTCGCACCGGCGAACTCCGGCGAGCTCTGGAAAATTGACTAACCCAATTTTGAAATTTAGTCTACTGTGATTTAACTAGTGAAGGAAATATGCCCTAGAGGCAATAATAAAGTTATTATTTATTTCCTTATTTCATGATAAATGTTTATTATTCATTCTAGAATTGTATTAATCGGAAACATAATACATGTGTGAATACATAGACAAACATAGTGTCACTAGTATGCCTCTACTTGACTAGCTCGCTAATCAAAGACGGTTAAGTTTCCTAACCATAGACAAGAGTTGTCATTTGATTAACGGGATCACATCATTACGAGAATGATGTGATTGACTTGACCCATCCATTAGCTTAACATGATGATCGTTTAGTTTGTTGCTATTGCTTTCTTCATGACTTATACATGTTCCTATGACTATGAGATTATGCAAATCCCGAGTGCCGAAGGAACACTTTGTGTGCTACCAAACGTCACAACGTAACTGGGTGATTATAAAGGTGCTCTATAGTTGTCTCCGATGGTACTTGTTGAGTTGGCATAGATCAAGATTAGGATTTGTCACTCCGATTGTCAGAGAGGTATCTCTGGGCCCACTCAGTAATGCACATCACTATAAGCCTTGCAAGCATTGTAACTAATGAGTTAGTTGCGGGATAATGTATTCCAGAATGAGTAAAGAGACTTGCCGGTAACGAGATTGAACTAGGTATTGAGATACTGACGATCGAATCTCGGGCAAGTAACATACCGATGACAAAGGGAACAACGTATGTTGTTATGCGGTTTGACCGATAAAGATCTTCGGAGAATATGTGGGAGCCAATATGAGCATCCAGGTTCCGCTATTGGTTATTGACCAGAGACGTATCTCGATTATGTCTACATAGTTCTCAAACCCGCAGGGTCCGCATGCTTAAAGTTCGATGATGATCAGTATTATGAGTTTATGTGATTTGATGTACCGAAGGTAGTTCGGAGTCCCGGATGAGATCGGGGACATGACGAGGAATCTCGAAATGGTCGAGATGTAAAGATTGACATATTGGAAGGCTATATTCGGACATCGGAAAGGTTCCGAGTGATTCGGGTATTTTTTGGAGTACTTGAGAGTTATGGGAATTTTTCCGGGGAGTCAATGGGCCTTAATAGGCCTTAGTGGGAAGGTGTAATGCCCCGAGCCCGATGCGCCAGGTGTCTTTCAGTTTTTTGCTGTTGTTGCCTTGTCTTTCGCTTGCGTGTTGCATCTTGCCATGTAATCATGTGCATTGCATCATCATGTTTTCAAAACTTGCATTCATCCGGGTCTCCCAGTGCTTTCCGTTGTCCGTTCTGAGCCCAGACACACTCGCACACGCCCGCGGCACCTCCAAAATATTATTTTATAAGTGGCCGGAAAATGTTCTCGGAATGGGATGAAAGTTGGCGTGCGGTCTTATTATAGTGTAGATAGACCGCGTGTCAAATTTCATCGCATTCGGAGTCCGTTTGACGCCCCGACGGATAACTATAGGGGCATTATAGTCAGTCAAACGTCGGACGTTTCCGGTCTCCGGAAACGGTTGTCGGGTTGCTTTCCTCCTCTCTCTTCTCAGTCCAACCGCACACTTGGCCTTGTCCGTCTAACCCTCTCTGCATAGTGCATCGACCTGCCTCATGCGTCTGAAAGCTGTCCCGAACCCGACTTGGACAGTCATCACCGTTGGATACGGATCATCCCCAAACATGTACAAAACATCACCGATTCTTTGTTGGGTTCCCCTAAGCTATTTATTCTCGTCCTTCTAATTACGATCGGAGGGACGAGGTAGCCCCTAATCTAATCCATGCGATGTATATATGCGTCCAAACCCTAGTCCTAGGATCTGTCCCATCCATCTTCTCCCATCGCGCCGCCGCCAACCACTCACCATCTCCATCGGGATCCTCCCAGATCCACCTCTCCGCCACCGAAGCCTCCGACCACTTCCCTCGTTTTGAGCTTCTGACCAACCACCTCCTCCCATCGATCCAACCCATGAAGCATGGAAGCCCCGCAGGCATCCAGCGCGCCCACAAGCTCCTTCTCCCCGATGCCCATCGTCCCCGCCATGGTTTTGGAGCTCACCTCGGTCGCTGATCTGAGCCGCCCCGGGAACCGACGCCGCTGGAGTCCCTCCTCACCTACAAGACCACCGCTGCCCTACCACCTTGTCTCCTCGTCCGACGCGACTCCTGCCTCCTCTGCTTCACCCTGCACCGAACGACAAGCCGCAGCTGTCGTCCCTCCTCACCTATAAGACCACCGCTGCCCTACCACCTTGTCTCCTCGTCCGACGCGACTCCTGCCTCCTCTGCTTCACCCTGCGTTGAACGACAAGCCGCAGCTGTTGTCCCAAGGTCCAGGCCGTCGTCGCGTGCCCAAGCTCGTCCGACCCCTACAGACTCATCTCCCGCCGTGCTAGTGACCAGTGGCTGATCGCCGGAGCACACTGAACCAGCAGCTGCTCCAGGCCGTCGCGCCAGTCTTCCTCGCCCTCTGAAGACCTAGACAACCAAGCCGTGCCCTCCTTCTCCTCCTTCCCTGCTGCTCTCTCTCTCTCTGAAAGTCCCTGCCTCCCATCCTTGCAGGTGTGGTCGTCGACCGCCATGGCACCGTTGCCCTCGTTGTTCACCAGGATGGGTCCCGATCTGGATCGCTCTGCTGCCGGGTCCAAGCCGCCGCCGTCCCAGGCTCCTGCAGTCGCGCCACCATCATCCCGGACATCCCTGCTTTGCCTTGTCCATCCCCTCGGTCTCTACTTCCTTTTGCACCAAGCCCGAGCCAGAGGATGAGCAGATCATTCGATCCCCGCTCCCCTGCCTCGCGTTGACCGTGCCTACAGCACGCCAGGCCGCAACCCAACCACTTTCCCCTGCCGGCCCCCCTCTTCGCCAGCTGGGATTGGCCCATGGGTGAGCCACAAATGCCCTCCTATTTTTTCATTGTTGGGCCAGCTAGATATGGCCCGATGTGTTTTTTTCGTTATGCGAATTTATCATTTAACCTGGTCATTGCATATTTACAGGATATGCCATCATATTGAAATGCTCACAACTAAATAACCGTGCATCGGATTAAAATGTTTTATATACGTAAAATGCTTAGAATTTTGTGTAGTCTCATAATATACAACTTTCAAGAATGTTTAAAATGTTTAAAAATGTTGTTTGATTAAATTTGCTCAAATGCCATGCTAAAATGATTTATTTCATAACTAATTAACCGTAGCTCCATTTTAAATAAACTTTATATGTAAATGGGGTAGAAAATGCCTAGTTTAACATGGTGGCATTACTTTGCATGTTTAATAACTATAAAATTGTGTTTAGGGCAGAACAGTACCAAATTCAAATATTGCATATGGGGATTTTCTGGAATTGTTGCTTGTTGTTCCGGCCTCATTTAAACTTGTCTAGATAGGTAGTTTTATTATGCTTCACCCCTTGCCATGCTAACCAACATTTAATTTTGTTGAGTACATAAACGGGAGAGAACTAAATAAGTCATGTGGTGTTTCATCAATATGCAACTCGTTGCATATTGAGTTCCACTTAACTTGTAGTTTTGCTTGTGCACTTTGCCATGCCATGCCTCATTAAACCGGACATGCATCATACTTGGTTGTGCATCATGCCATGTTTATGTGATGGTTGTTTACTATGTTGCTTGCTTCCTTCTGGGTTGCTTCTCTCTTTAGCTTCGGTTCCGTTTCGGAGTTGTGAGGATTCGTTCGACTACGTCCGTTTGCCTTCTTCATGGACTTGTTCTTCTTCCTTGCGGGATCTCAGGCAAGATGGCCATACCATCGAAATCACTTCTATATTTGCTTTCTAGTTGTTGGTGTCAAAACCGGCGGATCTCGGGTAGGGGGTCCCGAACTGTGCGTCAAGGATCGATGGTAACAGGAGACGGGGGACACGATGTTTACCTAGGTTCGGGCCCTCTCTATGGAGGTAATACCCTACTTCCTGCTTGATTGATCTTGATGAATATGAGTATTACAAGAGTTGATCTACCACGAGATCGTAATGGCTAAACTCTAGAAGTCTAGCCTATGTGGGTATGGTAATGAGTATATGTATCTGGCCTTTCCGGACTATCCCCTTCGGTTTATATAGACACCGAGGGGATCTAGGGTTTACATGGAGTCGGTTACATAAAAAGGAATCTTTGGTCGCCAAGCTTGCCTTCCACGCCAAGTAGAGTCCAATCCAGATATGGTGCAGTCTTCGGCCTTCATGTCTTCACAACCCATCAGTCCGGCCCATGGATAACAGACCGGACGCCCAAGGACTGCTTAGTCCAGGACTCCCTCACTAGTTGTTCGCTCTACCGCTATGTCGCGCTACCTACCACTTGCTTATCATGCCTCCCATATTGCCATGTGAAGCCTCTAACCCACCTTTCCTAGCAAACCATTGTTTGGCTAAGTTACCGCTTTGCTCAGCCCCTCTTATAGCGTTGTTAGTTGCAGGTGAAGCTGATGTTTGTTCCATGTTGGAACATGTATATGTTGGGATATCATAATATCTCTTATTTAATTAATGCATCTATATACTTGGTAAACGGTGGAAGGCTCGGCCTTATGCCTGGTGTTTTGTTCCACTCTTGCCGCCCTAGTTTCCGTCATACCGGTGTTATGTTTCTTGATTTTGTGTTCCTTACGCAGTTGGGTGTTATGGGAACCCCTTGACAGTTCGCTTTGAATAAAACTCCTCTAGCAAGGCCCAACCTTGGTTTTACCATTTGCCTCACCACCACCTATACTTTTCCCTTGGGAGTCGCGCTCCCGAGGGTCATCTTTATTTTAACCCCCCGGGCTAGTGCTTCTCTAAGTGCTGGTCCGAACCGAGCCGCCTGCGGGGCCACCTCGGCGAAACTCGAGGTCTGGTTTTACTCGTAGCTTGTCTCATTCGATGTTGCCCTGAGAACGAGATACATGCAACTCCTATCGGGATTGTCGACACATCGGGTGGCTTTGCTGGTCTTGTTTTACCATTGTAGAAATGTCTTGTAACTAGGATTCCGAATCTGATCGGGTCTCCCTGGGAGAAGGAATATCCTTCGTTGACCATGAGAGCTTGTGATGGGCTAAGTTGGGACACCCCTGCAGGGTATAAACTTTCAAGATCCGTGCCCACGGTTATGTAGTAGATGGGAATTTGTTGACATTCGGTTGTAGAGAACTTGACACTTAACTTAATTAAAATGAATCAACCGTCTGTGTAGCCGTGATGGTCTCTTCTCAGCGAGTCCGGGAAGTGAACACGGATCTTGTGTTATGTTTGAACGTAAGTAGCTTCAGGATCACTTCTTGATCACTTCTAGCTTCTCGACTGTTGCATCGCTTCTCTTCTTGCTCTCATTTGCGTATGTTAGCCACCATATGTGCTTAGTGCCTGCTGCAGCTCCACCTCATTACCCTATCCTACCCATAAGCTTAAATAGTCTTGATCTCGCGGGTGTGAGATTGCTGAGTCCTTGTGACTCACGGATACTTCCAAACAGTTGCAGGTGCCGATGATGCCAGTGCAGGTGACGCAACCCCGCTCAAGTGGGAGCTCGATGAAGATCTTGATCGTTTTTTTGTTTCGTTTCCCATTGATCAGTAGTGGAGCCTAGTTGGGGCGATCGGGGATCTAGCATTTGGGGTTGTCTTCCTTTATTTTGGTTCCGTATTCGGACCTTGTTTGTAATTTGGATGATGTATGTTTAACTTGTATTTGTGTGAAGTGGTGATTGTAAGCCAACTCTTTATCCCTTTTTATTCAGTACATGGGATTGTGTGAAGATTACCCCTCCTGTGACAAACCTACCATGCGGCTATGCCTCTAAGTCGTGCCCCGACACGTGGGAGATATAGCCGCATTGTGGGTGTTATAAGTTGGTAATCAGAGCCATCCCCGACTTAGGAGCCCCCTGCTTGATCGAATCGCTGACGTTGTTGAGTCTAGAACAAATTGTTTTGAGTCTTAGGATTATATATATCGGAGAGTAGGATTATTTTTACTCCCCTATCCCTTCATCGCTCTGGTGAGGCCTCCTGACGTAGAAGTTTTGACTCTCCTCTCCTCGAATTTCACGATTTTTTAGAATCACACGGGTATCTTGGAATCGTTCTGATAGTCTTGTGACGAGAACATTGTTCTTGGTGCCTCCTGACATTTAGGGGTTGTGGTAGTGTCCCGGGGAGTTGAGCTCGGAGGTGTTGTCGTCACAATTTTATCGCTGGAGTTCTAGAATACCTGAGTTCGCTGAAATCAAAAATCTCTTTTATTCAGTTGTTGGTGAGATAACCTCGAAGCCACCCAGTACTGGGCGGGAGTTCGGGAGTATTGCCATAACTCATATAACAGATGCTTTTTGTAAGTGCATCTAGTGCCACCCCTAGTTGGTTTTGGAGTATTGACGACAAAACTAGTTGAGGGACTAATGTGTTTATGAGAATTGCAGGATAACACAGGTAGAAGTCCCTCATTGATTCGGTTTTCCTACCAGAGATGACCCCTAAAAATGTATGAAGACATTGAAGTCAAAGGTGGTATATGAAGATATTCACATTGAAGACTATGACAAGAGAAGACATCGCATGAAGCCTATGGAGCTCGAAGACTTAGATCTTTCGTAGTTCTTTTTCTTCCTCTTTGTTGAGTCATAGGAACCACCGTACTGTTAAGTGGGGTCCAAGAAAACCAGTCAGAATGACTGAAGTGATGCTTAAACAAAACCTATGTCTTCGAGTGAAGACTTTGAGAGCGAATCTTGTCCAGAGTCGGACAAGTCAGCTTTGCTTGTAGCCCAAGTAAAGTTGTCATGTGAGTTTGAAATCTGACCATTGGAACACGTGTCAGTTCCTTAGTGACCCAGGGTCATTTCGGACAAATCAAGTCGGGTTGCCAAGTGGCTATAAATAGCCCACCCCCTACAACCATAAACGGTTGGCTGCTCAGATTCAGAGTACGGCTTTTGTCGTTTGAGAGCAACCCACCTCGAAGCCTTTGAGAGAGAATTCCTTGCGAGGATAAAGCCCTAACCACCCAGAGCCAAAGAGAATTAGGCATCACTTAAGTCTTCGTGTCTGTGTGATCTGAAGACTTATTACACTTGAGGACTGTGAATCCTCCAACCGGTTAGGCGTCGCGTTCTGAGCATCCAAGAGACATTGTGGATTGCCGGTGAACGAAGTCTGTGAAGGTTTAGGAGTCTACCTTGAAGACTTACCAGAGTGATTGGGCAAGGTCTGTGTGACCTTAGCTCAAGGGGAATACGGTGAGGACTGGGTGTCCTGAGCTGCGTGTTCAGGACTGGGTGTCTGGGACTGTGTGTCCTAAGGTTTAAATACCTAGCCGCCTTAACCAGACGTACAGTTGTCACAGCAACTGGAACTGGTCCAACAAATCATTGTCTTCAACGAGTCACTGGTTTCATCTTTTCCTTCCCTTTACTTACTGTTGGTCCTTGTGAAGTCATTGTATGATTGCACTATCTTTTATCTTCACTGAGTGATTGCGTTTTCTGTTTGGCTTCATAATATCTTCCTACCTGATCCTTACTACATTGCTGCTATTAGTCATTGTGCTTTCACTCCATTGAATACTTGACTATGGCTTGCCTAGTGTAGTCTACCTTCTGCTGCAGGGTAATAGGTTTATTTCTATCGTTTATCCTCATAACTTCCATGTTTTGAAGAATTTCATAAAAATCGCCTATTCACCCCCCCCCCTCTAGTCGATATAACGCACTTTCAATTGGTACCAGAGCAAGGTGCTCCCTTGTTCTGTGTGATTTGGTTTAACCACCTGGAGTTTTAGCTATGTCGACTGCAGGGATAATTAAAGTCTCCGCTGCGTGCCCCGTCTTCGATGGAACTGAATATCCCTACTGGAAGAATAAGATGCGCATGCATCTTGAAGCCATTGACGTCGACCTATGGTATGTCATCAAGAACGGCGTTCCCAAGGCTAGAGAAGGTGTCACTACTGCTGATGTCAAGAAGTTCGTTCAACTGGACTCTACTGCCAAGAATATCATCTGTGGTCATCTGACCAAAGGACAGTATGGCTGTGTGAGTGGTTTGGAAACATCTAAGCTGGTCTGGGACTGGCTCTCCAAGGTCAATGAAGGCGTCTCAAACCAGAGATATCAGAGAATCAGTGTCCTTCGCAACCTCTTCAACCGCTTCAAGCGAAATGACAATGAGAATGTCCAGCTCACATTTGACCGACTCACTGACATCACAAATGAGCTTCAAGCCCTCGGCGCTACTGAGATCACCAAGCATGAAGTCGTCAAGACACTACTGAGATCACTTGATAGTTCATTTGACACCCTAGCCCTGATGATTCAAGAACGTCCTGATTTCAAGACACTCGATCCGTCTGACATACTTGAGAGGCTCAACACACATGAGTTTCATCTTTCTGAGAAAAGAGATATCTACGGTCCAAACTATGGGCGAACTCGTGCTTTGAAGGCAAAAGTTGTCTCCTCATCTGAAGAAGAATCTGACAGCAGTTCGGATGATCCTGAAGACATTGGAAGGGAACTTGCTATGCTTGTGAAGAAGTTCCAAAAATTCACCAAGAAGAAAGGTTTCAGAAAGTCTTCCCGATCAAGCTCAAGGAATGATGAAGCTTCTGCTCACGACTACAAGAATAAAACATGTCACAAGTGCAAGAAACCTGGCCACTTCATCTCTAAGTGTCCGCAGTGGGACAATGAGAACAAAAAGAAGAACAAGATCAAGGAATATGACTCTGACGACAAGAAGAAGAATAAATACTCAAAGTCTTCTTCCAAGTCTTCCTCAAAGTCTTCATCACACAAGAAGAGCTCATCTGGCAAGGCACGTGCATTTGTTGGCAAGGAAATGGATTTAGAGGAGGAGTCCGCTTCTGAGGAGGCGGAGGTGGAGTCTGAGGAGGAGTCCGATTCAGGCGTCGCAAGTCTGGCTACAACATACGTTGCCAAGTCCATCTTCAACACTGAAGACAATGACGTCATCACCGACACCGATGCAAATGACAAGGACTACTCCGCTTCGACCTACTGCTTCATGGCACGCGGTGCCAAGGTAAACACACGCACTACTCACTATCAAACATCTAGTGACGATGACTCTGATTGTGGTTGAAAACCCAGCTACAAAACACTTGCTAAAATTGCAACTGTACAACAGAAAGCTATGGAACATATTCAAAAACTGTTAGACAGAAGCGATGATCTGTTAGGTGCTGAAATGACTCGATCTGAGTCCTTAATTGAAGACATAAAAAATCTTCACGTTAAGTATGAGGAACTTGAAAGTCGTCATGAAACTCTCTCAACAACTCATGAAAAGCTTTCCTATGATTATCTTCAAAGGAAGCAAAATCTTGAGAAATTGAGAGCGGCTCATGAAGATCTTCAAAAGGAAAACGAGTCACTTCGCGCCGAACAGATCAGCTCCGCTCAGGGAGGATTTGAACCACCATGTCTTAAATGCATTGAGCGTGATAAATGCTACTATTGTTGTTGAATGTTCTATTGCTGCTACTGTTGTAGTATCTTCAACTGTTGATGTGGGAACTAACCCCTCTGCTGAGGATTCCACTGCTATTGCTGATGAGAATGCTAGGTTGAAGACATTGCTTGAAACAGGGATGTACAAAAGTCTTAAAGGGCATCAGACACTATGTGATGTCCTCAAAAAGCAGATCTTGAACCGAAACCCGAGGAAAGAGGGTGTTGGGTTCGTAAGGAAAATGAATGCTGATGGCTCTTACTGGAAACCTGAGCAGTACCCCAAAACCACATGGGTTGCTGCAAAGGAATTTTCAGCAGATCCATCCACTCTATCTGGGTTCACTTGTGCAAACCCCATTGTCATTGATGAATCCTTTGATGCAAACAATAAACTGTTTAAGAATCAGAATGGTGAAGTGTTTTCCAGGTACATTGGTACTAACTGCAGGAATGGACCGCCTATGCAGAAGATCTGGGTTCCGAAAAAGTGTCTGGAGAATCTTCCTGTGAATGTCATCATGACACCTCACATGAAGAAGACAAACCTCAGACCAAAGGCTTCATACGGTCCAAAGGCTTCATACAGACAGAGGACTCACCTGAGTCGCACTAACGCAAATGTTTAGTAGGGAAACCATACTCAGGCCTATGAATATGAGAGCGGTTCATCAAACCGCCATGTTCATAAGACCAAGAACTATTCTGCTTATTCTTATGAGTACTATTGTCCGCCTGCAAGACTGTTTGCTAGGGCTCCAAAGCCAAAGTTCTCAGATGCTGCACTCAGACTTATTGCTTCTAAGCCACCCTTGAAGATGTGGGTGGCTAAGAAAGCTTAACTCTCTTTTGCAGGGAAAGGTCTCCAGCAGAAAACCAAAATCGTCTGACGCTATTGCTGGGGACCTTAAACATCTTGTAGGGCGCAAGATCAAATGCCCGAATGGTCTTACTATGTACTTCGTTCCTGAATCGCTTGCTACTCTCCCTATTAGTCCTAATCTGGATCTAAGCTTTCATAACCCACTGGTTCGTCAAATGTTTTTGCTTCACAATTCTCTTCGTGAAGCCTATCCCCTAACTGCACTGTAGGGTACGACACCAGCGTCTTCAGAATGGATTATTGATAGTGGGTGTGCAAATCACATGACTGGCAAAAGAAGCCTTCTTATGGACTCAACCTTACGTCCATCCGACAAGAGCCACATCACATTTGCTGACACTTGTAAAAGTAAGGTATTGGGTCTAGGTAGAGTTGCAATCTCAAGGGATCAACACATGGATAAAGTCATGCTTGTTGAATCCCTTGGCTTCAACTTAATGTCTGTCTCAATGCTTTGCAATTTAAACATGATCGTAATATTTGGAAAATATCGTTGCCTTGTTCTAATGGAATCTGACAAGTCTCTAGTATTTGAAGGGTATTGAAAAGATGATTTGTACGTGGTAGATTTCTCAGCAGGACCACAGCTTGCCGTATGTCTTAGAGCAAAAGCTTCAGAATGTTGGCTCTGGCATCGGAGGCTTGGGCATGCTGGCATGAGGAACCTCCACACCCTGGCAAAGAAGAAGCATGTCATAGGCATCGAGGGCGTCAAGTTCAAGAAAGATCACTTATGCGGTGCCTGTGAGGCAGGAAAGATGACGAGGGCCAAACATCCCTCGAAGACAATCATGACTACTACTCGACCCTTCGAACTGCTTCACATGGATCTTTTTGGTCCCACTCATTACTCAACTCTTACTACTACTGCTTGTCTCTATGGCTTTGTCATTGTTGATGATTATTCTAGATATACTTGGGTGCACATAATACTTTACAAGACTGAAGTGCAGGATGTCTTCAGACGCTTCGCCAATCGAGCAATGAACAACTATGGCGCCAAGATAAAGCATATCAGAAGTGACAATGGCACTGAATTCAAGAACACTAGCCTTGATACATATCTTGATACCTTGGGTATCACACATGAATTCTCAGTCCCGTACACGCCACAGCAGAATGGTGTCATCGTACGCAAGAACAGAACACTCATTGAGATGGCCAAAACGATGCTAGATGAATACAAGACTCCAAGAAAATTCTGGCCTGAAGCCATTGATACTGCATGCCATACAATCAATCGTGTTTATCTTCACAAGCTTCTGAACAAGACATCTTATGAGCTCCTTGCTGGCAAGAAGCCAAATGTCAGTTACTTCAGAGTATTTGGCGCCAGGTGCTGGATCAAGGACCCACATCACACCTCAAAGTTTGCACCAAAAGCACATGAGGGTTTTATTCTTGGATATGGAAAGGATTCGCACTCCTACAGAGTCTTCAATCTCTTTCATTATAAAGTGGTTGAAACAGTGGATGTGCGGTTCGATGAGACCAACGGTTCACAAAGAGAGCACCTGCCAAATGTGCTAGATGAAGTTCCATCCAGTGAATCAATCAAGCTAATGGGAATTGGAGAAATTATACCTTCTGAATCTCATCCTGAAGAAGAACTTATCATCTCAGCACCTGATCAACCTGAAGACAATGCTCAGCCTGAAGACATTCCCTCTAACAACGACAATGATCAGCAAGAGCAAAATCTTCGCCCTGTACATCCTCGTGTTGCCAATGAAGTGCAGATTGAAAGAATAATTGATAGCATCAATGCACCCGGTCCACTCACTCGTTCAAGGGCAACTCAGCTAGCAAATTTCTGTGGGCACTTCGCATTCGTCTCAATAACAGAACCCAAGAAAGTTGAAGAAGCCTTCATGGAACCTGAATGGATTCAAGCTATGCAAGAAGAGCTTCAACAGTTTGAGCTGAATAATGTATGGGAACTGGTTAAGCGTACCGATCCTCGGAAGCACAACATAATAGGCACAAAATGGATATACCGCAACAAACAAGATGAGCACGGTCAAGTTGTCAGAAACAAAGCTCGTCTCGTTGCTCAAGGATATACTCAAGTGGAAGGCATTGACTTCGATGAAACATTTGCTCCTGTGGCTAGACTTGACGCCATATGCATACTACTGGCCTATGCAAATCATCACAACATACTTCTTTATCAAATGGATGTGAAGAGCACCTTTCTCAATGGCAAGATTGAAGAAGAAGAGTATGTTGCACAACCACCTGGCTTTGAAGATCCAAAACATCCTGACATGGTATACAAGCTCAACAAGGCACTATATGGCCTCAAACAAGCCCCTCGGGCCTGGTATGACACACTCAAATACTTCCTGAAGAGCAAAGGCTTCATACCTGGTTCCCTCGACCCTACTCTCTTCACGAAGACATATGATGGTGAACTGTTTGTGTGCCAAATATATGTGGATGACATTATCTTCAGGTGCACCAATCAGAAGTACAGTGAAGAGTTTGGATTTATGATACAAGAGCAATATCAAATGTCTATGATGGGAGAGCTGAAGTTCTTTCTCGGTCTTCAAATACGACAGCAACGCAACGGCATCTTCATATCTCAAGAGAAGTATCTCAAAGATTGCCTGAAGAAGTTCGGTATGCAAGACTGCAAAGGCTTCACGACGCCAATGCCAGCCAAGCATCATCTGGGTCCTGACGACAATGGTAAAGAGTTCGATCAAAAGATTTCTTACAGCATCATATAGATTCTCCCGAAGCCAGTTCCTGTCTGTCCAGCAAGCGAAAGCCCTTGAAGCCTTTGAACGTATTGAAGCCTTTCAGTTTAAAGTTCATGGCTTCAGAGAAATCAGCAAGGAAGGGTGGCAGAAAGCGTCATGGAGAAACATCAAGAGATCTGCCAGACGACCTCTCAGAACTGTACAAGACAGATCCTGAAGAGGATTACAATCAGTGCAAAACACGAATCCAATGGATTCGACGCTATTGGGCAGAACAGTGGTTCAAGTACAAATTTGTGACAAAGGAATATGCTGAAAAGAATGCCATCAAGCGACCATGGGGAGACATCCTCTACAAAAATCTTCAACCCAGGACCAGAGATGAAGCCATTGAACAAGGCTTCTATCCCTACATGGTCCGTGGACCACAGCCTGCAGATGCTGACCCATCGTCACTGCTATGGTGTCGTGATGACATTTTGTTCAAGCGCAACTTTCAGTTTGCCCAGAACTCAGCGAAGCAGAACAAGAAGACATTGGGACTAGACTTCAACCCTGGTCCTTCTGCTCCAAGGGCTGATGGCACCCGTGATGTAGAACCCAATGCCATCGGTCCTTTCTACAACCTTGAAGGTCTCATCACCCATATCTTGGTTCAAGGGACAACCGTGAATGAGCCTGCAGCTGACGCTGAATCAGATGAAGTGCCTGCAGCGCCGAAGCCAAAGAAGTTGAAGAAGCCTAATGCTTCAAAGCCTGCCCCTTCACCAAAAATCTCACGAGCGAAGCCACTGGCAACTGCACCTCCTGAAGACAGTGTGTAGTCTGAAGATTTGTCACGCATCTCCAAGCCCCAGAAGGTCAAGATGCCACTGCCACACACCGGCAAAGAGCTAACTGCTGCTGCCATTCTGCACAATGGTGTCATTGATCTATCAAGTGATGAAGATCTTGCAGATGACGCTCTTGAGCAACTCATCAAGAGCAAAGAAGAAGCAGAAATCTTCAATGATCTGCCGCTCTTTGATGTAACAATCATCTACAACTTCATTGATGAATGGTTTGACACGCCAAACATCAGCTTCGACGATCTGCAACTACCCATTGGCCTTAGTGTCGCCTTCCATGGCGCCATTGCTTCAGAGTTAGCCATCGCCCAGCGCATTGTTGAACTGAAGCAGAAGATTGACTTTGAGAAATCTCAGTTCAAGAAGCATATGGCCAAGCTCAGCGTGTAAGACGTGAAGAACTTCAAGATTATGCTGCACGAGCTCAAGGAAGCCTTTTTAAAGAAACGTGCAAAAGCTCAGGGTTCTCGTGAGCGCATGAAGCTCTTGGCTGATAGGTGTGTGTAAGCCTACAATGAGGCTGAGAAGCGCAAGGCCCTTGGGCGTCCTGGCATCGACCCCAGGATGGCTGCCAAGAAGACGAAGAAGCCCGCTATGGCTGAACCCGAAGCACCAAGGCAGGAAGCAGATCCCCTTGTCTTCCCAACTAGTATGACTGGCCCGAAGCCAAAGGCCAGGTCAACTGCTTCAGAACTTCAGAAGACCAGGACTGCTGAGGCTGAAGCAAGGAAGAGAAAACATCCTGAAGCCTCTGCTACTGCCCCCGCCAAGAAGAAAAGAAAGACCAAGAAGGAACGGGCTGCTCCCACAGAGCCCTTGATTGTTGAACCCATTTCCATGGTTCACCCGGACGCCGATCCAACAGAACGTTAACTGACTGTCCATGAGCCTGCTTTCACAGAGGCTCATGAAGCTGAAGACTTTCCAGTAGTTGATCCCATCGCTGCTGAAGACATTGGTCACCATGACCATGTTGAAGATGATGCAGCCCTTCCTCAGCTAGAGCACCAACAGGTATCATCGCCTATGCTCACGCATAGCGAACTCATCAGCATTGGTCGTCCACTGACGCCAATTGCACAGGATGCTTCATGGGCGGATCGCCCACAAGAGGAAGAAGACTTTGAGGCCCAGCCAACAACAACTCCACAGGCGTCACCCGCGTTGCGCAGGCTTCGCAAAGGTCCAAGGCCTCAAGTCTCTGCTGAAGACAATCCGGCTGCATCAGCCGCTGAAGAAGAAGTCCCACAAGTTGCCAATCCCCTGTCCCACCAAGAAGCGGTTCTCGAGGAGAACGTGATCGTGACCGACCCTCCTGCTCGTCAAGTGGAGGTTGAACATCTTGAGGCTGCCACCACCAACACCACTGAAGCCACTGACATTGTCATGGCTGAAGCTAATGTGGAGCCCTCACCAACAAAAGCACCAGAAGTCAGCGAAGCCACTGATCCCGTCGCTTCTGTTCCTGCGTCTGCTGCCGGTCCCCAGTTCGACTATCATGTTGAGCACATGCCTCAGGTGCAAAAGCCAATCCCAAGATTGCCAAAGTTCCCAGGTCCTGCATCAGCACCTGGCTCCTTCAATATCAATGGCTTCAGAGCAGACAACACATTCTTCAATAGCTCCAGGAACCCCTACTCAATGGAAAGAATATCATCTGATCGGTTCTGGAGTTATCCGCGGAGAAGCTATTACTCATGCATTCTTTACAACCAAGGTCGCATTTTCCACACAAGCGCCTTGACATTGAAGCAATAGCTGGTCTGCCCTGTCTGGAAAAAGTTCTGGATTGCTTCAAAGAGGTTGGACTGCTGCCGTTCGTCACTGACCAAGAGCATTGGAATGAAGAGTTGCTGCTCCAATTCTATGCCACACTTCACATCCGCGGGTATAGCAGAGATTCGAAGACTTGGGTCCTGGAGTGGATGACAGGAAACGTTCATCATGAAGCCAAAGCCTTTGACATCACTGAGCTCAATGGTTTGCCCACTCCTGGCGATCTCTATGAGCATGGCTGTCAGCTTCATAGTGAAGCTATTGAGAGCATCTTTCAGAAGACTGAACCTAATATGAGTCAGATGCTCAGTATGATGAAGCCATTGCCCCAAGATGCTGCTTATCCCACGGAGTTCTTCGTTGAAGACCTTGAGTATCTGCCAAGAACCATTTATCACATCCTGAGGCGAACTCTCTGGCCAATCAAAGGACATTCTCCCCATGCCAAGCTGGAAGGTGGAATGAAGACTTTGGTCTTCTACATTCTTCATGGAAAATGCTTCAATACACAGGATTTCTTCATTCACCAACTTACTGCATCTGGCTCTGATCTGTTTGGTTTGAAGTTCTACGCCCCTTGGGTGATGCGGCTGATCAAACTTCACTCCGCTATCTCATATCATCCCTCTGCCCGCAATCATCGGATCTTTTTGCCTGATGTGGATATGTCTATTGAAGCCATCTATCCTGAGCCTGCCAAGGAACCTCTAAGTCTTTAGAATGCAGAGCATCAAAGTTTTTCTCAGAACGTTGAAGGCGTTGAAGCCGTAACTCGTGTGTATCCTTTGGCTGGCACTACACGTGCACCGCATCCTGCTCTCACTGAAGCCACTGACAGTACAACTGCTCCACGACCCAAGAAGCGCACTCGTGTTCTCAACGACCGAGAGCTTCTTCTGGATCTTCATCAAAAACAGGATAGGCATCATGACTGGCTGAAGCATCAAATGCAAAGCCTCTTGGTGGATTTTAATCGCATTCGCAGTCTTGCCACCAAGAATGCTTTTGTTGCCATGAAACGTCTCGCCGCACATGGAAAGGGCTGACGCTGATGTGTTCTGAAGATGATCTTCAAGAGGATGGCTTCTCTGAGCGATTCAAGTTTGACTCCACACCTCCTCGAAGGGTAGTGCTGCGATGAACTCCATCCCTTGAAGACTCTGAGTTCTCTTCCTCTGCTGCAACTGTGAATGCCAGAGTGATCGAGGATGAAGACGATGCTACTTCACCGCCACCTCCTTCAGCACGCTTTGACTCTGCTCCAAGCTCTTCTGCACCGCCAAACACCACCAACGACCCTGCTGCTTCACCTACTCTTCATGGGAACGAGTAGATGCTCTATGTCTTTAAACCTTTTTGGTCCTTACTAACAAAAGGGGGAGAAGCATATGAGTTTTATAGAATTCAAGCGGGTCCATATGGGCGGGCGCTTTATATTTTGCTTCGTGCTTACAACTCCCGTTTTGCTACATTGGGTTCTTTGAGTTGTAACACTTAAACTCGATGGTCGGCTGCTACTTATTTGCCACCTTGTGTTGCGATGATAAATTCCGCATGTACGACGATAAATTCCGCACTTAGATCATTCTGCAGACGTCCATTTTCCATTATGCATGTCATTATCTTCACATAATTTCTCATGCATAGTGGATTGTCATCATAAGTTGAAGTGGATCTCCACAAGTACAACCTGCCATGTGCATTTGCATTCCAAAAGCAAATTACTTATATGCACATCTTCAGGGGGAGCCCTTGCAACTTATGAAGACAATTCCTTATCCTTTACAATTTCACAGACTATATTCCCCGTTGAAAACTTCAACTAGTTTGTCATCAATCACCAAAAAGGGGGAGATCATAAGTGCATCTAGTGCCACCCCTAGTTGGTTTTGGAGTATTGACGACAAACCTAGTTGAGGGACTAATGTGTTTGTGAGAATTGCAGGATAACACAGGTAGAAGTCCCTCATTGATTCGGTTTTCCTACCAGAGATGACCCCTAAAAATGTATGAAGACATTGAAGTCAAAGGTGGTATATGAAGATATTCACATTAAAGATTATGACAAGAGAAGACATCGCATGAAGCCTATGGAGCTCGAAGACTTAGATCTTTCGTAGTTCTTTTTCTTCCTCTTTGTTGAGTCATAGGAACCACCGTACTGTTAAGTGGGGTCCAAGAGAACCAGTCAGAATGACTGAAGTGATGCTTAAACAAAACCTATGTCTTCGAGTGAAGACTTTGAGAGCGAATCTTGTCCAGAGTCGGACAAGTCAGCTTTGCTTGTAGCCCAAGTAAGGTTGCAGTGTGAGTTTGAAATCTGACCGTTGGAACACGTGTCAGTTCCTTAGTGACCCATGGTCATTTCGGACAAATCAGGTCGGGTTGCCAAGTGGCTATAAATAGCCCACCCCCTACAACCATAAACGGTTGGCTGCTCAGATTCAGAGTACGGCTTTTGTCGTTTGAGAGCAACCCACCTCGAAGCCTTTGAGAGAGAATTCCTTCCGAGGAAAAAGCCCTAACCACCCAGAGCCAAAGAGAATTAGGCATCACTTAAGTCTTCTTGTCTGTGTGATATGAAGACTTATTACACTTGAGGACTATGAATCCTCCAGCCGGTTAGGCGTCGCGTTCTGAGCATCCAAGAGACATTGTGGATTGCCGGTGAACAAAGTCTGTGAAGGTTTAGGAGTCTACCTTGAAGACTTACCAGAGTGATTGGGCGAGGTCTGTGTGACCTTAGCTCAAGGGGAATACGGTGAGGACTGGGTGTCCTGAGCTGCGTGTTCAGGACTGGGTGTCTGGGACTGTGTGTCCTAAGGTTTAAATACCTAGCCGCCTTAACCAGACGTATAGTTGTCACAGCAACTGGAACTGGTCCAACAAATCATTGTCTTCAACGAGTCACTGGTTTCATCTTTTCCTTCCCTTTACTTACTGTTGGTCCTTGTGAAGTCATTGTATGATTGCACTATCTTTTATCTTCACTGAGTGATTGCGTTTTCTGTTTGGCTTCATAATATCTTCCTACCTGATCCTTACTACATTGCTGCTATTAGTCATTGTGCTTTCACTCCATTGAATACTTGACTATGGCTTGCCTAGTGTAGTCTACCTTCCGCTGCAGGGTAATAGGTTTATTTCTATCGTTTGTCTTCATAACTTCCACGTTTTGAAGACTTTCATGAAAATCGCCTATTCACCCCCCTCTAGTCGATATAACACACTTTCACTTTTCGAAGGTTGAGGTACACGACTTCCGAAGGTTTCTTGGTTATGTGTTGAAGGATGGATACAGCTGGATGTAGGAATTGTTAGTTTGGGTGAGATATTATGCTTCCCCTGTATCCCCAACACCTGATTGCATAACTAGAAAGTTTCGGGAGTTTATAGGTGGGAATTCAAGTATCACGTAGGATATCTTTCCAACAGACACATGATACGATATGGGATCTATCATATGTTTGTTTCCGGCTTATTTTGCAAGCCAATCCTTTGTTTTGTTTCGGTTTGTGGTATTCGAGTTGCTTCAATTTCAAGCGTAGATTCCATACCTTTCCTAAGCAGTGTTCTCATATTTCTCTGTGTATACTAATCCTTCATGATAATCGAGATTGTCATGTCAATCCTTTTCAACCGGCGTGTTCCTCCTTAAGTGGATCCGATCATTTTCAACATCCGCAAGATCAACTCTAAGTTATTCTCATCGGTATTTGTTTCATCCATCCAAAGTTGCCTTTGTTTTCCCCGCCTCCCCACCCTTTCTTTTCTTCAAGGACTCATATATCTTAATCAAGTATCCTTTTATCGATGGGAAGTCTCTCCATTCTTTTCTGTCAATGTTCTTACCAGGTGGTTCTCATGAAGATGCTCTTCAGGTTCATCATACTTCGTTGTTGTTTCTTCTTTGATGGATTCAATGCAATCTTTCGGTGTTGATCATATCCTTCCCTCATTTCAAATGCTTTCCCATGTCGGTGAACCTCTTAATCATCCACTTCTCTCCATTCATTTGTTTCGGAGTACTGAAGATATCTCAGGAGATGCGTGTTTTCATTCCTAATCCGTTCAAGCTATCTCGAGGTTGTTATCACATTTAAGCCGTTTAATTCAACCGGTGCAATCTCCTTTTCAAGTAATTATTCAACGGTGTTTTCTCTTGAGTGGGCCCTAACCCATAGGTCTTATCCCAGGATCTTACCTGACTCTTCTAATTTTCCCGGCGCTATTCTCAAATCTTTTAAAGTTTGTCGTAAGAATGAGTTATCGTCAGTCAAATGCTTTTCTCCAAGATCTTTCAAATTCTTTTCATCGTTGGCTCTACCTTTCTAATTTCCATTCCGGAGTGTCTCAACAATTCATGGTGTTTCTCGTCGTCATTCTCGGATTTTGAAGACCAAAGTGGAGTTCATCTTAAATCCTTACATGTTCTTCCAAAGATGAGTAATTCAAGATTGATGCCATCCTCTCATAATAGTTTTCGATTGTGAGAATTTTTTTCATACCCATCCGAAGCATTTCAGGAGTCTTTTCAGTTTGATTCTCCGGAGGCCATCATTTCGGAAGATTTATTCGTTCTCAACATTCAGATCTCATTCCTCAATTCTACCGGCCGGTGCATCGTTCAAATATTCTCTAATCAGTTCATGATCTATTCTGTCTCACGTATTTATATTCTCTCAAGTATCTTCGTTCTTTTCATAATTCTTCCCGGTGTTTCTACATCTTTTCTTTGTTCATTTTCAATTCTTATGGTGGTTCATTCAAGATTTCTCTTCCTTCGTTATCATATAGATTCATTCGTTCTTTCAAATCCTACCGGCGGTTCGTTGAAGTCTCTTCTCAAGTTTGCGCTATATCTATCTTAATCCTTTCTACAAAAATAAGTAGTATGCCAAATCCGTTGCTTGTCATCAATTTAAATTAGTGAAGGATACACATAACGTAATTCATATTATTGTTTCACCCAAGTGAGTAATTCCTTCCTCTAGAGTTTGTTCATGATGAATAAATTCTTGGTTTCAATTGCTCATCTTTCTTTTCTGGAGTTCCAAGTTTTCTCGGTTACATCGTCGCGAAGCTCCATCTAAATCATTGCAAGGCTTCACCTTGTGTTCTCAACTTCTCTTTCTTTTTATCATCCTTTTATTATCGGAATTCTTCATGGGGGCTCTACATGATGGTTCATCGAGGATTTAATTCCTTCTCGAAGTGCTCATCGAGATTCTTTTCAGAGGAGATCAAGAATTCTTCTTCTTGCATTCCAAAGTGCAATTCTTTCTACCTTATCATTTGAGGTGGTGTTATGTCATTGTTGATAATTTCCCTTCATGTTTCATGATTCACAAGTTTTCAAGAGTGACATATCTAAATCCATCATTTTCTCTTCTCTCAAGACATCTTTTCAACCAATCAACCTCTTCATTGGAATTATCTTGGGATATATTTCACTTAAAGCTTTCCCTAAGGATTTTTGCTATTTATGGTGCTTATAAATGACCCAAGTTCTTCATTTATCCTTCCGGTGAAATAAGCTTCTCATCTTCTTGTTGATGTCAATTCAATCTATTGTTTCTGTTAGTGGTAGAATTTCACCTCATAATTTTGGGATGTTTTCCATAAGCCCACTACAAGCTTTTTCGTTTCATTGGTGGTTTTCCAGCAACTCCGTTATAACCTTCTTGGAAGGGTGTTTTCCAAGCTCATTTGTGGTAGAAGTTGTCATTTTCTAATCATGTATTTCCTTTCCAATGATTCAACTTCTATTCTTTCGTTCCGGAGGCATAGCGATGTTGCTCTCTTCACTCATCATCCCATTTTTGTCAAAGATCATGTTTTTTTTCCTTTTTGCTTATCCATTCAACTGGAGTGACGTGTCCTTCATTCAAGTTCTTTCATCTTATCAAGTTTTGCCTCCCTTCTCAACTGGAGTGTCGTCTGAAATCTTTCTTACCCCTTGTGCCATTCTTTCAATAGTTCTGGAGGCAGTGTGTTGTTGATTTCATCAAGTATCCTCCCATCTTGTCAAGATCATGTTCGATTCCTTCCATTTATAGTCGAAGTGTTGTCCAAATTATATCATTCTTATTCCTTCTCTATCTTGTTTTAACCGGAGTGTTGTGTCTATAATTCCTCTTCTAACCGGAGTGCTTGCATGTACTTCTTGTCCATTGCAACCCCTTTTCTTATGTCTTTCAACCTACAAGGTTCCCGTAATGTTCCTTGTTCTTTTTTTAACGGAGTGTTTCAACTTTTTTCACCTTCGTTGTATTCTTTCTTTCAATTTGTTCAACCTCGCAAGGTTCTTTGGTTTCACATATTTGTCAAAGAAGCAATTAGTTTTACCTCTTCTCTTCCTCTTCCGTTTCTCTCCGGTGCCATCCTTAGATCTCGGGATGAGATCCTCTTGTACTGGTGGAGTGTTGTAATGCCCCGAGCCCAATGCTCCAGGTGTCTTTCAGTTTTTCGCTGTTGTTGCCTTGTCTTTCGCTTGCGTGTTGCATCTTGCCATGTCATCATGTGAATTGCATCATCATGTTTTCAAAACTTGCATTCGTCCGGGTCTACCAGTGCTTTCCATTGTCCGTTCTGAGCCCAGACACACTCGCACGCGCCCCGCGGCACCTCCGAAATATTATTTTATAAGTGGCCAGAAAATGTTCTCGAAATGGGATGAAAGTTGGCGTGCTGTCTTATTATAGTGTAGATAGACCGCGTGTCAAATTTCATCGCATACGGAGTCCGTTTGACGCCCCGACGGATAACTATAGCGGCATTATAGTCGGTCAAACATCGGACGTTTCTGGTCTCCGGAAACGGTTGCCGGGTTGCTTTCCTCCTCTCTCTTCTCAGTCCAACCGCACACTTGACCTTGTTCGTCTAACCCTCTCTGCACAGTGCATCGACCCCCTCGCGCGTCCGAAAGCTGTCCCGAACCCGACCCGGATAGTCGTCACCGTTGGATTAGGATCATCCCCAAACATCTACAAAACATCTCCGATTCTTTGCTGGGTTCCCCTAAGCTATTTATTCTCGTCCGCCCGATTACGATCGGAGGGACGAGGTAGCCCCTAATCTAATCCACGCAATGTATATATGCGTCCAAACCCTAGTCCTAGGATCTGTCCCATCCATCTTCTCCCATCGCGCCGCCGCCACCCACTCACCATCTCCATCGGGATCCTCCCAGATCCACCTCTCCGCCACCGAAGCCTCCGGACACTTCCCTCGTTTTCAGCTTCTGACCAACCACCTCCTCCCATCGATCCAACCCATGAAGCATGGAAGCCCCGCAGGCATCCAGCGCGCCCACAAGCTACTTCTCCCCGATGCCCATCGTCCCCGCCATGGTTTTGGAGCTCATATCGGTTGCCGATCTGAGCCGCCCCGGGAATCGACGCCGCCGGAGTCCCTCCTCACCTACAAGACCACCGCCGCCCTACCACCTCGTCTCCTCGTCCGACGCGACTCCTACCTCCTCTGCTTCTCCCTGTGCCGAACGACAAGCCGCAGCCCTCGTCCCAAGGTCCAGGCCGTCGCCGCGTGCCCAAGCTCCTCCGCCCCCCTGCAGACTCATCTCCGGCCATGCCGGTGACTAGTGGCCGCTCGCCGGAGCACACCGAACCAGCAGCTGCTCCATGCCGTCGCCCCAGTCTTCCTCGCCCTCCTTCTCCTCCTTCCCCGCTGCTCTCTGTCTCTGAAAGTCCCTGCCTCCCATCCCTGCAGGTGTGGTCGTCGACCGCCATGGAGCCGCTGCCCTCGTTGTTCACCCGGATGGGTCCCGATCTGGATCGCTCTGCTGCCGGGTCCAAGCCGCCGCCGTCCCAGGCTTCTACAGCCGCGCCGCCATCATCCCGGACATCCCTGCTTCGCCTTGTCCATCACCGTGGTCTCTGCTTCCTTTTGCACCGAGCCCGAGCCAGAGGACGAGCAGTTCGTTCGATCCCTGCTCCCCTACCTCGCGTTGACCGTGCCTACAGCGCGCCAGGCCGCATCCCAACCGCTTTCCCCTGCCGGCCTCCCTCTTTGCCAGCTGGGCTTGGCCCATGGGTGAGCCACAAGCGCCCTCCTGTTTTTTTCCATTGTTGGGCCAGCTAGATACGGCCCGATGTGTTTTTTTTCGTACTGCAAATTTATCATTTAACCTGGTCATTGCATATTTACACGATATGCCATCATATTGAAATGCTCACAACTAAATAACCGTGCATCAGATTAAAATGTTTTATGTATGTAAAATGCGTAGAATTTTGTGTAGTTTCATAATATCCAACTTCCATGCATGTTTAAAATGTTTAAAATGCTATTTGATTAAATTTGCTCAAATGCCATTCTAAAATGATTTATTTCATAACTAATTAACCGTAGCTGCATTTTAAATGAACTTTATATGTAAATGGGGTAGAAAAATGCCTAGTTTAACATGGTGGCATTACTTTGCATGTTTAATAACTCTAAAATTGTGTTTAGGACAGAACAGTACCAAATTCAAATATTGCATATGGGGATTTTTCGGAATTGTTGCTTGTTGTTCCGGCCTCATTTAAACTTGTCTAGATAGGTAGTTTTATTATGCTTCACCCCTTGCCATGCTAACCAATATTTAATTTTGTTGAGTACATAAACAAGAGAAACTAAATAAGTCATGTGGTGTTTCGTCAATATGCAACTCGTTGCATATTGAGCTCCACTTAACTTGTAGTTTTGCTTGTGCACTTCGCCATGCCATGCGTCATTAAACCGGACATGCATCATACTTGGTTGTGCATCATGCCATGTTTATGTGATGGTTGTTTACTATGTTGCTTGCTTTTTTCCGGGTTGCTTCTCTCGTTAGCTTCGGTTTTGTTTCGGAGTTGTGAGGATTCGTTCGACTACGTCCGTTTGCCTTCTTCATGGACTCGTTCTTCTTCCTTGCGGGACCTCAGAAAAGATGACCATACCTTCGAAATCACTTCTATCTTTGCTTGCTAGTTGTTCGCTCTACTGCTATGTCGCGCTACCTACCACTTGCTTATCATGCCTCCCATATTGCCATGTCAAGCCTCTAACCCACCTTTCCTAGCAAACCGTTGTTTGTCTAAGTTACCACTTTGCTCGGCCCCTCTTATAGCGTTGTTAGTTGCGGGTGAAGCTGAAGTTTGTTCCATGTTGGAACATGGATATGTTGGGATATCACAATATCTATTATTTAATTAATGCATCTATATACTTAGTAAAGGGTGGAAGCCTCGGCCTTATGCCTGGTGTTTTGTTCCACTCTTGCCGCCCTAGTTTCCATCATACCGGTGTTATGTTCCTTGATTTTGTGTTCCTTACGCGGTTGAGTGTTATGGGAACCCCTTGACAGTTCGCTTTGTGTCGGCGTTCTGGGAATGGGGGTCCCCAGACTTGCCTGCCTGCGGCCTACGGCGTGGCTCGAGGAGGGGCCCAGCACGGCCCATCTTCATCAACACAGACCCAAGACCCTCGCGAGGGGTCAAGCCTCGCGGGGCGTACGACACAGAGCTTCCTCAGGCACGGCCTCATCAGGCTGGCTCGCAAGGAGGCGGAGAGATCAAGGCGGGGCACCACACGACGTGCCCGTGACGCAAGCCATGACGACCAAGGGTGCCAGGCGGGCGTCAGCCCGCGCAGTGTCCTCCTTTCCTCTTTGGTGCAAAGGGAGTAAGCGCAGGCGAGGGCATCAAGCAAAGGCACCCGTTTGGGTGCAACGAGACCAAGACCAGCCCAACGGCAGGGAAGAAGTCATTGTGGAGCCCAAGCCATCGTCACCACCAGAGCCTTTGGCAGGCGAGGACCAACTTTAGTTAGGATAAGTGTACCAGATGTCCCCCTTTGAAATGGCCAATTGTTGGCGCCCTTCCCGCTCAATATTTGGGAAGAGGCCCAGGGCCTTTGCCTATAAATAGGACTAGCCACCCCCAGGGTAGGAAGGGGAAAAATCAGAGAGAGAGAGAGAGAAGGGTGACCGAACTCCTCCTAGCAGTTCGTCCCCCCAGCCAAGAACAGACCCTCGCGAGGCTGTTCTTCCTTGTATTGCTCATCATCATTAGCCCAAGAGGCAATCCACCACACCACACACTTGAGTAGGGTATTACACCACAACGGTGGCCCGAACCAGTATAAAACCTATGTCTCTTGTGCTGTTCTTTCCATAGCTTGGATCTTAGCGAGGCAGAGGGGTGCAGGTAGGTAGAAGGCGAAATCTCCGTGCGCACCCCAGTGTTCGAATCTCAAGGGTCTGCCGGAACCCGAAATCCGACATTTGGCGCGCCAGGTAGGGGTGCACCGGAGTTCTCCCTTCCGCCACCACCACGACCTACCTCGCGATGAGTAGCGCGTCGCCTGCTCCGGCCGCCGGCGCCAGCACGGGGGCCAGGGGGCTCCGAGCCCTGGCCCCGGCCCTGCAACGGGTACGGTGGCCGGACAAGTTCAAGCCAACGACGCCGCCGTGCTACAGAGGCGCGACTGATCCACTGGCCTTCTTATTGGCGTATGAGGAGGCCATCCTCAAAGCTGGAGGTGACGATAGGGTCATGGCCAACTGGCTCCCACGGCCCTCACCGGCGCTCCGCGCGCATGGCTGCTCCACCTGCCGGCAGCCTCCGTGGCCTCTTGGGAAGAGCTCTGCAGCCTCTTCCCCGCCCACCACGCTACACCAACACCCCTGGTCGTCGCGGCCCTCGTGGGCGGCTCGTAGGCGCCGCCTACAAGTCACCACGTCAAGCCGTTCACCCGCCGGGTCAGCGCCGCTTCCATGCGGCAGGGGCTCTCCCGGACCGGGCGGCGCTCAAGGCCGGCCTGACCTTCAGCTCGGAGGACCACCCCTCCAACTCGGCCTGCTCGGGTGCGCTCCCCATCCTGTGCATCCCCACCATCTGCCAGGTGGTCGTCACCAGAACTCTCATCGATGGCGGTGCGGGCCTCATCGTGCTCTCGGTTGAGGCCAACAAGGCGTTCCAGGATCTCAAGAGATACCTGACCATCCCTCCGGTCATGGTGGTCCCACGCCCTCAAGAGCCCCTGGTGCTTTACCTTGCTGCCACTCCCTACTCCGCCAGCGCAGCCCTGGTGGCGGTTAGGGAGGAGCGTCGAATCAAAACCACAGCAGCAGCCCAGGACAAGGCAAAACAGGAACAAGGAAGGCCCACAGAAACCGCCACCACGGCTGAGGAGGATCAGCTGTCGCAGAGGAGTGCACCGGAGGCGGAAGAGGCCCCTCTCCCAGATGGCCAGCCTCAGGAGGCCTCATTGCCTCAGGAGGCGCCATGGTCCTCGGAGGGTGCCACCAGCACTGACGCACCCAACCTCGTTGAGCACCCTGTGTACTTCGTCAGCACGGTGTTGCGGGACGCGAGGGCACGGTACATCATGCCTCAGAAGCTCCTCCTCGCGCTACTGGTGGCCTCGCGCAAGCTGCGGCACTATTTTCAGGGTCACCCCATCAAGGTCGTCTCGTCATACCCCCTGGAGAGAGTGCTTAGGAGCCCTAACTCAGCTAGAAGGGTCGCTAAGTGGAACATAGAACTGCAAGCGTTTCAGCTCGAATTCAGCACGACCAGAGTCATCAAGGGAGCAGCATTAGCGGATTTTGTGGCAGAATGGACGGAGGCACCAGGCCTCAAGGCCGACGAGGATCGGTCCCTCTCCCCGGGAAGCGAGGCGCCAGAAGGCTGGGTCATGTACTTCGATGGGGCGTTCTCCAGGCATGGCGCTGGGGCTGGGGCGGTGCTTATATCGCCCACTCAGGACAAGCTCTACTATGATGTACAGCTCTGTTTCTAGCAAGGTGAAAAGGTCTCCAACAACATAGTGGAGTATGAAGGTTTAATAGCGGGCTTGAAGGCCGCAGCTGCCCTGGCGGTGAAACGCCTCACCATCAAGGGCGATTCGTAGCTCCTTGTCACTTTCTCCAACAAGGTGTACGAGCCAAAAGATGAGCACATGGAAGCCTACCTTGCGGAGGTCCTCAGGATGGAGAAGCAGTTCTGGGGGTTGGAGTTGCAACATGTGCCCCGTGGCACCAATCAGGAGGCCGACGACATCGCCAAACGGGCGTCCAGGCGGTTACCTCAGGAGCCTGGCGTCTTCGAGGAGCGGCTCTTCAAGCCCTCAGCCCTGCCGTCATTGTCAAACACGGCTCAGCCTCGGGAGGAGCTCCCCCAGCCATCTGCCTCAGGAGCCCCTGTCTGTGGCCCGGCCTCAGGAGCACGCCTGCTCCTGATGATGGAACCTCAGGAGGGGTGCTGGATCACGGAGCTCCGGAGTTACTTAACACAAGGGACCCTGCCGGAGAAGGTGGAGGAAGCGGAGCGTGTGGCACGGCAGGCCATGGCATACTGCATCAAGGATAGAGAGCTCTACCGAAAGCGACCAAACGATGTATCCCTGCGCTGCATCTCCAGGGAGCAAGGAAAGGAACTGCGGGAAGATATACACGATGGAGACTGTGGACATCATTCATCATCACGGACCCTCGTCGGCAAGGCGTTCCGCAGTGGGTTTTATTGGCCCACCGCACTCAATGACACCGTCGAACTGGTGAAAGCTTGTGAGGCCAGCCAGTTCCATGCCAAGCAAATCCATCAGCCGGCAGGAGGCCTGCAGACTATACCCCTTTCGTGGCCATTCACAGTCTGGGTGCTGGACATCCTGGGCCCATTTCCTCGGGCGCCAGGGGGCTACCGCTACCTCTACGTCGCCGTGGACAAGTTCACCAAGTGGGCTGAAGTAGAGGCCGTCCGCACCATCCCCGTGGGTTCCGCGGTCAAGTTCATCAGGGGCATCGTGAGCCGGTTCGGGGTGCCGAACCGCATCATCACAGACAACGGTTCACAGTTCACCAGTAACCTCTTCAGCACATACTGTGCTAACCTTGGAACGCAGATATGCTACGCTTTGGTGGCGCACCCCCGAAGCAACGGCCAGGCCGAGCGAGCCAACGTAGAGGTCCTGAGGGGCCTCAAGACCAGGACGTTCAAGAAGAAGCTGGAGGCCTGCGGCAGAGGTTGGTACGACGAGCTTCAGTCCATGTTGTGGTCCATCCGCACAACCGTGAACAAGCCGACTAGAGAGACCCCGTTCTTCCTGGTCTACGGAGCCGAAGCGGTCCTCCCTCACGAGGTCAGACTTCGCTCCGCGTGGATCCTGGCGTTCGACGAGACGTAGCAGGACGCCATGCGGGGGATGGACCTCGTGCTGGGGGAGGAACGTCGCTGAGAAGCTGCGCTGCGAGCGGCGAGGTACCAACAAGCACTGCGACAATATCACTGCCGCAACATCCGCCCCAGAACTCTCGAGGTAGGAGACCTCGTGCTCAGGCGGGTTCTCTCCAGGGAGGGACTGCACAAGCTCTCTCCCATGTGGGAGGGCCCATTCAAGGTTGTTCATGTTTCCAGGCCCGGCTCCGCGCGCTTGGAGACTTAGGAGGGGGTGCCGGTCTAGAACGCATGGAATATCCAGCACCTCCGGAGGTTCTACCCCTAAAATGGCCCAGAGCCTGTGAAGAAGGCGAATGCCTGTGAAGCTGTCGCGTTTTGGAAAAGGCCCAGAGCCTGTGAAGAAGGCGAATGCCTGTGAAGCTGTCGCATTTTGGAAAGGGCCCAGAGCCTGTGAAGAAGG